>NC_136274.1:86216026-86578526 GCF_964187855.1 Myxine glutinosa
ACCCTCTCCCTCTCCAAACTGCCACGCCTAACCCTCTCCCTCTGCAAACTGCCACCCCTAACCCTCTCCCTCTGCAAACTTCCCACCCCTAACCCTCTCCCTCTCCAAACTGCCACGCCTAACCCTCTCCCTCTCCCTCTGCAAACTGCCACCCCTAACCCTCTCCTGCTCCAAACTGCCACCCCTAACCCTCTCCCTCTCCAAACTGCCACCCCGACCCCTCTCCCTCTCCAAACTGCCACCCCTGCCCCTCTCCCTCTCCAAACTGCCACCCCGACCCCTCTCCCTCTCCAAACTGCCACCCCTACCCCTCTCCCTCTCTCTCATCTAAGGCTCTGCATCCTGAGGGGTATTAGTATTACACAATAATCACGTCCCTGCACCGAGGCGTCATTCAACATGACAAGATTATCTTAAATAGAATTGTCGGGTTAGATTTGTTGTGGGAAGGGAAAAGTTAGCTTCATGGGAGGAGGAGTTAACCTCATTGTGGGGTTGGAGGTGCAGCAGTGTTATTTTTATGGAGGGGGGAGGAGGGTTAGCCTTGTGAGGGAGGGGAGGGGCAGGAGGGTTAGCTTTATCGGGGGGAGGAGGTTAGCCTTGTGAGGGAGGGGAGGGTTAGCTTTATCGGGGGGAGGAGGTTAGCCTTGTGAGGGAGGGGAGGGCAGGAGGGTTAGCTTTATCGGGTGAACGAAGTTAGCCTTGTGAGTGAGGGGAGGGGCAGGAGGGTTAGCTTTATCGGGGGGAGGAGGTTAGCCTTGTGAGGGAGGAGAGGGCAGGAGGGTTAGCTTTATCGGGTGAACGAAGTTAGCCTAATCGTGGAGGTAGGTTATCCTCGCTGTTGAAGTCAGTCTCGTTGAGACGCAGAGGTTAGCTTTATCTGGGGCGAGGAAGGGGGGGAAGGTTACCTTCGGGAGCGGGGGAGCGAGTTTCTGGTGGGAAAGGTACATTTTCAGGTTCAGATACGATTAATGAGACTATGTGGGTGAAAATAAACAAGGTGTGGATGAGGTTCCTTGCGAGGTTCAATAACGTGGTGTGAATCGTTAACATGAACCGTTTAATGGTTGTTAATGTTAGTGACGAACGTGTAACACACAACGCACTGTCTGAGGTTTGCGCCAAAATGCGTCCAACGATGTCTCGCACGGAGTTCACAATGGTCTCGGGGCTCGTCCCGGAGGTCATGGACCCACTGTAGTCCTCGAAGGGGTTCGGGAACCGCCTGCCTCGGCGCAGCATCTCGTCTGCTCGTCAATAGACAATACCTCACCTGTGCTTTTGCTAATGGCGCCAACAAGAACAATTCTCTTCAGGATTCTTCTTCCTCTTCATCACGTACATGTGATTCGTTCGCGAGATCTCTTCCCTCCCTCTTCTTCTTCTTCTTCTATAAGGTCACAGTCACTTCACAGCCTCGCCTTTGTCCAGCTGACAAGTGGTTTCCTCCATTCGGCCGTGACGGGGATTCCTCCACTAGAGCGTGACGGGGATTCCTCCACTAGAGCGTGACGGGGATTCCTCCACTTGACCGTGACGGGGATTCCTACACTAGAGCGTGACGGGGATTCCTCCACTAGAGCGTGACGGGGATTCCTCCACTAGAGCGTGACGGGGATTCCTCCACTTGACCGTGACGGGGATTCCTACACTAGAGCGTGACGGGGATTCCTCCACTCGGCCGTAACGGGGATTCCTACACTCGACCATGACGGGGATTCATCCACTCGACCGTAACGGAGATTCCTACACTAGAGCGTTCGGGGATTCCTCCACTCGACCGTGACGGGGACTCCTCCACTCAATCATGACGGGGATTCCTACACGAGAGCATGACGAGGATTCTTCCACTCGACCGTAACGGGGATTCCTACACTAGAGCGTTCGGGGATTCCTCCACTCGACCGTGACGGGGACTCCTCCACTCAATCATGACGGGGATTCCTACACTAGAGCATGACGAGGATTCTTCCATTTAATCATGATGGGCGTCTGGTTAAATCCGTTTCTGGTGTTTGTTCCCCCTCCATCCCCTCCCTTTACCTCAAACGGCCACACAGATGACACCGCACGTGAAAAATCCGAATTCCTCAAGTCTGTGTTTGCCTCAAAATCTTGTGTACCAAATCCGTCTCTCTCCTTTTCAATAATGTTTTCTTTTTTTCTTTTTTTTGCAACACAGTGATGTTCAGGCGCGTGGCGTGTATAGAGCCTACCGGCTCTGAAAACGGCATAAAACTCATAGGGAGAAGAAGAAGAACATTCAGCATTCGACTAAACCGGAAGTGTCGTGCCTCTGCTTCCGTTGCGTCATTAAATTCAAATGAGTGACCTGAACGAGTTCGCAGGGTTGGTTTTCTTTCTGGTGTTTCAAGTGAACGAATCGGCGGCAAATTGTGTCCAATATAATTAAAAGTAAGAAAAGAAATTACGATTAGAGGTGAGTTGGTAAAATTCAGTTCTTTTCCTGTGTAAATGTAAATCCTCCACTTAGATGGGGGAGACGAGGGGTTACAACAAGGAGTTAGAACAAGGGGAGGGGAGACGAGATGGGGGGGGGGGGGGAGTGGAGGTGGTAGAGGGAGGGGAGGTGGTGGTGGGGGGAGGGGAGGGGAGGGGAGACTAAATGGGGGGGAGGGGAGACTAAATGGGGGGGGGGGGGGAGACGAGGTAGGGAGGGGAGAAGAGATGGGGAGGCGAGATGAGGTGGTGGGGGCAGGGGAGACGAGATTGGGGGGGGGGGGGGGTGGAGTAAGAGAGCAGGCAAGGTAGGTGGCAGAAGGGTTTATATAAATGGTGTGTTTAGGTGATGCTGGTTTGGGTTTATATAAATGGTGTGTTGAGGTGATGGCAGTAGGTAAAGGGGTCTTAAAGTGTTTTTCAGGTCTTCAGGGTCTTTGGGGTCAGAATGGTCTTCAAAGTCTGAAGGAAGGGTCTGGGGTGTTAAGGGTTTTTGAGGTCTTAAATAGTGTTCGGGATCTTAATGGGTCTTCAGTGTCTTAAAGGCATTAATGGGTCTTTAGGGGTCTTCAAGGGTCTTTGGGGTCCAAAGGGTCTTTGGGATATTCAGCGTTTTAAATGGTCTTGAGGGTGTTTCAGGTCTTAATGGTGTTATGGGTCTTTAGGATCTTCGGGGTCATAAGGGGTCGAATCTCACAAGCATGTAAAAAGTCTGCTCTCAAGCATGTAATCTAATCTCTCAAGCATATAAAAAGTCTTCTCTCAAGCATGTAAAAAGTCTTCTCTCAAGCATGTAAAAAGTCTTCTCTCAAGCATGTAAAAAGTCTTCTCTCAAGCATGTAAAAAGTCTTCTCTCAAGCATGTAAAAAGTCTTCTCTCAAGCATGTAAAAAGTCTTTTCTCAAGCATGTAAAAAGTCTTCTCTCAAGCATGTAATCTATTCTCCCAAGCATGTAATCTAATCTCCCAAGCATGTAAAAAGTCTGCTCTCAAGCATGTAATCTCATCTCTCAAGCATGTAAAAAGTCTTCTCTCAAGCATGTAAAAAGTCTTCTCTGAAGCATGTAAAAAGTCTTTTCTCAAGCATGTAAAAAGTCTTCTCTCAAGCATGTAATCTATTCTCCCAAGCATGTAATCTAATCTCCCAAGCATGTAAAAAGTCTGCTCTCAAGCATGTAATCTAATCTCTCAAGCATGTAATCTAATCTCTCAAGCATGTAATCTAATCTCTCAAGCATGTAAAAAGTCTTCTCTGAAGCATGTAAAAGGTCTTTTCTCAAGCATGTAAAAAGTCTTCTCTCAAGCATGTAATCTATTCTCCCAAGCATGTAATCTAATCTCCCAAGCATGTAAAAAGTCTGCTCTCAAGCATGTAATCTAATCTCTCAAGCATGTAAAAAGTCTTCTCAAGCATGTAATCTATTCTCCCAAGCATGTAATCTAATCTCCCAAGCATGTAAAAAGTCTGCTCTCAAGCATGTAATCTAATCTCTCAAGCATGTAAAAAGTCTTCTCTCAAGCATGTAAAAAGTATTTTCTCAAGCATGTAAAAAGTCTGCTCTCAAGCATGTAATCTATTCTCCCAAGCATGTAATCTAATCTCCCAAGCATGTAAAAAGTCTGCTCTCAAGCATGTAATCTATTCTCCCAAGCATGTAATCTAATCTCCCAAGCATGTAAAAAGTCTGCTCTCAAGCATGTAATCTAATCTCTCAAGCATGTAAAAAGTTTTCTCTCAAGCATGTAATCTATTCTCCCAAGCATGTAATCTAATCTCTCAAGCATATAAAAAGTATTTTCTCAAGCATGTAAAAAGTCTTCTCCCAACCATGTAAAAAGTCTTCTCCCAAGCATGTAATCTAATCTCCCAAGCATGTAAAAAGTCTTCTCCCAAGCATGTAAAAAGTCTTCTCCCAAGCATGTAAAAAGTCTTCTCCCAAGCATGTAAAAAGTCTTCTCCCAAGCATGTAAAAAGTCTTCTCTCAAGCATGTAAAAAGTCTTCTCTCAAGAATGTAATCTAATCTCCCAAGCATGTAATTTAATCTCCCAACCATGTAAAAAGTCTTCTCTTAAGAATGTAATCTAATCTCCCAAGCATGTAATCTAATCTCCCAAGCATGTAATTTAATCTCCCAACCATGTAAAAAGTCTTCTCTCAAGAATGTAATCTAATCTCCCAAGCATGTAATCTAATCTCCCAAGCATGTAATTTAATCTCCCAACCATGTAAAATGTCTTCTCCCAAGCATGTAATCTAATCTCCCAAGCATGTAAAAATTCCTCTCCCAAGCATGTAATCTAATCTCCCAAGCATGTAAAAAGTCTTCTCCCAAGCATGTAATCTAATCTCCCAAGCATGTAAAAAGTCTTCTCCCAAGCATGTAAAAAGTCTTCTCCCAAGCATGTAAAAAGTCTTCTCCCAAGCATGTAAAAAGTCTTCTCCCAAGCATGTAAAAAGTCTTCTCCCAACCATGTAAAATGTCTTCTCCCAAGCATGTAATCTAATCTCCCAAGCATGTAAAAAGTCCTCTCCCAAGAATGTAATTTAATCTCCCAACCATGTAAAAAGTCTTCTCCCAAGCATGTAAAAAGTCTTCTCCCAAGCATGTAAAAAGTCTTCTCCCAACCATGTAAAATGTCTTCTCCCAAGCATGTAATCTAATCTCCCAAGCATGTAAAAAGTCCTCTCCCAAGAATGTAATCTCATCTCCCAAGCATGTAAAATGTCTTCTCCCAAGCATGTAATGTAATCTCCCAAGCATGTAAAAAGTCTTCTCCCACGCATGTAAAAAGTCTTCTCCCAAGCATGTAGAAAGTCCTCTCCCAAAAATGTAATCTAATCTCCCAAGCATGTAAAAAGTCTTCTCTCAAGCATGAAATCTAATCTCCCAAGCATGTAAAAAGTCTTCTCCCAAGCATCTAAAAAGTCTTCTCAAGCATGTAATCTAATCTCCCAAGCATGTAAAATGTCTTCTCTCAAGAATGTAATCTAATCTCCCAAGCATGTAAAAAGTCTTCTCCCAAGCATGTAAAAAGTCTTCTCAAGCATGTAATCTAATCTCCCAAGCATGTAATTTAATCTCCCAACCATATAAAAAGTCCTCTCCTCTCCCATCCTCACTCTCCTCTCTTCTCTCTCTCCTCTCACTCTTCACTCTCCTCCCCTCCTCACTCCCCTCTCGCCTCACTCCCCTCTCTCCTCACTCGCCTCTCTCCTCACTCTCCTCTCTCCTCACTCCCCTCTCTCCTCACTCTCCTCTCTCCTCACTCGCCTCTCTCGTCACCCTCCCCGCTCCTCACCCTCCCCACTCCTCACTCCCCTCTCTCCTCCCTCCTCGCTCACCTCCCTCCTCCCTCGCCTCCCTCGCCTCACTCTCCTCTCTCCGCACTTTCCTCTCTCTGCACTTTCCTCTCTCCGCACTCTCCTCTCACCTCACTCTCCTCTCTCCTCTCTCCTCACTCTCCTCACTCTCCTCTCTCCTCACTCCCCTCTCTCCTCACTCTCCTCTCTCCCCACTCTCCTCCCTCCTCCCTCTCTTCTCCCTCCTCCCTCTCTTCTCCCTCCTCACTCTCCTCTCCTCACCCTCCCCTCTCCTCACCCTCCCCTCTCCTCACCCTCCCCTCTCCTCACCCTCCCCTCTCCTCATCCTCCCTGCTCCTCACCCTCCCCACTCCTCACTCCCCTCTCTCCTCCCTCCTCGCTCGCCTCCCTCCTCCCTCGCCTCTCTCCTCACTCTCCTCTCTCCGCACTTTCCTCTCTCCGCACTTTCCTCTCTCTGCACTCTCCTCTCACCTCACTCTCCTCTCTCTCCTCACTCTCCTCTCTCCTCACTCTCCTCTCTCTCCTCCCTCCTCCCTCTCTTCTCCCTCCTCACTCTCCTCTCCTCAGTCTCCTCTCTCGTCACCCTCCTCTCTCGTCACCCTCCTCTCTCCTCACCCTCCTCTCTCCATGCTCCCTACTCCTCACTCTCCTCCCTCCTCACTCTCCTCGCTCGTCACCCTCCTCTCTCCTCTCTCCTCACTCTCCTCGCTCGTCACTCTCCTCTCTCCTCTCTCCTCACTCTCCTCTCTCCTCACCCTCCTCACTCTCCTCTTTCCTCACTCTCCTCCCTCCTCACTCTCTTCTCCCTCCTCGCTCACCTCTTCCCTCCTCACTCTCCTCCCCTCACTCTCCTCTCTAACCTCTCCCATCACTCCTCCTCTACTTCCTTCCTCACTCCTCTCCATTCCTCATTCCTCTCCTCCCAGTTATCATCCTGCTATTTCAGTTTATTATATAACGTGAGTTCATAGTTCTTCGATTGATTACAACTCCCGGTTTTCATGATCTGTGATGGGATTTTCCTTGCATATCCAGCAGCTCTTGCGAAAAATTCTAATGGTTTGTGTATTGATTTACCTATTCTAATTACATGTTTAATTCCAAGCACAGGAGATATCTCATTGTCCCATCAGGTGAATTCACTTGTGGGTCTGTCGTAATTGTCTGATCTGGTCACAAGCTAATGCAAGATGATAAATGCTAATGCAAGAGACAATACCAATACCCCGTCACTGTCTATGGATACAACGTCACACAAGTTCCACAAATGACCAATGCCCTTTGTATGTTCTCCTTTGTATGTAAGTGCACATGACTCACCTTGTGTTGACTGTTAGTCTTTTTCCATGTTGTTGCTCAGAGTGAGACGTGCGATGGAAGGAAAAGATGGAAAGAAGTTAATGCAATCTCCATGCGCATACAAGCGAGTTGGAGGCAAGACCTCTGTGAGTCGCAGTAACAAGGAAAACACACCGTGCCCCAATGTCTTTCTCTGGGACACGAGCGACGATGACGACGACGATGTCTGTGAGTAGTTGCTCTTTTTCACCACAATTTAATGCCTCGTAATTCCTCACATTTCTATTTTATTTCTTACGGTCATTCAATCTGTTATCCCTGGTGTTGGGCTAGCGGCTAGGGTGCCGGCTTAGGATCCTAGGATCCTGGGTTCGAATCTCGGTCGATCGCCGAATTAATGCCAGGGGGGTTGACTCAGCCTGTCATCCTTCCGAGGTCGGCTAATTGAGTACCAGTTCACTGGTAATTCCCTGTTTGTCGTTGAAGGCGGCAAAAAGGGTTGGCGTCAGGAAGGGCATCCGGCCGTAAAACATTGCTTCAAAAAGGGGACCAAAAAACAACAACTACCACGGTCCCCGAAAAGGCCAACCCCCGCTTTGCGGGGAAAAAATGGCCTCTAAACGGTGGTTTTTATTCAATCTGTTATCCCCGAAGAGCTCTGCTGTGTTAAAATAGGCGTTTTTTGAAGGGGTGAGAATGGTTCTCTTTCATATTTCTTGTATCATGAGATTTTTCTGATTGGATGGATAGTGACCTTTTTATTGTGAATATTTCCATCCTCCAATTTTTAATTCTTCAAACAAATTGACAGATATTCGCATTGCTTTTATGCCTCCACTGACGAATTTGCTGGAGACATCATTGTTGTAAATAATCAGATCGACAACAGTGTCTCGGAAAGTGAGTTTAATCAGAATCGAACTCCAGCAATATCTAAAAGAGAATTGGCAATCATAGGATCAATATATGACAAATTGAGCAAGAAAGAGTATCGTATTCAAGCACGCAAGCAAGCGATATGCAAAGTAGTTACCTTACCATTCTAAGCATACATGTGGATAAAGCATGATAAATGTCTCAGGACTGCACTTTACACTTTGGAGCCAAGTTCTTATAGTGGCCACATTGTGGACAGAAACGGTAATGGCGCCTGGGTCGCAACTTGGATACAATTTCACCACATTTCTCCCTGGGTTTAAAACCTCGCGAGCAAGCCGGTTAGCATCAAGCGTATAACTATGATTTGCAGCCGATTACATAAGAGTACCCTAAATCCTGGCATCACATCACGACCAGCCAAAACGATCAGGGCGGCGGATCTCTCGTCCCGTGCGCGTTTGGTACACATCGGGGCTCTCGGTGGCAGCGTCTAGATCGACTCCATCAGGAGTGCTCTCTGTCGCCGGAGACAGGGGTGGCACAATTATACCTGGTGGCTCGGGCGAGTGAGAGGGTGGAATCGGAGGAGAATTCCCCAACACCGGGTTCCCCGAGCAGAGCTCTGTCCAAACGAGATCCCCGCAGGGCGCGAGTTGACGGACCGACACAGTTGACTCGCGTCCATCTGGCAGCTGGACCCGAGCGTGATCAGGATTAGTTTGGAGATATGAACCTTGTCAACGAGAGGGTCGTATTTACTCATGTGCACCGCCCGTTTGAGAAAAGCCGGACCAGGCTGGGCAAGCCACCCAGGCAGAGGGCGCACAGAACCTGTGCGATGCGGGTAGCAAAATAAACGATCGTGAGGAATTTTGTTTGTAGCGGTGCATAGGATCGAGCGGATCGAGTGTAGGGCCCCGTGCACCATCCCCGTCCATTGGTCTGGTCGTAGGCCATGAGTCTTGAGGCCCAAAGAGATGGCCCTCCATGTTGTGCCATTAAAGCGCTTTACGCAACCATTAGCGTGCGGGCTGTACGGAGTGGTATAGCTGGATGCTATATTACGCTGCAACAGGAATGCCCTCACATCCTGCGACAAGAACACGCACCTCTGTCAGTATGCACATATCCCGGATTCTCAAACATTGAGAACAGATATTGCAGACATCGGATAACCATAGCCGCGGACATATTGCTGCACGGGAAGGTGAAAGGGAATCTGGAATACGCGTCCACAATTGTGAGGAGGTAACGAGAGGTACCGGAGGCTGGTAGAGGTCCTTTGAAGTCCATCGCCAACCTGTCCCATGGTTTAGTAGCCTGAATCAACGTCCCCATGTTTGGTTTATAGAAGTGAGGTTTGAGTTCAGCTCAAACAGGGCAAGTGCGGCACAGACGACGAACATCCTCGACAGAGTAGGGCAAATTACGACTTCGCACGAACTGAGCCAGGCGAGTCACCCCGGGGTGACACAAGGTTTCATGAAGAACGTGCAAATCCTCGGTGGAGGTTAAACTCGCACAAACATCTGGTCGGGATAAAGCGTCTGCTCCGTGATTCTCCCGCCCTGGGCGGTACGTGATACCGAAGCTGTAAACAGCGAGCTCTATGCGCCAGCGAGTGATTTTCTCATTCTTAATGCGCTGGGCATGCCGTGTGTCGTACATGAACGCAACACTCTGTTGATCGGTGATGACATCAAAACGTTTGCCTAGCAAATAAGGTCTCCACCGACGGATCGACTCGACAATTGCGTAGGCTTCTTTCTCGACAGAAGAGTGATGCCTCTCAGCGGAGGATAACGTCCTCGAGAAGAAGGCCACAGGCTTCCCCCCTTGAGAGAGCGTGGCAGCGATCGCGTGATCCGACGCGTCACTTTCAAGTACAAAGGGAACGTTATCGTCGAGAGAAGACACATCAGCGCCAGCTATGTCTGACTTCAGTCCCTGGAAGGCGACCTTGGCAGCATAAGGCAGAGGGAATTTTTTACAATCAACGAGGGGACGGAGCTTCTCGGAGTAATTTTTGACCCACTTTGAATAATGTGCAAACAGCCCGAGAGCACGCTTCAAAGAAGCACGATCATGCGACGGTGCCATGTCGAGCAAAGGGCGCAGGCGTTCCTTGTCAGTGTTATGGTTTCTTGGGTCACCGTATACCCCAGGAGATCTATCGTCCTTGAGGAATATCGACATTTGTCCTCGTTAAGAGTCAGACTGTACTTTCGCGTGACCTGGAGAAAGCGCTGCAAATTAGCGTCATGGTGAGCCTCATCAGTGATCATAGCCGCAGACTGTCAGATTATCCAAATAAACGAAAACATCTGTTAATCGTTCTTTGGCAATTATGTCGTCAATGGCCCTTTGAAAGCTTATCCAAATAAACGAAAACATCTGTTAATCGTTCTTTGGCAATTATGTCATCAATGGCCCTTTGAAAGCAAGTGACTCCATTTGTAATGCTGAAGGGCAAACGCGTGAATTGATACAGCCTCTGACCTGATTCAAAAGCTGTATAGATTTTGTCAGCCTCCGCTATTGGAATTTGATGATACGCACTTCGGAGATCGAGAGTACTATACACTGAATATTGGGGGACCTACCAAAACAAAGAATCCAATCCCGGAATAAACCGGAATAGGCATCAAGATGGCATCAAGACGGCATCAAGATGGAAACCCGGAATAGGCATCAAGATGCCTAAATCTATTTATGGTTTGTGAATAATTGATTACCATGCGCTTGCGATGATTTTTGGACTGGACAACCAACACCTGCGCACGCCAAAGAGATCGGCTGGGCTCGATTATGCCTTCGCGGAGGAGTCTGCTAGTCTCCTCGGAAATGAATTGTGCATCAGCCCAGGAGTAGCGCCGGGATCTGATCGCGGCCGGGGCGCTATCCGTAGTTAGGTTCGGGAATGAGGTCATAGGTTCAATAGACATCCCTGCTAGGGCAGAGACTGAGATCGTGGCATATTCCCCGAATGTCATTTCTAAGCGGCTGTAGCGTTCGAGAAAATCGTGCCCCAATAGGACTTCGGCGCAAAGAGTAGGCAACACCATTAAACGAACATCAGGATACATTGTACCATTTTTCACTAGCTTTACGCGACATTCACCCTTAGTGCGCATCCATAAAGATTGCGATGCCATGAAGATCCGGCGCGATCTGCCCAGGATCGGCCATCCGTGACGGCGGACGAGGCCCAGATCCACGTAGCTTTCAGTCGATCCCGTGTCAACCAAGGCTCCGGCAGTCTGTCCTTCAATCAGGACTGTTACGACGGCTCTGGACAACCCATGAGGTCCGGGCTGCGCCGGGGTAGCCAGGGGTGGTGCGCGTGCCATATGTGTCAAATTGATGCCGGCCACTGTTGGTCGGGGACGCCGCCCACGCCCCGATCGACATACTTTTGCAAAATGGCCTCTCCGGCCACAAGTATGACAAGTCACTTCGCGGGCCGGGCACGCGGAGCGGGGATGATTTATATTGCCGCAGAAGTCGCACTTAGTGTTGCTCCCGGCCGAGGTAGTCACGGCGAGGCTCGTACCTTCGGCTCCGAGTGCCTCCGCCATCTCGGGCAGCGAGTCGGGAGCGGCGCACTTCGCAGCAACCTCGGTCTCCGAGCGTCGCTCTTCAGTGAGCCCCGCGGTAACGTAGGGCCGTCCGTATACTTCCGATTGTGCCTGAGCTTCATGAAGCACAAGAGCTTGATCGAGTGCCTGCTTCATCGTCAGGTTCGGCTTTTCCAGCAGACGTTGCCGGATGCTTGAAGAGTAGATTCCAGAAATGAATGCATCGCGCATCAAATCGTCGCACATTTGCTCATGGGTTCTGACCTCATGAGCACATTCTTTGCCAAGACAGCGCAATTCTTGGGCAAAATGAGTGAGGGATTCCGAAGCGTCCTGCTTCCTCGTGGTGAGCTGGTACCGCGTATGAATGACATTCCGCGGCTTGATATAGATGGCGCGCAGCTCCGCCATGGCGAGGTCGAACGTCTCGCAATGGGATATGTAGTCGTGGACGACGTAGGTTAAATGGGAGTTAAGCACCGCGCGCTTCACCTCGTCTGTGATGTCGGTATGCCCTTGCAGGTAGCTGGTCAGCAGACTGAGCCAATGCTTGAGCTGGCTTGGAGCTTCCGCAGTTTGTGGGTCCGCTCCGAACGTGGGCAGTTGTAAGAGCTTGTGAGTCATGTTGATCTTCAAATGAAGGTAGTAGATTCGATTCTGATTCAGTGTTGTAAATAATTAGATCCACAACAGTGTCTCGGAAAGTGAGTTTAATCAGAATCGAACTCCAGCAATATCGAAGAGAGAATTGGCAATCATCAGATCAATATATGGCAAACGTATGAGCAAGAAAGAGTATCATATTCAAGCACGCAAGCAAGCGATATGCAAAGTAGTTCCCTTACCATTCTAAGCATACACGTGGATAAAGCATGATAAATGTCTCAGGACTGCGCTTCACACTTTGGAGCCAAGTTCTTATAGTGGCCACGTAGTGGATAGAAGTGGTAATGGCGCCTGGGTATTTTTGTTTTTTTTCGGTACTTTTCGCTAACTTCGATACAATTTCACCACGATCATGCTTGTGGGTGTCCGTGAGTCAGTGATAGGTTTTTGTTACCGCAATACCTTAGGAATGGCAGAAGGGATCCAAGTCAAACTTGGTACTGGTATTGTAATGATGCAAAGATGAACTTTTGGGGTCAAGAGGTCAAAGGTCCCGTTAGGTAAAAATTCTGTTGCTACGCTAATTTGTGAACCATTGATGGGATTTTGACCATGTGGCGAAACTGCAACTGCCAACTTTTTATGTTGGTTAACCCTGCACGGAGGGTAGGATCTCGCCGTAATTCGTTTTTGTTCTTGCCACATAGATTAGCCATTTCAGTATAGATTGGTATTCCCATCAGAGAAGCAACAGGTTTTATATGCTAGCGTATAATTATGTAATGTGGACAGAGGTATGTCAGTCGACGTCGTGATGTCAAACAGTGCCATTCTTGTTCCAGGTGACTCATATTTTTGCCCTTATAGTGATGTGAACGGGGAGGAACAGGCCAAAATGTGTGGGGGAAGGGAGGGTGAAGGGGGAGTGTGAGAGGGGAGTGGATATATGGATAAGTGGGTTGAGTGTGAGGAAGGATCAAGTCAGGTGGGGATGGAGGGGAGGTGTGAGGTAGAGGGGAAGAGGAGCCAAGTTTGTCGAGTGAGAAAATGTAAGGAGCGAGTGGAGAAGGCATTGTGTGTGTGTGTGTGTGTGTGTGTGTGTGTGTGTGTGTGTGTGTGTGTGTGTGTGTGTGTGTGTGTGTGTGTGTGTGTGTGTGTGTGTTTTTTTGTTTTCACGCAGGATGGTGACAATAGACAAAGGTGATAGGTCCACCAGGTCAGCCCAGGCAGTGCTGCGAATTGATTACCAGAATGTCCCAAACTGATTAGGATGGTACTAGTTCTGCCAGGCAGAAGTTCATTAACGAGGTCCTTCTAGGACTCTAGGTAGTTTTAATGTGGGATCAATGGAGGGGAGAGGAGTCGAGGTGATGGAGATGATGCAGATGATGCAGAGGAAGAGGTTGGAAGTGTTGTGTGTTCAGGAGACCAGATGGAAGGGGGACAGGGTGAGGAGGTTGGTCGAGAGGGTATTAGCTGTTGCATACAGGCGTTGGCTTGGCCTGGTGTTGGCATAGCGGTTAGGGTGCCGGCTTGGGATCCCAGGATCCTGGGTTCGAATCCCGATCGATCACTGAATTAATGCCAGGGGGGTTGACTCAGCCTGTCATCCTTCCGAGGTCGGCAAATTGAGTACCAGCTTGCTGGGATGAATGATCACGGTGTGTACCCTGATTTAGAATAGGTACAGTCATGTGAAAAAGTAAGTACACCCCATGTAAAGTTTTGACTTTTTCAACATATTTCAACATACAGCTATTTGATCTTCATTTCAACAATATTGAAAGGTAAAGGTGATATAATATAACAAATATCATGAAACATTTACATTTTGTAGTCCATTGTAGAATCTAAATAAACATAAATGCAAATTTCACATGTGGAAAAAGTAAGTACACCCTTGGCTCTAATAGGTGGTATTGCCCCCTTTGGCAGAAACAACCTCAAGTTCGCGTTTCTCATAACTGTCTACGAGTCTCTGACATCGACTGGGAGAAATTTTTGCCCACTCCTCCATGCAGAATTATTTCAGCTGTGCGGTGTTTGAGGGGTTTCTTGCATGCACAGCTCGTTTCAAATCCCCCCCACAACATCGCGATGGGATTTAGATCCGGGCTTTGACTTGGCCATTCCAGAACCCTCCATTTCTTTCTTTTCAGCCATTCCTTGGTGGATTTACTGGTATATTTAGGGGCATTGTCATGTTGCAAGGTCTACCTTCGCTTAATCTTCAACTTTCTGACAGATGGCCTCACATTATCCTCAAGCACCCTCTGGAACAATGAAGAATTCATAGTGGATTATATGATGGTGAGCTGCAAAGGCCCTGATGCAGCAAAGCTGCCCCAAACCATAATATTTCCACCACCATGCTTTACAGTTGGTATCAGGTTCTTGTGGTCAAATGCTGTCTTTGGTTTTTGCCAAACATGTCTTCTGGTACTGTGGCCAAATAGCTCTACCTTTGACTCATCTGTCCAGAGCACATTGTTCCAGAAGTGCTGGTCTTTGCCTAGGTGTTCACTGGCAAACTTTAGTCTTGCCCTGATGTTCTCTCTGAGCAGCAAAGGTTTCCTCCTGGCACACCTCCCATGTAGATCAAATTTGTGCAGCCTCTTTTTAATGGTACACTCATGCACTTTGACATCAACAGTGGCAAGAGCTACCTGTAGGTCCCGTGATGACATTTCGGGGTTCTTAGGGACTTCCTTCAGCATCTTGTGGTCTGCTCTCGGGCTGAACTTGCTGGGGCGGCCTGGCCTGAACAAGTAGGCAGTTGTTTGGAATCTTCTCCACTTGTAGATGATCTTCCGGACAGTCGAATGATTGATTTCAAATTGTTTGGAGATCTTTTTAAATCCCTTCCCAGACGCGTAGGCATCTATAACCTTCTTTCTGAAGGCCTCAGAGAGCTCTTTTGATCGAGGCTAGTGATGCCGCACACTTCAACAAAGAGCAAATCAAACTAAATGTCTGAGGTTTAAATAAGACAGGTTCCTCCAAGATCCTCTCTAACAATGTTCTAATCATTTGCACTTGAGCTGGTGCACCTGATTCTAATTTTCAGTATTTGAAGAAGTGATAAATGTAGGGGTGTACTTACTTTTTCCACATGCAAAATTTGCATTTATGTTTATTTAAATTATACAATGGACTACAAAATGTAAATGTTTCATGATATCTGTATTATAATAGCCGTAGATGATTCTGTCTGTCTGTCTGTCTGTCTGTTGAGCGTCTGTCCGGGGTGTGGCTTACTCGGTTTGCAGAGTAGCTCCACCCATAGCTCCACCCATTCTGGGAGAGCCTTCACTTCATATAAACAAATATCCACCATTTTATTAACTCGCATAGCTTTGAGGCCTGTTTTGTAGGCCCGTGGTGTCTTGCTCTCTCTCCCAGTTTTATTTCAATCAAATTCGATATATCATTTCATTTTTCACAGTCGCTAACATAGTTTTAGACTCGGTTGAAAAAAAACGGGAAGAAAATCCGATGAAAGTTGCCGTTTATAGAACGAAATGAATTCTCAAACGCCTGTAACTTCAAGGCCATTGAGTCTCTCTCACGCCTTTATCTCCAATCTAACTCACCATATGATTTCATTTTTATCGATGGTTTTGGACTCGGTGTCAGCAACGTGGGAAAATGCAGAGATATATTTTAAAAAATACACCATATCACCGCCCACCGCCCAACCGCCAACAACCGCCCAATATGTATCATACACCGCCCAACATGTATCATACACCGCCCAACATGACAGACGGCAACATGTCGACATTATCGCTTTTTCTTTAAACCGAGTGAACCGAGCCGAACCGAATAAACCGAGTGAATTCACCGTTTACTTTTGATGACAGTCGTCACAAAACGACATATATTTCTTCGTTTTTATTTCATTCAACATTATTAGCCGGAAGTAAAATATGGTTCAGGAAATTACCGAGAGATATTTCTTCGTTTCTTTATTTATTAGTTATTTGCGCATACACTTTAAATAGGTTTATTTGAAATCTTTAATTTTCACAATGTAATATATTTGTCATTTGATGATGACGAGACACTTCCTCTTGACTCGTGACAATTCATGCGTTGCGTGGAAACTTCCATTTCAAAAATGAATGACACAGTCGATGAAGAACGACTCGGTGTCAGCAACGCAGGAAAATGCAGAGATATATTTTAAAAAATACACCATATCACCGCCCAACAGCCAACAAGTATCATACACCGCCCAACATGACACAGACCGCAACATGTCGACATTATCGCTTTTTCTTTAAACAGAGTGAACCGAGCCGAACCGAATACACCGAGTGAATTCACCGAGCGAATTTCATCCAATTCCACCGAGTTTCATGAAACCGAGAGATATTTCTTCGTTTTTATTTTATTAGTTACCAGCAGAAGTACCCAGCGTTGCCGGGCGGGGGAGGGGGGAAGGGCACGTACACTTTAAACATGTATATACATGTGGGATGTGGGATATATACATGTGGGACATGTGTACGTGTGTGTGTGTACGTGTGTGTGTGTGTGTGTGCGTGTGTGTGTGTGTGCGCGTGTGCATATGTGTGTGTGTGTGTGTATATATATGTGTGTGTATGTGTATGTAGGCTAACCCCTGCTCTAGCAGGGAAAATGGCCTTAAAATGCATGTTGTTGTTGTATGTGTATATATATATGTCTGTGTGTGTGTGTATGTGTGTATATGTGTCTGTACGTGTGTGTGTGTGTGTGTGTGTGTGTGTGTGTGTGTGTGTGTGTGTGTGTGTGTGTGTGTGTGTGTGTGTGTGTGTATATGTAAACATGGGCCGGTGTGTGTGTAAAGTGTGAGGTGGTATTGGAGAGGAAAATGCAGAGATATTTTTAAAAATCGCACCATGATGATAAACGAAAATACACCGCCTAAAATATCAGTCGACATATATTTAAAATTCGTCACACACATCCATGCCCGTGGGATGGATGTGTGTGACATTTCGACATATTGAGTTAGATGCTGCGCCTGCACATTCAGTTATATAAAATGGTTATTGGCAATTGATCACATCCACAAATGATGTAATCCACACAATTTATGTACTTTACATAACGTTAATAGGAATACATGCCCGTGTAGATGGGAATGACATATAATTCACCGAAAACGTTGAAGCAACCGCATAATATTACGGTGATGTTTAACTCTGAGTGAGAATAGCTCTAAATTTAAAAAACTTTCTTCTGATATTTGTGATTTATTTCAGACAAACTGTATATATATATATATATATATATATATATATAAAACTGTGAGAAATAGTAGAAACTCCACAGTACGAGCAGGGCGTCTCATTTGCATTAAATAAATAATCGGGAGATTCAATCAGACGCGGATGTAGCTTCAGGACGTCGATCTTTAATTTCCGACAAGCTTTCGACCAACAAAGGTCTTCTTCTTAGTCGTCCCCAAGTTCAACGGAAGTATATATATATATGTATATATATATACACATACATACATACATACATACATACATACATACATACATACATACATACATACATACATACATACACACACCCTACTTGTTAGACTGTCGAGTTGTCGAGTAAATTCAAAATATTGTTTTGTTGTATGGCCTCTGTGATCAAACCTCGACATCGGGTACTGAAGAAATGATGAAGAGCTACTTGTCATGTAAAATCCCATTCACTGACTCAGTCGTTTTGGGATAACTCTTGTGTAATTAAAATTATCCACAAACTCATGTCCATTTCCTTTGAAAGCAAATGGTTGGTATCCATGGTCAGAGCATAAATGTGAACACTTGGTTTGCTGTTTTTGGCCATATCATTCTGATAACGAAACCACAACTCGAAATGAAACCAACAGAAACTGAAGTTTTAAAATGCAGTCGAGGAACTTACTTTGGCTGGATTAAAGTAGATTCCCGTGAAACCACGACGTCCTTGCAGCAAAATACAAAGTTGTTGCTTATGATTTCAAAAATGGATTATCTCGCTCTTTCACAGGCAAAATCATAACAACTGCATGACAGCCGCCATCTTGAAATGGAGTGATGCTGTTCGAAGAATAACACGTGTTCAGGAAGGATCTCTGTCACTCCATTGAAGTGGCTCCAGTCTCATAAATGAGATATCCAGGTGTTAATAGAAGTACATGCAAACTTTAACACTGGTTACCACATCAGGAGCATGATTCGTGCCTAAATTGAAACAACTGCTGTATGACTTTCCCTGCAATTCAACAATGTTGAATATCTGGGCCAGTTCCTCCCGCGTCGCACGCAGGTTGATAGTCTCTCTGTCTTTGAGACGCGTCCTCTCTGGTCTCATGCCCGATGCCCTTTACAAACTCTACCCTCCCCCTATAAAATTCTGCTAGGTGCACACACTCTGCCAGTAACCCCCTCCCGGTAAAACTCCCAAACTCTCGGCTGCCTGCTCACCTCCACTCATTTGTTCCTCTTTACTCTCACATGTGGAGCCAACTTCCTTGGTCTATTCATTCCCACTCTTCTTTCCAGGACTTCAAGATGACTGTTGACCATCACAGATCATCCTGCATCCATACTAATCATCTTTTCTACCTTTAATAACCCCAGCCTCACCCCAAAAGGGAGCTTCCAGTTGATGTACTCCCAACTCCTTCACTTCCAGGTCCCAAGACAGCGTCCTACGGCGAGAAAGTTCCTCCCAGACGGCGTCCGCTGGTGAGAAGGCGATGAACAGATGCCAGAAGATGTCGTCCACTGCAGAATTCCCGTCTCAATCGAATGGCTCTTACTTGAATGATCCTAGGACGAGCAACCCATTTGTCGCGATCCCGTCTGTGGAATGTATCCCAGCACGGAATACGGACGTAAATGTCCGGGCTTCAAGTAATCCACGTAGTGAACCAAAAGAGACGCAATAAACACAATTGTGTCTTAATCGGCCTTCTAGGGGTAAGGCACGATTATTTATTGGCTCGATCACAAAAACCATGAAAGGTAACAAAAGGTAATATGCTGCACCAGCCGGCAGGAACTGTCGGCACAGACGCTCCAACAGGACGCAGGTAAGATCACTCGCGGCTCCAATCGACGGGCTCCGGGACTCGGAGGATACCAGGATGGAATACCGCACAAGGCCGCCAGGAACGGTCGGCCAGTAGCTCCAACACGAAGCCGGGAATCACTCGTTCTCTTCTGGAGTCACTCGCTCGTAAAATACAGAACGGTATTCGACCAGCCCAACTCGGCTGTCCGGAGGCTTCAAGGAAAACCCTTTTATGATATTTCCCACTCGGAGCCTTCGAGCCGTGTGCGTCGCATAAGATGGCGACCGCGCTCTCTGACCCCTCCACCAATCACGTGCCGAATCGCCTCCCAATCGCGTGAGGCTCCCAGCAGGTTACGTCACGTTGTGGGCGGGGCACTCATTTGGGTGAGAACAAAGGTGGTTTCACCGGGGTTTTCTCACAGTCCTCCCCCCCTAAGTAAAAACCCCGTCGAATAGACGGCGTTTTTAAAACCAGTATTTGTAGTAGGTGCAAATCACATGGCAAGATGATGGCGGTAATTGCTAACAGGCAATTAACGCAATTAACAATTACTAACACTTATTAACAACAATAACGCAACAACGCAACAATACAACGCAACGCAATAGCGCCACACAATAGCGCAATTATTAACGCAACAGGCAATTAACAGGCAACAGGTTAACAGGTAGGTTAACAATGACCAAGTTTTTTTTTTTTTTTTTTTTTTTTTTTTCACACACAATATTAAACACCAAACACCACATTACTATCTACCCCACAAGAGTTACCCTTCACACAAAGCACAATAGAGAGGCAAGGGCCAAACTCAAGGGGGGGAGACATTTACAGGAGGGAAACGGACCGAGGAGCAAGTCTCTTTCGGGAGGAATGGAGGAACACTACAATCGGTATCCCCTCTCCGCCCGTGGGCCCCGCTTAACCTTGGGGCTCCTTATCTACTAGGTGGCGACTAAGGAGGTCAGCTAGTCTGTTCTCCACTCCCTTCACGTGTTTGACTGTGAGGTCGTATTCGGAAAGGAGAAGCGCCCAGCGCAGGATACGCTGGTTGGAGGTTTTGGCGTGGCTGAGCCAACCGAGCGGGTGGTGGTCGCTGTAGATGGTGATAGGTCCATGGCCAATGTAGACAGCGAATACCTGGATTGCCGCCATGATAGCGAGGAGCTCCTTCTCCACGGTACTGTAGTTCCGCTCCCTGGGCAACAGTTTGCGCGAGTAGTAGATGACGGGTTTCACAACCTCATCCTCGTTTTGCGTGAGCACAGCTGAGATCCCGAGATCGGATGCATCGGTGAAAATTTGGAACGGCACGGAGAAATCGGGTGCCTTTAGAACCGGTCGGTTTGCAAGGCTTCTCTTCAGCGCATCGAACGCCGCGTCGCACTCTGAGGTCCACAGAAGAGATATGGATCCCTTCTTACTGCCACGGAGAAGGTTGGTTAAGGGGGCAGCGATTTCCGAGAACCGCGGGATGAACCGTCGGTAGAAACCGGTGACTCCCAAGAATCGTCTGAGATCCTTTTTGGTGGCGGGCGGCGGGAAATCCACTAAGGCCTCCACTTTGGCCTTGACCGGAGCTAATTGCCCACTGCCCACTTCATAACCGAGGTACTTCACTCGGCCGCGCCCCATATGGCATTTGACGGCGTTGAGAGTCACGTTATGCTCCGATAGTCGTGAAAGACGGCCTGGAGGTGCTTAACGTGGTCTTCCCACGTGTGGGAGAACACGGCGATGTCGTCGATGTAGGCCACGGCGAAGTCGTCGAGCCCAGCGAGAACCCGGTTAATGGCTCGCTGGAAGGTGGCCGGGCCACCTCTGACTCCAAACGGCATAACCATGAACTCAAAGTGGCCAAACGACGTGCAGAAGGCACTGACCTCACGCGCCCGATCTGTGAGCTGGATTTGCCAGTAGCCCTTCATGGCATCAAGGACAGAGATGAAACTCGCGGTCCCTAGACGATCAACCAGGTCGTCAAGACGGGGTAGCGGGTACGAATCCCCTTTTGATACGTTGTTGAGGCGACGGTAATCGACGCAAGGTCGCCAGGTGGCGTCGGCTTTCTTGACTAAAATGAGCGGAGAGGCCCACTCACTGTTGCTGGGTCGGCAGACACGCAAATCCAACATCTTGGAGACTTCTTGTCTCATGACGGCAGCTTTCGCCGGGGACACACGGTAGAATGATTGACGTATGGGCGGGTGGTCACCGGTGTCGATGTTATGGAGGACACCCTTCATGGTTCCAATCCCGCCAGAGAACAGACTAGGATAGCCCCGAAACAACACCTGCATATCTTTTCTCTGTGGCTGAGTCAAAGTCTCCAACTGCGGCAACTGATCCTCCGCGGGTCGTTGATCCACCCAATATTGGGTTGGGTCATAGGACACCTCGAGGGGAGTTGGAGTAATATACTCCGGGAGGCATCCTGCGTTGCCTCCGTCACCTAAGAGGTCGCGGCTGTGCTCCGCGGCACCTATTAGGGCGATCGTGTGCGGCCGCCCCACCCATGGCTTCAACGCGTTGACATGGGTGATGCGTTTTTTTATCCGCTTATCTGGCATGTCCACCACGTAAGTATGGCTCCCGACCTTCTCACGGATAAGATAAGGCCCCTGATAAGAGGTTACCATGGGCCGTCCGGCATGGGGCAGGTGGACCAAAACCGGATCGCCAGCCTTGAAACTCACCGCCTTCGCCTTCCGGTCGTAACGGAGCTTCCGCTCCACGGCTTGATCCGCCAGGCTGATACCGGCAGCCTTCAAGGCCTCGTGGATCCTTGAGCAAGTCTCGTGGATGTGGTCCGGAAGAGAACGTTCAGTGGACGGCGGGGATTCCACCCAACGTTCAAAAAGGAGGTGCAAGGGCCCTCGGGGCTCTCTACCATACAACAAGAAAAACGGAGAATACCCGGTACTCCGATGTGGGGCACTCCGGTATGCAAACAAGAGCCAGGGAATCACCTGATCCCACTCACCACCTACTTGCTCCGTCACCGCCTTGATCATTGATTTGAAAGTCCCATTGAACCGCTCACAGGCGCCGTTGCATTCAGGACGGTACGGACTGGTGGTCAGGTGCTGAACCCCTAGCTCGGTCAGGAATCCTTCAAATACTTCCGACAAGAACACACTGCCTCGATCCGTAAGGAATTTAGTCGGAAGGCCATGCCGACTAAACAAATCCTTGAGAGACTCTACGGCATGGGCGGAGTCAGCTTGCTCCAAGGGATAAGCCTCTGCATACTTGGTAGCTTGACATATGACCGTGAGCAAATAGCGTTTCCCGGAACTAGTTTTGGGCAAAGGTCCGACAAAATCAGCGGCCACAAACTGGAAAGGCTGACTGACCACGGGGAGGGGCTTTAGGGGTGCCTTGAAAACCTTCACTCCTTTTCCGAGTCGTTGACAAATGGGACAGCTAGCGCAATAGCGCTTGATGTCTCGCGACATGGCGGGCCATATGAACTGATTCTTGACCTTGGCTAAGGTCTTGGCAGCTCCGACATGACCCGAGGAAATATTGTCATGGGCCAATTGCATGACTGACTGACGATGCCTCCCTGGTACGACAACTCGGTGTCGGACCTTCCACGTCTGGGTGGAGGACATGTTCTTTGGGGAATACTTCTGCATCAGCACACCTGCACCATTCACATAAAAGCCTGTTCGTTCCGGCTCGGAGTCTTCTCCCATTTCCCAGAGGATGGCAAGGGTGGGATCGAGGTGCTGATCCTCCACTAAACTGGTTACCGCAGGCAATGCGGGAGTAACTTCCGCCCCAGAACTGAGGTCGCTAACCGCCTTGGAGGACTGATTCTCCTCCCCGGATTTGCCGACCGGCGAACACGTAGCTGGGGTCCCTGGGTTACAGGCGGAAGCGGTCCCTGAGGAACACGGCACCTGAGGTTGGCTTGACGGGAGGCTCGGATGGGCTTCAGCTGACGCAACGTCACCATCGGGAACTGGAGTCGAGGCGCTAGGCTCCTCGGGCCAGAGTGACGATATGTCGGACTCCGCCACTCCCTCCGCCTGTTTACTCTGGGATCTAGTGACCACCCCACAGGTCAGAGTCAATGACTCCTCCCTGGCCATGGCATCATTGCCAATCAACAAGGAGACCCCGGGTACCGGGTAGTAGGGTACCACCGCACAGGTCATTGGACCTGTAAAAATGTCACTCCGGACCTCGAGGAGGGCAAGGGGGTACCGGCCAGGAACCTGGTTAATGCCCCGAAGGATGATATACTCGCCGGTATAGCGCATCTGAGAGGCCGGAACTACCCCCGCCCGGAGAACACACAGTGTCGCCCCAGTATCCCGAAGGTATTGGGCCTTAAACTTCAGCATCGAATCAGGGCCGCCCACTAAGGCTGTCCCTGAATAATCCTGATACAACGGATGAATGGCATTAGCCTCGGGGGCAGTGACCTCTGTCACCGATGCCACCGTCGGGTGCGAGGGCTCAATTGATGGCCTCCACTGACCTTCCTCCGGTTTAACAGCAGGGTTGCCTCGGTAGGCCGGACTAGCGGGGTTAGAGAAGCAGCGGTCTCCACCGTGCCCCACGCGTTTGCAGAAATCGCACCAGGACCGTGCCCTGGCCTGCAGCTCGCGACCGCCACCAGTGGAGGGCCTCGGAGAACCCTTCCCCTCAATCCAGCCGCCGGGCAGACGGGGGGCGGGCTTGATCGCATGATCCTCCGTCTTACGACGCGACTGCGTGACTTGCAGCATTTTGCACGCCAAAACATGTTTATCAATAAGGTTGACGCAGTCTGCCAAGGAAACAGTGTCTTTGTCGACAAGAAACAATGCTAAGTCAGGCGGAAGCTGTTGATCGATACGGTAACGCACCAGGAGTTCCGCAACCGCTTGAGGTAACTCCACCTTGCTCCCCTTGAACCATCTCTGCAGCTGTTCCAACAAGGCCCGCGAATGTTCCTCATAGGTTTGACTGGACTCACGAGTCCAGCTGAAAAAATTTCTCCTATAAATACATGCGGACACCGCATAGGCATTCAAAATCTCGGCCTTCAATGCCCTGTATTTGTTTGCGTCCTCGGTTGCCATCCTCGCATATACCTCCCTCGCCTTCTCAGATAGATGGCTCACAAGATGGCCGACCCACAAGCTCTCATCAATGCCACCGGCAGCCAACAACTTCTCCGCCATCTCCAGATACGCTTCTGGCTTCGTGTCTCCCGTCCAGTCCGGCAAACGAACATGAACAGTTTCCGGGACTCTTGCAGCAGACCCCTCTGCCCGCAGTCGTTCAGTCAACATTCGCAACTCATGCTCTCTGACGCGTTCAGCTTCTGCTGCCGCATGCTCTCTCGCTGCTGCCGCACGCTCTCCCTCTGCTGCTGCCGCACGCTCTCTCTCTGCTGCCGCATGCTCTCTCTCTGCTGCTGCACGCTCTCCCTCTGCTGCTGCCGCACGCTCTCTCTCTCTCTCACGCTCTCTCTCTGCTGCCGCATGCTCTCTCTCTGCTGCCGCATGCTCTCTCTCTGCTGCCGCAGCACGCTCTGCCTCTGCCCTGTCATTCTCCCTGTTATACATGTCAAGTTGTTGAACCGGAGTCAGCCCGGTCCAGAAGGGCGAACGCATGCATTTAGTCATGATGGAATCGCTTCCTAACATCTCGGGTTGAGTGACCGGGTCAAGGCTGCTTGCGTCGCTCACCTCGCCACCCACGTGACTGTCAACATGATCAGGTTGAACTCTCACTTCCCTGGTCGACATAGCTTGGCTACGAGTTATCATACGACCAGGCACAAAACACAACCTCAACACAACGCTCAAACACAACGCTCTGTTGGGGAAATACGACACACTACGCAATATCACCCGCACATCAAATTGCCAATGAGAAAAATACCACGTACAAATACTCACGTTTTTTTTTTTTTTTTCGGTTGTTTGGAGGGATCCGAGGCTATTCGCTTATTCTTTGTCGGTTGTTTGGAGGGATCCGAGGCTATTCACTTCTCTGCCCAAGACAGCGTCCTACGGCGAGAAAGTTCCTCCCAGACGGCGTCCGCTGGTGAGAAGGCGATGAACAGA
This sequence comes from Myxine glutinosa, assembly GCF_964187855.1. Classification (NCBI taxonomy): domain Eukaryota; kingdom Metazoa; phylum Chordata; class Myxini; order Myxiniformes; family Myxinidae; genus Myxine; species Myxine glutinosa. Next base: position 86,241,293 of record NC_136274.1, read on the forward strand.
TGCCAGAAGATGTCGTCCACTGCAGAATTCCCGTCTCAATCGAATGGCTCTTACTTGAATGATCCTAGGACGAGCAACCCATTTGTCGCGATCCCGTCTGTGGAATGTATCCCAGCACGGAATACGGACGTAAATGTCCGGGCTTCAAGTAATCCACGTAGTGAACCAAAAGAGACGCAATAAACACAATTGTGTCTTAATCGGCCTTCTAGGGGTAAGGCACGATTATTTATTGGCTCGATCACAAAAACCATGAAAGGTAACAAAAGGTAATATGCTGCACCAGCCGGCAGGAACTGTCGGCACAGACGCTCCAACAGGACGCAGGTAAGATCACTCGCGGCTCCAATCGACGGGCTCCGGGACTCGGAGGATACCAGGATGGAATACCGCACAAGGCCGCCAGGAACGGTCGGCCAGTAGCTCCAACACGAAGCCGGGAATCACTCGCTCGTAAAATACAGAACGGTATTCGACCAGCCCAACTCGGCTGTCCGGAGGCTTCAAGGAAAACCCTTTTATGATATTTCCCACTCGGAGCCTTCGAGCCGTGTGCGTCGCATAAGATGGCGACCGCGCTCTCTGACCCCTCCACCAATCACGTGCCGAATCGCCTCCCAATCGCGTGAGGCTCCCAGCAGGTTACGTCACGTTGTGGGCGGGGCACTCATTTGGGTGAGAACAAAGGTGGTTTCACCGGGGTTTTCTCACAATATATATATATATATATATATATATATAAAACTGTGAGAAATAGTAGAAACTCCACAGTACGAGCAGGGCGTCTCATTTGCATTAAATAAATAATCGGGAGATTCAATCAGACGCGGATGTAGCTTCAGGACGTCGATCTTTAATTTCCGACAAGCTTTCGACCAACAAAGGTCTTCTTCTTAGTCGTCCCCAAGTTCAACGGAAGTATATATATATATGTATATATATATACACATACATACATACATACATACATACATACATACATACATACATACATACACACACCCTACTTGTTAGACTGTCGAGTTGTCGAGTAAATTCAAAATATTGTTTTGTTGTATGGCCTCTGTGATCAAACCTCGACATCGGGTACTGAAGAAATGATGAAGAGCTACTTGTCATGTAAAATCCCATTCACTGACTCAGTCGTTTTGGGATAACTCTTGTGTAATTAAAATTATCCACAAACTCATGTCCATTTCCTTTGAAAGCAAATGGTTGGTATCCATGGTCAGAGCATAAATGTGAACACTTGGTTTGCTGTTTTTGGCCATATCATTCTGATAACGAAACCACAACTCGAAATGAAACCAACAGAAACTGAAGTTTTAAAATGCAGTCGAGGAACTTACTTTGGCTGGATTAAAGTAGATTCCCGTGAAACCACGACGTCCTTGCAGCAAAATACAAAGTTGTTGCTTATGATTTCAAAAATGGATTATCTCGCTCTTTCACAGGCAAAATCATAACAACTGCATGACAGCCGCCATCTTGAAATGGAGTGATGCTGTTCGAAGAATAACACGTGTTCAGGAAGGATCTCTGTCACTCCATTGAAGTGGCTCCAGTCTCATAAATGAGATATCCAGGTGTTAATAGAAGTACATGCAAACTTTAACACTGGTTACCACATCAGGAGCATGATTCGTGCCTAAATTGAAACAACTGCTGTATGACTTTCCCTGCAATTCAACAATGTTGAATATCTGGGCCAGTTCCTCCCGCGTCGCACGCAGGTTGATAGTCTCTCTGTCTTTGAGACGCGTCCTCTCTGGTCTCATGCCCGATGCCCTTTACAAACTCTACCCTCCCCCTATAAAATTCTGCTAGGTGCACACACTCTGCCAGTAACCCCCTCCCGGTAAAACTCCCAAACTCTCGGCTGCCTGCTCACCTCCACTCATTTGTTCCTCTTTACTCTCACATGTGGAGCCAACTTCCTTGGTCTATTCATTCCCACTCTTCTTTCCAGGACTTCAAGATGACTGTTGACCATCACAGATCATCCTGCATCCATACTAATCATCTTTTCTACCTTTAATAACCCCAGCCTCACCCCAAAAGGGAGCTTCCAGTTGATGTACTCCCAACTCCTTCACTTCCAGGTGATGTACTCCCCAACCATATCCCTCACCCTATATTTCTTTGTTATCCCCTGGTGTTGGGATAGTCCCTGGTGTTGGGCTAGCGGCTAGGGTGCCGGCTTAGGATCCTAGGATCCTGGGTTCGAATCCCGGTCAATCGCTGAATTAACGCCAGGGGGGTTGACTCAGCCTGTCATCCTTCCGAGGTCGGCAAATTGAGTACCAGTTCACTGGTAATTCCCTGCTTGTCGTTAAAGGCGGCAAAAAGGGTTGGCGTCAGGAAGGGCATCCGGCCGTAAAACATTGCTTCAAAAAGGGGACCGAAAAACAACAACAACCACAGTTCCCGAAAAAGGCCAACCCCCGCTTGCGGGGAAAAATGGCCTCTAAAGGTGTTTTTTTTTTTTTTTTTAAATCCCCCATTTTACATTTCTACTCTTCTGGTCTTTGTTGCAGGTGTGTCCTCTGCAATATTTTCTCTTTTCTCTTTCTGTTCTGTTATATTCCCATTCTTTAATCTCTTCTGCGAGTCTTGGCTTTGTTTCCAAAATACGCTAATACATCCTGAAATGTCTGTGCATGATTGCATCCTCATCCACCAAAGACCGACACATCAGCCGGAACCAATCCCAAAAATGCCACCTTGTTTTTTAACTCACTTTTGTGGGATGACAGAGTGAATGCAATTACAGGTGTTATGTGTTTATACTCCTTTGCGTGTGTGCGCGTGTGCTGGTGCGCGTGCGTGAATTCCAGAGGACACCCAATAACATGTCCAGGTGGTTGCCAAAGGCATTCCCTCGTGTGCAATTGAATGTCACATGCTGTGCTTTAATCAATTAGTATTTACTACCCTTTATCAATTAAGGAGTATCAATTTTGTATTTACTGCCCTTCCTTCCCAGTTCTGGTGAAGACGAAGACCCCTGGTGAAAAGAAGACTTGTACCTTACCAGCGTCCTCGTGAGTTTTATTCCTTTCCTTCATCACAATGCTCCATCCCTTTATCCTTGCTCATCACAATGCTCCATTACCTTCTCCTTGTTCATCACAATGCTCCATCCCCTTGTGCTTGTTCACCACAATGCTCCATCCCCTTGTCCTTGTTCATCACAATGCTCCATTACTCATCACAATGCTCCATCCCTTTATCCTTTGTTACGTGGTCCTCCCTGTGACCGCCTGGTCTCGGTGACCCCCGGACCTTGAGAGGAACCCCGCCAGAAAGATATATGACTTATACGCTTTCGTAACGCAATCAATACTAATTAAACCCTCCGGTGGACCAACGAAGGAAACAATCCAAATCAATAAGGAAATCACACCAAGGATCCGGATCAATCAGCAATATATTCACCCCATGGTAGAATCATCCACAACACAATACTTCAACGCTCAGTATGAATATTCCCACAATATTTCTAAGATGGCCATCTTATATATTTCCCCCCTTGACCCCACTCACTGCACCCTCAATAGTCACTGTCCCTCACAGTCTCTGGGCCCCTCCAGACCAAGGTGAAGGTCAAATTCTCCGCACACGGGCGGTTGAACGGACCCCTGGCCGACGTGCTCCAAACGTGCACGTCCCGTACCGGGAACGGTTGCTGCAGCGGACACCTCCTCGGGACGCCACCGGGGTCAGAGCCCGCGATCGCGGCTTCTGGGCTGTGAACGGCTCGCAAAGCGTGCGAGGCCCAAGGTGCGACCCATACACGCCCTCGTAGGCGTCGAGGCGAACAGTGCCGGACGCTTGGTTCCTTCCAGGAACCCACGGCAACCTGACACGTAACAGGCAATCACCCCGCGCAGGTAACTCCTCTCGCCAGACGGGCTTTTCAAACTCAGCGTTCCAAAGCAGGTAAAGATCGACTCGGCTCGCGTCGGAGCTGGTCGAGGATCAAGACGGCCGCTTCTCTCCCGACCTTGTCTTTTTCCTCTTCCGGTTTTCCATCCCGTTTCCGGTCTCCTGTTAACAGGAGCGCTTCTAACCATTTAACCACAACAACCTTTAATAGAATAAACATTAATAAGAGATGACCTGAATAGTAATTCACATAAATCCGGAATTCGTAAGACTCCCCCCCTTCAAGAAAGAAAGTTTGAACACCGCGAAAACTTTCTTTGCAGGCCAACTTTGATAAACAGACAAGATCTCTCACACCCCAAATCATCAGTTCCCCCGGGCACAATTATCACATCTCAAAAATAAAGCAACAAAATTTCACAAAACCCCACTTCCGTTTCCGGTCTTGCTGGCGAGGGTTCGTTTTTTCACAGCTCCACACGCTCTCCATCGAAATCGAAGTTAAGTAATTGTTCCCATTTTGTATTTTCGTTAAAACTGTATTTATTTTATGGTGTATGTACGTATATTGTCCCGACAAAGATTTTCGGTGCAAATCTTTCATACCTGTATTGAAAATCGTGTTAATTCGTGTCGTCTTGAGGCCTTGTACAGTGTACACTGTACAACCTTGAGGCTTTGTTTTTCTCTCAGCGGTCTGTCGTTTGTGATCCAATAACTTTCGTTCTCTGTTTTCCCAGTCTTTCCACCCCATAGCCTACTTCCTTATGTAAATCTCAACTCCAAAAAAAAAAAAAGAAGACATTACCTTCTCTGTGCTCATTCGTTTATTCATTCTTATTCGTTCGTTCGTTCTTCGACCACGTGTTTCTCCCCCATTTCCCCAGATAGATTGTCAAATTTCAACTCGTTATTTTATCGTCCATGCGATATTGTTTGATTATAGTTAGTTTTGGTTTGAATTTCCTGTAACTTGTAATTATTTAATCGTGTTCTGCTCCTCGTGTGTGGCCTTGTAGTTGTACCCCCGTCGGTGTTTTGTTAACTTAAGCGTGTTTTGCTTGGCTCTTGGTTTTTTCCCTTCTACCCCGAACATAATACTCTGTCTAACGTTCTAAATCCCCACCCCACACCCCCCCCCACCCCCCCAAAAAAACAAAAAAAACAAAAAAACAAAAACATTTATTTTCTTTTCTCCACGTGTACTGTTGTCTCATCCTGTATTTTCTGTCCAGGTGTGCTGTTCGCCCCGCCCCCATTATCTCCTTGCCATCCACCGTTTGCCCTGTTCACGTGACTCGTGGTGGTCCCTCTCGGCTCTCCCCCCGTTGGTATTTTTGTGCATATAAGATTGTTCACAGTTCTGTTTAAATATTATTTAAATATGTTTAACCTTTCCCCTTCTGTGTTTTATTCAGTGGTATATTACAACACGCTGTTTTTCTTCCTATTTAAAAGGCTTTTCTCAATTTCCTCTCCAACTCATTCCACTTCAAAAAAAAGAAATTCAATATCTTATACGTCTCCCTCACTACATGGTCTAAATTCACATTCATTCCATCCCTCCTCCATCGTTCTGAATCGGATTGCTAACTTGAAAATCACAACAAACCCAATTTGTTATCAATGTTCGTCTTTCATTAATCATCCACTTTCTAAACTCCCCTCTTGCCCCTCCCATCCAAATCCCCCCCCTTGCACCTACACTCCTAAACTCCCGCCTTGCCCCTCCACTTTCTAAACTCCCCCCTTGCCCCTCCACTCCTGAACTCCCCCCTTGCCCTTCCCCTCCTAAACTCCCCCCTTTCCCCTCCCCTCCTAATCCCCCCCTTGCCCCTCCACTCCTGATCTCCCCCCTTGCCCTTCCCCTCCTAAACTCCCCCCTTGCCCCTCCCCTCCAAATCCCCCCCCTTGCCCCTACACTCCTAAACTCCCCCCTTGCCCCTCCACTTCTAAACTTCCCCCTTGCCCCTTCCCTCCAAAACTCCCCCCTTGCCCCTCCCCTCCTAAACTTCCCCCTCACTCCTCCCCTTCAAAACTCCCCCCCAATCCCTCCCATTCAATTCTCCCCCCATACCATTCCTCTCCAATTCTCCCTCCTCCCCCCTCCTCCTCCAAGCTGCCTCCTCCCCACTTCGTCTCCCTTCTATCTCATACCTCCACCCCCCCCAAACCTTCTACTTTCCTCTGCCCCCCCTCAAACAACCCCTCACTGTGCCTCATCCCTTCACCATCAAACCTTTCATCCTCCTCATCCTTCCCTTTCTTGGAACTCTTCTGCAACATCTGACACACTATCAACTGCTCTCCCTACCTCCCCCTCTCATCCTTCATCTTACCCTACACCTCCCCTCCCCTGTCCTGTACCCGATGCTCCCCCTCTCTCTTCATTAGCGGTATGGACCTCAAACATCCGGGGCCTTCGCTCAAACCTGACTGATCTCTCCATACAGGTTGCTTCTGACAATCCAGACTTGATCTGCTTAACAGAGACCTTCCTCCTTCAAGATGTCTCTGATTCCTTAATATCTCTTCCTGGTTACTCCCTCCTCCAGTTTGATAGACCTGAGCCCCGGCCTGGTGGTGGGGTGGCTATCTTTGTCAAAAACTCTCTTCCTCACTCTCCTTGCACTGCCCTCTTTCCTCCTCACCCGCAGGAGTACCTCTGGTTACGGCTTCCTCTCTGCTCCCACCTTTTGTTCATATGTGTTCTGTACCGTCCCCCAAACAGTGACGACTCCATCTACATTTCACTGTCTGACAACATGGACCAACTTCTATCCACTCATCCCAACTCTCTCTTCCTCATATGTGGTGACTTCAACTGTCATCATGCCACCTGGTTGGGTGTGGGTTCCTCTCTCACCAGTCATGGCACCTCAGCAAAGGACTTCTGTGACTCACTGGGATTGACACAATCTGTCAATTTCCCGACCCGGATCTCAGCCAATGGAGTATCTTCTCTTCTAGACTTGGTTATGACAAACTTCCCTGCTAATGTCTGCTGCTCTTCTTCTGCTCCAATCGGTTCTTCTGATCATGTGCTTGTCAAAGTGGACATCTCTCTGGCCATTCTCAGAGAGCCTCCTCAGCGTCGACGAGTCTGGCATTTCACTCAGGCCGACTGGGACGGTCTTCAAGCAGCCATCAATCGTCTGGATTGGTCTCCCATCTCCACTGCCTCTGACATCAATTCTTCCTGGGAATTCTTCCAAAGCAAACTGATCTCTCTCATGCACAGATTTATCCCATCTCGCCTTCAGTTGTCTTACCCTTCCTCCCGTCCATGGTACACTGAATCTTGTGGTGAGGCAGTTGCCCTGAAACAACTTGCCTTTGCCTCTTGGAAAGCTAATCCAACTGAAGGCAATCTCAGTTCCTTCCACCAAGCTCGGAACAAGTGTGTGTCTACCCTCAGGAGTGCCAGGAAGCACTATCTCTCCTCACTCAAGAATGAACTCTCAAACCTGTCTCCTTCCTCCAAATCCTGGTGGCGTCTGGTCAAATCCGTTTCTGGTGTTTGTTCCCCCTCCATCCCCTCCCTTACCTCAAATGGCCACACAGTTGACATCGCACGTGACAAAGCCGAATGCCTCAACTCTGTGTTCGCCTCAAAATCCTTAGTCCCAAACCCATCTCTCTCTGTTCCCACCTTTCCCAGTCGAACCCAACTGCTCCTGGACTCTGTGTCCTTCTCTCCTGACAAGGTGGAGGAGTTTTTGTCAAACCTCGACTCTGATTCTGCAACTGGACCAGACGGCATCAGCCCACGGGTCCTAAAATCCTGCTCTGCCGCTCTATCTCACCCTCTCTCTGTTCTTTTCACCCTATCTTTTGCTCAAGGTCATCTGCCAGCATCCTGGAAATCAGCTAACATTACCGCTTTACACAAAAAAGGTGCAAAAACAGATCCTTGCACCTACAGACCAATCAGCCTGCTCCCAATTATCAGCAAAGTCATGGAATCCATCATTGCTTCGGATATGAAATCTTTCCTCTTCTCCAATGGCTTGATCTCTGATCATCAATTTGGTTTCAGACCAGGTCACTCTACTCTGGACATGCTGCTTCTGCTGTCTCAACAATGGATGGAGGTCCTCAATGCCAAACAGGAAATCAGAGCTGTCTCCCTTGACATATCACGGGCCTTTGATACGGTCTGGCACCCAGCTCTGCTCACCAAACTCTCCTCCTATGGTATCCATGGAAATCTCCATGCATGGCTTGCGGACTTCCTCTCTGGTCGTAGTCAACGTGTGGCCCTGAATGGATTTCTCTCATCTCCCCTTCCTGTTCAGGCTGGAGTTCCCCAAGGAAGTGTGCTGGGCCCTGTGCTTTTTCTGGTCTTTATCAATGATCTCTCCGACTCTCTGGAGAATCCTCTCTATCTCTTTGCTGATGACTCCACTCTCTGCTGCTCCATTCCTCTTCCCTCAGATCGGCAGTCTGCAGCCTCCTCACTCTCTGAAGACCTGGACAAAATCACAGACTGGTCAAACAAGTGGAACATGTCTTTCAATCCTGACAAATCTCATTCTCTTACTATGTCTCTCCGAAAAGATCGACTAGACAACCCTCCCATCTACTTTCTCAACAATCCTCTCCAAGAAGTTCTGTTGCTCAAGCTTTTGGGTCTCACTATCTGCCATGATCTTTCTTGGGAAAACCACATTTCCAAGCTGGCCTCCAAAGCCAGTCGCCGACTGGGCATCCTCCGTCGTGCGAAGTCCTTCCTCGGCACACCCGAGCTCCTCACCACATGCAAGGCTTTCATCCGCAGCTCAATGGAATACTGTTCTCCCCTATGGGCTGGTGCTCCTGCCTCACACCTGGCTCGGCTTCACGCTGTTGAATCCAAAGCTTTCAAAATCATTGGAATCTCCCGCGATGAAGCTATCTCTGAGGGCCTTTCACTCACTCACCGCAGGCAGGTAGGTGGTCTTTCTGTCTTCTACCGACTCCTCTCCGGCCTTGCTCCCCCAGCTCTCTCTGTGCTCTGTCCCCCAAATATTCCTACAGGTCGCACAAGATCTGCCAGCAACCCTCTGATGGTTAAACTGCCGAAATCTCGGCTCTCTGCTCACCTTCACTCTTTCATTCCCCTTTTCTCCCGCCTCTGGAACAAACTCCCACACTCCCTTCAATCCCTCTCCTCCCTCCAGGTCTTTAAAACAGCTGTTCACCACCATCTCTTATCTTCCCTCATCCAAAACCTTGATCTTTTCTACCCCCACTAATTCACCCCAGATCCACCTTGTTTGAAATTCCAACTTCTTTCCTGGAAATCCTGGCAGTGTCCATATGTTTATACCTCTCCCACCCCCCCCCCCCCCACCTTCACATGCCTCCCCCCCAAAGCCCTCTCCCTCCCACAGATCTCTCGATGTCTCCATGTCTCTCGGTCCCTGCTCTCAAATGTTGTGTTTGTGTCCTTCCCCCTCCCCATCTTGTCTACCGCTCCCAATGTTATTTGTTTTATGTGTCTGTTTGTCTTTCTGTGTGATTAATGTTCGCTCTTTCACGAGCCTCGATCTTGTATACAAAAAAAATAAAAATAAAAATAAAATAAAATAAAATAAATGATTCCAAAGGGAATTCACTCTGGACCAAGCATCAACAACTTCTAGTTTCTCTTGAATGCAGGTTTAAGGGGTGGTGACCAAAGCCCCAAAGTTAAACAACTCGATAGCACATTTTCGGGAGGCCAAGCTGAGTATTCACTACATGGAACGCCTTAAGGAATGTGGAGTTCACGGTTAGTCCGGGGAGGAAAGTTCATTACATGGACGCCTTTAAGAACGTGGAGTTCACGCTTAGTCCGTGCAGGAAAGTTCACTACCTGGACGCCTTTAGGAACATGGCGTTCACGGTTAGTCCGTGTAGGAGCCCAGGCTCGGCGGCTCCGCCGTATATAGTGCTTCAACTTCTCCGGACTCCTAACAGTTACGGTGGGACCACTTGTCCCAGTAGTCACCTGACTGGCGGTCTCCGTCTCGGCCAGTGCTCTGACAATCATTCTTTCGGGAGATGCCGTCACTCTGGGAGCCTCCATAGTAATATCGGCTGCTGCCAACACGAAATCTACCGCCAAGTTGTCCTCTTCTGTAGACCTCTCGACGCCTATGAAATGCCTTCCCTACTGTTATGGTCCGACCCTCCAAATCCTTACCATTCCAATTCTTCTCTGCCTCTCTGGCGTCTTTTGTGCTTGCAAACGTGACAAAGCCGAACCCTCTTGACTGTTGCGTTTCCCTGTCTTTTACCAACCGCACTTCCACCAGCGGCCCATATCTGTTGAAGACAGAGGTCAGAACTTCTTCCTTTGTTTTGAAGTTCAGTCCCCCTACAAATAACTTGGTACTTTTGTCGCCATCCCGAGCTGGTGTGGTGTTATTTTCCCTGCTGGGCTCTTTACCAACCCTCGGGTTACCATAAACTTGACCCCCGGCCAAATCATTCCCGATAATCACAGATACTCCCTCTACAGGAAGCGTGGCTTGTAAACCGACGGTGACCGGTCCTGACACCAAATCGGATTCCAAATGGATGACATGAAGTGGGGCATTAACACAGCCACCGATCCCTTGTAACCGAACACTATCACCAGTTGCTGTACTCTTTGACAATGGCAAAATGCCTTCAAGCATTAAGGATTGATGGGCTCCTGTGTCCCTCAATACCCTAACAGATCTTGGGTTAGTCAAGTCTCCCTCTAGTGAGACAAACCCCTCATAAATAAATGGTTGATAACTCTTCTGTGGGCGATTTCTTACGTTTGCCATCGCATTCGGAGTTGTACTATTCGGACTCCGCTCTGGGTTTTCCCTTTTCATGAGGTAACAACTGGACATCAAGTGTCCAGGTTTCTTGCAAAAAGCGCAAGTAGGCCCGGAGGAAAAACTCGTTGTCTGCCTCGGGCCCCCCGGAAAACAAGTTTGTCTTGGGCCCGTAGCCCCCTGATTTCGAACAGTTGCGGTATCAGAGTTGTCCCCATAATCCTCTCGAGGCCGCCGCCATGTATTGTCGTTCTCTGCACCGGGTGTTCCATAACTCCCCTGCTGAAGTCTAGGCGAGGAGTTAGGTTTGTGGACCCCTATCCGGTGTGTTAAGGCATAATCATCTGCCATGGTGGCTGCATCCCACAACTTTGGTACTTTCTTTTCCTGCAGGTACACTTTGATGTCCTCGTGGACACACTGTTGAAATTCCTCCACCAGGATCAAGTCACGCAATGCTTCGAAGTCTTTCCCGACTCCTTTTGACTCACACCACCGATCAAACATGTTTTCTTTCACTCTGGCAAACTCCACATGGGTCTCACTCTCCCTCTTCCTGGCATTCCTGAATTTTTGCCGGTAAGCTTCAGGAACCAACTCATAGGCTTTGAGAATGTGCTTCTTCAATACCTCATAATCTGCACATTGGTCCATTGGTAGCGCCGAATAAATATCTTGAGCTTTACCCACCAGCACACTTTGCACTAGTATGGTCCAGGCCTCCTCCGGCCAGTTTAACTGTCGAGCCACTTTCTCAAAGTGTGGAAAAAATTTAGCGACTTCCTTTTCACTGAAGGGTGGAACCAGCCTCACATGTCTGCCCACATCCCAGGTGTTCGGGCTAGGTGTCAGCCCCGTCAGCAAGGGTGGTACCTCTCCCCGTTCTCTCATTAACTGCAGCTCCTTGAATTTAATTTCTTGCTGAAGCGCCATGTCACGTTCCTTTAATTCCCTTTCGGCTTTTCTCTCCTCTGCTTTTCTCCCTTCTAACCTTTCCTGGAGTTCTCGTTCCACTCTCCTTTCCTCTGCTTGTTTCTCTTCTCTCCTCTCTTCTGCTTTCCTTTCCTCTGTTTTCATCCTTTCTAACCTTTCCTGGAGTTCTCGTTCCACTCTCCTTTCCTCTTCTGATCTTTCCTTTTCTGCTTTCCTTTCTTCTTCTGCTCTTTCCTTTTCTGCTTTCCTTTCTTCTTCTGCTCTTTCCTTTTCTGCTTTCCTTTCTTCTTCTTTGATCCGTTCCTGGCTCCTTAATTGCAACTCCAGTTTCCGGAGCTCAACGTCTTCTGGGTCTTTGGGTAGCCACTCCCAGGCTAACTCGTCCCATGTTCCTAATCCCACCATAGATTGTATCACCGCGGTCTGCAACTCTGCCTTCCTCAAATTAGTTCGGACCTCCAAGTTAAAATGTTTGGCCAATTTCAAGAGGTCCGATTTTAGTAACGCTCGGAACTGTGCCTCACTAGGGGTTACTGCAAAGTTCTGTGCAACAAACGCCATGGTGAATACTGTTAACACCTGTTAACCTTCACCCAAGACTTTACCACAATTTCCCAAAAATTTACCAATTAATAATTAATTAATTAATTTTAATTTATAAAAATATTATTTTATTATTTTACACAATTTTATATCCCGGACGAGCCCCCAATTCTGTTACGTGGTCCTCCCTGTGACCGCCTGGTCTCGGTGACCCCCGGACCTTGAGAGGAACCCCGCCAGAAAGATATATGATTTATTCGCTTTCGTAATGCAATCAATACTAATTAAACCCTCCGGTGGACCAACGAAGGAAACAATCCAAATCAATAAGGAAATCACACCAAGGATCCGGATCAATCAGCAATATATTCACCCCTGGGTAGAATCATCCACAACACAATACTTCAACGCTCAGTATGAATATTCCAACAATATTGCTAAGATGGCCATCTTATATATTTCCCCCCTTGACCCCACTCACGGCCCCCTCAATAGTCACTGTCCCTCACAATGTCTCTCAGCCCCTCCAGACCAAGGTGAAGGTCGACTTCTCCGCACACGGGCGGTTGAACGGACCCCTGGCCGACGTGCTCCAAACGTGCACGTCCCGCACCGGGAACGGTTGCTGCAGCGGACACCTCCTCGGGACGCCACCGGGGTCGGAGCCCGCGATCGTGGCCTCTGGGCTGTGAACGGCTCGCAAAGCGCGCGAGGCCCAAGGTGCGACCCGTACACGCCCTCGTAGGCGTCGAGGCGAACAGTGCCGGACGCTTGGTTCCTTCCAGGAACCCACGGCAACCTGACACGTAACAGGCAATCACCCCGCGCAGGTAACTCCTCTCGCCAGACGGGCTTTTCAAACTCAGCGTTCCAAAGCAGGTAAAGATCGACTCGGCTCGCGTCGGAGCTGGTCGAGGATGAAGATGGCCGCTTCTCTCCCGACCTTGTCTTTTTCCTCTTCCGGTTTTCCATCCCGTTTCCGGTCTCCTGTTAACAGGAGCGCTTATAACCATTTAACCACAACAACCTTTAATAGAATAAACATTAATAAGAAATGACCTGAATAGTAATTCACATAAATCCGGAATTCGTAACACCTTGCTCATCACAATGCTCCATTACCTTGTCCTTGTGCATCACAATGCTCCATTACCTTGTCATTGTTCATCACAATGCTCCATCCCTTTATCCCTGCTCATCACAATGCTCCATTACCTTGTCCTTGCTCATCACAATGCTCCATTACCTTGTCCTTGTGCATCACAATGCTCCATTACCTTGTCATTGTTCGTCACAATGCTCCATCCCTTTATCCTTGCTCATCACAATGCTCCATTACCTTGTCCTTGTGCACCACAATGCTCCATTACCTTGTCATTGTTCGTCACAATGCTCCATCCCTTTGTCCTTGCTCATCACAATGCTCCATCCCTTTGTCCTTGTTTATCATTATGCTCCATCCCTTTGTCCTTGTTCATCACAATGCTCCATCCCTTTATCCTTGCTCATCACAATGCTCCATTACCTTGTCGTTGTTCATCACAATGCTCCATCCCTTTATCCTTGCTCATCACAATGCTCCATCCCTTTATCCTTGCTCATCACAATGCTCCATCCCTTTATCCTTGCTCATCACAATGCTCCATCCCTTTATCCTGGCTCATCACAATGCTCCATCCCTTTGTACCTGTTCATCACAATGCTCCATTACCTTGTCCTTGTTCATCACTATGCTCCATTACCTTGTCCTTGTTCATCACGATGCTCCATTACCTTGTCCTTGTTCATCACGATGCTCCATTACCTTGTCCTTGTTCATGGCAATGATCCATTACCTTGTCCTTGCTCATCACAATGCTCCATTACCTTGTCCTTGTTCATCACAATGCTCCATTACCTTGTCCCTGTTTATCATTATGCCCCATTACCATGTCGTTGTTCATCACAATGCTCCATTACCTTGTCCTTGTTCATCACGATGCTCCATCCCTTTGTCCCTGATCATCACAATGCTCCATTACCTTGTCCTTGTTCATCACAACACTTCATCCCTTTGTCTTTGTTCATCACAATGCTCCTTGTCCTTGTTCATCACAATGCTCCATTACCTTGTCCTTGTTCATCACAATGCTCCATTACCTTGTCCTTGTTCATCACAATGCTCCATTACCTTGTCCTTGTTCATCACAATGCTCCATTACCTTGTGCTTGTTCATCACAATGCTCCATTACCTTGTCCTTGTTCATCACAATGCTCCATTACCTTGTCCTTGTTCATCACAATGTTCCATTACCTTGTCCTTGTTCATCACAATGCTCCATTACCTTGTCCTTGTTCATCACAATGCTCCATTACCATGTCCTTGTTCATCACAATGCTCCATTACCTTGTCCTTGTTCATCACAATGCTCCATTACCTTGTCCTTGTTCATCACGATGCTCCATGCCTTTGTCCCTGATTATCACAATGCTCCATTACCTTGTCCTTGTTCATCACAATGCTCCATTACCTTGTCCTTGCTCATGACAATGCTCCATTACCTTGTCCTTGTTCATCACAATGCCCCAATACCTTGTCTCTGTTCATCACAATGCTCCATTACCTTGTCCTTGTTCATCACAATGCTCCATTACCTTGTCCTTGTTCATCACAATGCTCCATTACCTTGTCCTTGTTCATCACAATGCTCCATTACCTTGTCCTTGTTCATCACAATGCTCCATCCCTTTGCACTTGTTCATCACAATGCTCCATTTCCTTGTCCTTGTTCATCACAATGCTTCATTCCTTCGTCTTTGCTCATCACAATGCTCCATGACATTGTCCTTGTTCATCACAATGCTCCATCCCTTTATCCTTGCTCATCAAAATGCTCCATTACCTTGTCCTTGTGCATCACAATGCTCCATTACCTTGTCCTTGTTCATCACGATGCTCCATTACCTTGTCTTTGTTCATTACAATGTTCCATCCCTTTGTCTTCATCACATTGCTCCATCCCCTTGTCTTTGTTCATCACAATGCTCCATCCCCTTGTCTTTGTTCATCACAATGCTCCATCCATTTGTCTTTGTTCATCACAATGCTCCATCCCTTTGTCTTTGTTCATGACAATGCTCCTTCCCTTTTGTCTTTGTTCATCACAATGCTCCTTCCCTTTTGTCTTTGTTCATTACAATGCTCCATCCCTTTGTCTTTGTTCATTGCAATGCTCCACCCCTTTGTCTTTGTTCATCACAATGCTCCATCCCTTTGTCTCTGTTCATCACAATGCTCCATCCCTTTGTCTTTGTTCATTACAATGTTCCATCCCTTTGTCTTCATCACATTGCTCCATCCCCTTGTCTTTGTTCATCACAATGCTCCATCCCTTTGTCTTTGTTCATTACAATGCTCCATCCCTTTGTCTTTGTTCATTACAATGCTCCTTCCCTTTTGTCTTTGTTCATTAGAATGCTCCATCCCCTTGTCTTTGTTCATCACAATGCTCCATCCCTTTGTCTTTGTTCATCACAATGCTCCATCCCTTTGTCTTTGTTCATCACAATGCTCCATCCCTTTGTCTTTGTTCATTACAATGTTCCAATTTGTTGCATCCCTTTGTCTTCATCACATTGCTCCATCCCCTTGTCTTTGTGCATCACAATGCTCAATCCCTTTTTCTGTGTTCATCACAATGCTCCATTCCTTTGTCTTTTTTTTGTTTGTTTTTTTTGTTTTTTGTATACAAGATCGAGGCTCGTGAAAGAGCGAACATTAATCACACAGAAAGACAAACCGACACATAAAACATGTAACATCGGGAGCGGTAGACAAGATGGGGAGAGAGGGGGAAGGACACAAACACAACATTTGAGAGCAGGGACTGAGAGACATGGAGACATCGAGAGATCTGAGAGAGCACGAGGGCTTTGGGGGGGGGGGGGGGCATGGGAAGGGGGCGGTGGGAGAGGTATAAAACATATGGACACTGCCAGGACTTCCAGGAAAGAAGTTGGAATTTCAAACAAGGTGGATCTGGGGTGAATTAGCGGGGGTAGAAAAGATCAAGGTTTTGGATGGGGGAAGATAAGAGATGGTGGTGAACAGCTGTTTTAAAGACCTGGAGGGAGGAGTGGGATTGAAGGGAGTGTGGGAGTTTGTTCCAGAGGCGGGAGAAAAGAGGAATGAAGGAGTGAAGGTGAGCAGAGAGTCGAGATTTTGGCAGTTTAACCATCAGAGGCTTGCTGGCAGATCTTGTGCGACCTGTAGGAATATTTGGGGGACAGAGCACAGAGAGAGCTGGGGGAGCAAGGCCGGAGAGGAGTCGGTAGAAGACAGAAAGACCACCTACCTGCCTGCGGTGAGTGAGTGAAAGGCCCTCAGAGATAGCTTCATCGCGGGAGATTCCAATGATTCTGAAAGCTTTGGTTTCAACAGCGTGAAGCCGAGCTAGGTGTGAGGCAGGAGCACCAGCCCATAGGGGAGAACAGTATTCCATTGAGCTGCGGATGAAAGCCTTGTATGTGGTGAGGAGCTCAGGTGTGCCTAGGAAGGACTTCGCACGACGGAGGATGCCCAGTCGGCGACTGGCTTTGCAGGCCAGCTTGGAAATGTGGTTTTACCAAGAAAGATCATGGCAGATAGTGAGACCCAAAAGCTTGAGCGACAGAACTTCTTGGAGAGGATTGTTGAGAAAGTAGATGGGAGGGTTGTCCAGTCGATCTTTTCGGAGAGACATAGTAAGAGTGTGAGATTTGTCAGGATTGAAAGACATGTTCCACTTGTTTGACCAGTCTGTGATTTTGTCCAGGTCTTCAGAGAGTGAGGAGGCTGCAGACTGCCGATCTGAGGGAAGAGGAATGGAGCGGCAGAGAGTGGAGTCATCAGCAAAGAGATAGAGAGGATTTACCAGAGAGTCGGAGAGATCATTGATTAAGACCAGAAAAAGCACAGGGCCCAGCACACTGCCTTGGGGAACTCCAGCCTGAACAGGAAGGGGAGATGAGAGAAATCCATTCAGGGCCACACGTTGACTACGACCAGAGAGGAAGTCCGCAAGCCATGCATGGAGATTTCCATGGATACCATAGGAGTAGAGTTTGGTGAGCAGAGCTGGGTACCAGACCGTATCGAAGACACGTGATATGTCGAGGGAGACAGCTCTAATTTCCTGTTTGGCATTGAGGACCTCCATCCATTGTTGAGACAGGAGAAGCAGCATGTCCAGAGTAGAGTGACCTGGTCTGAATCCAAATTGATGATCAGAGATCAAGCCATTGGAGAAGAGGAAAGATTTCATATCCGAAGCAATGATGGATTCCATGACTTTGCTGATAGTTGGGAGCAGGCTGATTGGTCTGTAGTTAAAAGGATCTGTTTTTGCACCTTTTTTGTGTAAAGCGGTAATGTTTGCTGATTTCCAGGATGCTGGCAGATGACCTTGAGCAAAAGATAGGGTCAAAAGAACAGAGGGTGAGATAGAGTGGCAGAGCAGGATTTTAGGACCCGTGGGCTGATGCCGTCTGGTCCAGTTGCAGAATCAGAGTCGAGGTTAGACAAAAACTCCTCCACCTTGTCAGGAGAGAAGGACACAGAGTCCAGGAGCAGTTGGGTTCGACTGGGAAAGGTGGGAACAGAGAGAGATGGGTTTGGGACTAAAGATTTTGAGGCAAACACAGAGTTGAGGCATTCGGCTTTGTCACGTGCGATGTCAACTGTGTGGCCATTTGAGGTAAGGGAGGGGATGGAGGGGGAACAAACACCAGAAACGGATTTTACCAGACGCCACCAGGATTTGGAGGAAGGAGACAGGTTTGAGAGTTCGTTCTTGAGTGAGGAGAGATAGTGCTTCCTGGCACTCCTGAGGGTAGACACACACTTGTTCCGAGCTGTGTGGAAGGAACTGAGATTGCCTTCAGTTGGATTTTTTTTTTTTTTTTTTTTTTTTTTTTTTTGTTGTATACAAGATCGAGGCTCGTGAAAGAGCGAACATTAATCACACAGAAAGACAAACCGACACATAAAATATATAACATAGGGAGCGGTAGTCAAGATGGGGAGAGAGGGGGAAGGACACAAACACAACATTTGAGAGCAGGGACCGAGAGACATGGAGACATCGAGAGATCTGAGAGAGGGCGAGGGCTTTGGGGGGGGGGGGGGGGCGTGGGAAGGGGGCAGTGGGAGAGGTATAAAACATATGGACACTGCCAGGACTTCCAGGAAAGAAGTTGGAATTTCAAACAAGGTGGATCTGGGGTGAATTAGCGGGGGTAGAAAAGGTCAAGGTTTTGGATGGGGGAAGATAAGAGATGGTGGTGAACAGCTGTTTTAAAGACCTGGAGGGAGGAGTGGGATTGAAGGGAGTGAGGGAGTTTGTTCCAGAGGCGGGAGAAAAGAGGAATGAAAGAGTGAAGGTGAGCGGAGAGCCGAGATTTCGGCAGTTTAACCATCAGAGGGTTGCTGGCAGATCTTGTGCGACCTGTAGGAATATTTGGGGGACAGAGCACAGAGAGCTGGGGGTGCAAGGCCGGAGAGGAGTCGGTAGAAGACAGAAAGACCACCTACCTGCCTGCGGTGAGTGAGTGAAAGGCCCTCAGAGATAGCTTCATCGCGGGAGATTCCAATAATTCTGAAAGCTTTGGTTTCAACAGCGTGAAGCCGAGCTAGGTGTGAGGCAGGAGCACCGGCCCATAGGGGAGAACGGTATTCCATTGAGCTGCGGATGAAAGCCTTGTATGTGGTGAGGAGCTCAGGTGTGCCTAGGAAGGACTTTGCACGACGGAGGATGCCCAGTCGGCGACTGGCTTTGGAGGCCAGCTTGGAAATGTGGTTTTCCCAAGAAAGATCATGGCAGATAGTGAGACCCAAAATCTTGAGCGACAGAACTTCTTGGAGAGGATTGTTGAGAAAGTAGATGGGAGGGTTGTCCAGTCGATCTTTTCGGAGAGACATAGTAAGAGTGTGAGATTTGTCAGGATTGAAAGACATGTTCCACTTGTTTGACCAGTCTGTGATTTTGTCCAGGTCTTCAGAGAGTGAGGAGGCAGCAGACTGCCGATCTGAGGGAGAAGGAATGGAGCGGCAGAGAGTGGAGTCATCAGCAAAGAGATAGAGAGGATTTTCGAGAGAGTCAGAGAGATCATTGATGAAGACCAGAAAAAGCACGGGGCCCAGAACACTGCCTTGGGGAACTCCAGCCTGAACAGGAAGAGGAGATGAGAGAAACCCATTCAGGGCCACACGTTGGCGACGACTAGAGAGGAAGTCCGCCAGCCATGCGTGGAGATTTCCATGGATACCAAAGGAGGAGAGTTTGGTGAGCAGAGCGGGGTGCCAGACCGTGTCGAAGGCACGTGATATGTCGAGGGAGACAGCTCTAATTTCCTGTTTGGCATTGAGGACCTCCATCCATTGTTGAGACAGCAGAAGCAGCATGTCCAGAGTAGAGTGACCTGGTCTGAAACCAAATTGATGATCAGAGATCAAGCCATTGGAGAAGAGGAAAGATTTCATATCAGAAGCAATGATGGATTCCATGACTTTGCTGATAATTGGGAGAAGGCTGATTGGTCTGTAGTTGCTAGGATCTGTTTTTGCACCTTTTTTGTGCAAAGCGGTGATGTTGGCTGATTTCCAAGCAGATGGCAGTTGACCTTGAGCAAAAGAGAGGGTGAAGAGAACAGAGAGAGGGTGAGATAGAGCAGCAGAGCAGGATTTTAGGACCCGTGGGCTGATGCCGTCGGGTCCAGTTGCAGAATCAGAGTCGAGGGTTGACAGAAACTTTTCCACCTTGTCAGGAGGAAAGGACACGGAGTCCAGGAGCAGCAGGGTACGACTGGGTATGGTGGGTACAGAGAGGGATGGGTTTGGGACACAAGATTTAGAGGCAAACACAGAGTTGAGGCATTCAGCTTTTTCACGTGCGGAGTCAGCTGTGTAGCCGTTTGAGGTAAGGGAGGGGATGGAGGGGGAACAAACACCAGAAACGGATTTGACCAGACGCCACCAGGATTTGGAAGAGGGAGACAGATAAGAGAGTTCGGTCTTGAGAACGGAGAGATATTGTTTCCTGGCTCTCCTGAGGGTGGACACACACTTGTTTCGGGCTTTGTGAAAGGAAATGAGATTTCCTTCCGTTGGATTTGCTTTCCAGGAGACGAAGGCAAGTTGTTTCTGGGCAACAGCCTCGCCACAAGATTCCGTGTACCATGGACGGGAGGAAGGGTATGACAACTGAAGACGAGATGGGATAAATCTGTGCATGAGAGAGAGCAATTTACTTTGGAAGAATTCCCAGGATGAGTTGATGTCAGAGGTGGTAGAGATGGGAGACCAGTCCAGATGATTGATGGCTGCTTGAAGACCGTGCCAGTTGGCCTGAGTGAAATGCCAGACTCGTCGACGCTGAGCAGGCTCCCTGAGGATGGTCAGAGAGATGTCCACTTTAACAAGGACATGATCAGATGATCCGATCGGAGCAGAAGAAGAGCAGCAGACATTTTCAGGGAAGTTAGTCATAACCAAGTCCAGAAGAGAAGATGTTCCGTTGACTGAGATCCGGGTCGGGAAATTGACAGATTGTGTCAGTCCCAGTGAGTCGCAGAAGTCCTTTGCTGAGGAGCCATGGCTGGTGAGAGAGGTACCCACACCCAGCCAACTGGCATGATGACAGTTGAAATCACCACATATGAGGAAGAGAGAGTTGGGATGAGTAGATAGAAGTTGGTCCATATCATCAGACAGCGAGATGTAGATGGAGTCATCACTGTTTGGTGGACGGTACAACACACATATGAACAAGAGGTGGGAGCGAAGGGGAAGCCGTAGCCAGAGGTATTCCTGGGGGTGAGGTGGAGAGAGTGCAGTGCAGGGCGAGTGAGGAAGAGAGTTTTTGATAAAGATAGCAACCCCGCCTCCAGGACGAGGCTCAGGTCTATCATACCGGAGGAGGGAGTAGCCCGGGAGAGATACTGTGGAATCAGAGACATCATAAAGGAGGAAAGTTTCTGTTAAGCAGATCACGTCTGGTTTGGCAGAAGCAACCTGTATGGAGAGATCAGTTAAGTTTGAACGTTAAGGTTAAGGATTGATCAGTTAAGGATTAGCCTTCCAAGAGGCAAAGGCAAGTTGTTTCAGGGCAACTGCCTCACCACAAGATTCGGTCTTCATCACAATGCTCCATCCCCTTGTCTTTGTTCATCACAATGCTCCATCCCCTTGTCTTTGTTCATCACAATACTCCATCCCTTTGTCTTTGTTCATTACAATGCTCCATTCCTTTGTCTTCATCACAATGCTCCATCCCCTTGTCTTTGTTCATCACAATGCTCCACCCCCTTGGCTTTGTTCATCACAACACTCCATCCCTTTGTCTT
Source organism: Myxine glutinosa (assembly GCF_964187855.1). Taxonomy (NCBI): domain Eukaryota; kingdom Metazoa; phylum Chordata; class Myxini; order Myxiniformes; family Myxinidae; genus Myxine; species Myxine glutinosa. The sequence goes on from NC_136274.1 coordinate 86,262,794, forward strand.
TGTTCATTACAATACTCCATCCCTTTGTCCTTCATCACAATGCTCCACTCCTTTGTCTTCATCACAATGCTCCATCCCCTTGTCTTTGTTCATCACAATGCTCCATCCCGTTGTCTTTGTTCATCACAATACTCCATCCCTTTGTCTTTGTTCATTACAATGCTCCTTCCCTTTTGTCTTTGTTCATTACAATGCTCCATCCCTTTGTCTTTGTTCATTACAATGCTCCATCCCAATATCTTCATCACAATGCTCCACCCCCTTGCCTTTGTTCATCACAATGCTCCATCCCTTTGTCGTTGTTCATTGCAATGCTCCATCCCTTTTTCTTCATCACAATGATCCATCCCTTTGTCTTTGTTCATCAAAATGCTCCATTACCTTGTCCTTGTTCATCACAATGCTCCATTATTTTTTATTGTTTCTTTTTTATTTTTAATTTTTAATTTTTAATTTATTTTATATTTTATATCTTTTTATTTCGTTTTCTTATTCCCTTTGTGTTTTAAGTTTTAATGATGGTTAACTTTTGGTGTCACCAAAGAATAATTTCCCTGAATATGGGACAATAAAGATTTATTATTATTACCTTGTCCTTGTTCATCACAATGATCCATCCCTTTGTCCCTGTTCATCACAATGCTCCATCCCGCTGTCCTTTTTGTTCTACCCACTCCGGTGTTTTCATCCACTCTTATCAGATATGCTTTCCCTCTTGTATTGCCATCCCTTTCATGTTAACAGACATCAGTGGCCTCCACAGTCTTTTAATTAATCAGAGACTTGCAAGTGTTGTTGTCATCGTCGTGTTTTTTTTTATGCCTCCGCTGTCAGAGGCATTATGTTTTCAGGTTGTCCGTCCGTGATGGGTTTTCGTTACCGCAATAGCTTAACGACAGAAGGGATCCAAGTCAAATTTGGTACAGGTCTGCATAATGATGTAAAGATAAACTGATTCGATCATGGGGTTGAGGTCAAAGGGCAGAGGTCCCTTTTGGTAAGAATTCTGTTACTGTTCTGACTTGTGAACCAGTGATGGGATTTTGACCAAACTTGGTATAAGTATACAGTCACGTGAAAAAGTAAGTACACCCCATGTAAAGTTTTGACTTTTTCAACATATTTCAACATACAGCTATTTGATCTTCATTTCAACAATATTGATAGATAAAGAATGAATGAATGATCGTTTTAAGGCCATTTTCCCCACTAGAGCAGGGGTTAGCCTTGCGGGCCCCATGACAATCATGGTTCCCTGTTTGAGGCAATGTTTTTTTTTTTATGGCCGGATGCCCTTCCTGGCGCCAACCCTTAGTCGTCTCTTACGATGCACAGGGACATCGTACCTATTCTAAACCGGGGTACACACCGGGATCATTCATCCCAGCAAGCTGGTACTCAATTTGCCGACCTCGGAAGGATGACAGGCTGAGTAATTTAGCGATCGACTGGGATTCGAACCCAGGATCCTAGGATCCCAAGCCAGCACCTTAACCGCTAAGCCAACACCAGGCTAATATTGATAGATAAAGGTGATATAATATCACAAATATCATGAAACATTTACATTTTGTAGTCCATTGTATAATTTAAATAAACATAAATGCAAATTTCGCATGTGGAAAAAGTAAGTACACCACTACATTTATCACTACTTCAAATACCTAAAATTAGAATCAGGTGCACCAGCTCAGGTGCAAATGATTAGAACATCGTTAGAGAGGATCTTGGAGGAACCTGTCTAATTTAAACCTCAGACATTTAGTTTGGTTTGCTCTTTGTTGTTGAAGTGTGCGGCGTCACCATGCCGAGATGAAAAAAGCTCGCTGAGGCCTTCAGAAAGAAGGTTATGGATGCCTACGAGTCTGGGAAGGGATTTTAAAAGATCTCCAAACAATTTGAAATCAATCATTCGACTGTCTGGAAGATCATCTGCAAGTGGAGAAGATTCCAAACAACTGCCAACTTGTTCAGGCCAGGCCGCCCCAGCAAGTTCAGCCTGAGAGCAGACCGCAAGATGCTGAAAGAAGTCTCTAAGAACCCCAGAATGTCATCACGGGACCTACAGGTAGCTCTTGCCACTGTTGATGTCAAAGTGCACGAGTCTACCATTAGAAAGAGGCTGCACAAATTTGATCTACATGGGAGGTGTGCCAGGAGGAAACCTTTGCTGTCCAGAAAGAACATCAGGGCAAGACTAAAGTTTGCCAATGAACACCGAGGCAAAGACCAGCACTTCTGGAACAATGTGCTCTGGACAGATGAGTCAAAGGTAGAGCTATTTGGCCACAGTACCAGAAGACATGTTTGGCGAAAACCAAAGACAGCATTTGACCACAGAACCTGATACCAACTGTAAAGCATGGTGGTGGAAATATTATGGTTTGGGGCAGCGTTGCTGCATCAGGGCCTGGTCAGCACGCCATCATAGAATCCACTATGAATTCTTCATTGTACCAGAGGGTGCTTGAGGATAATGTGAGGCCATCTGTCGGAAAGTTGAAGCTCAACCGAAGGTGGACCTTGCAACATGACAATGCCCCTAAACATACCAGTAAATCCACCAAGGAATGGCTGAAAAGAAAGAAATGGAGGGTTCTGGAATGGCCAAGTCAAAGCCCGGATCTCGATCCCATCGAGATGTTGTGGGGGGATTTGAAACGAGCTGTGCATGCAAGAAACCCCTCAAACATCGCACAGCTGAAAGAATTCTGCATGGAGGAGTGGGCAAAAATTTCTCCCAGTCGATGTCAGAGACTGGTAGACAGTTATAAGAAACGCCTACTTGAGGTTGTTTCTGCCAAAGGGGGCAATACCACCTATTAGAGCCAAGGGTGTACTTACTTTTTCCACATGCGAAATTTGCATTTAAGTTTATTTAAATTATACAATAGACTACAAAATGTAAATGTTTCATGATATTTGTTATATTATATCACCTTTATCTATCAATATTGTTGAAATGAAGATCAAATAGCTGTATGTTGTAATATGTTGAAAAAGTCAAAACCTTACATGGGGTGTCCTTACTTTTTCACGTGACTGTATATTATGATGAAAATATGAACCGGTTAGATTTTGGCATCAACAAGTCAAAGGTCAGAGTCTGTACTTGGTTTCACTGCTATGATAATTTAAGAATGGCTAACAGGAACCAAATCAAACTTTGGTACAAGTATGTATAATGATCTAAATATAAACTGATTAGATTATGGGGTCAAGAGGTCAGAGAACGTAACAGGAAGTGACGGTAGTGATGGCACTGCCTCCAAGCTAGGTGTGTGTGTGTGTGTGTGTGTGTGTGTGTGTGTGTGTTTGTGTGTGTGTGTGTGTGTGTGTGTGTGTTGGTTGTTATCTCCATTTGAGGGTTTCAGGAGGTGGAACGAAGTCCTCCCAGGGCCAAAAGTATCCACCTCCACTTTGGTAAGGGATCACGGTTCATGGACCAAGCTGTTCAACCTTTTCAGTTTAAATATGGATTGGTGTTCAAAATGGGTTCAATTGAGATTTTTTGTCACTGATCTACGCATAATACTCCACAATGTCAAAAGTGGAATTTGTTTTTTAGAAAATTTTACAACGCAATTAGAAATGAAATATAGAAAAACATCGAATTCACATAAGTATTCAACCCCCTGAGTCAATACTTCGTAGAAGCACCTTTGCCAGTCATTACAGCATCGAGTTTTCTTGGGTATGTCTGTATCAGATTTGCACATCTGGATTTGGGGAGTTTCTTCCATTCTTCCTTGTGGATTTGTTCAAGCTCTGTCAAGTTGGATGAGGAGCGTCGGTGAACAGCCATCTTCAAGTCTTTCCACAGATACTCAATGGGATTCACGTCTGGGCTTTGGCCGAGCCACTCAAGGACATTCACGTTCTTGTTCTGAAGCCATTCCCGTGTTGCTTTGGCTGTATGATTGCGGTCATTGTCCTGTTGGGATGGAAATCTTCACCACAGTCTAAGGTCTTTTGTACTCAGTAGCAGGTTCTCCTCAAGGATTTCCCTGTATTTGGCTCCATTCATTGTTCCTTTTATTCTAACAAGTCCCCCAGTCCCTGCCACTGAAAAGCATCCCTATAGCATGATGGTGCCACCACCATGCTTCATGTTGGGGATGATGTTAGATGGGTGATGAGCTGTTGTCTGTTTCCGCCAGATATAGCGCTTTGTATTCAGACCAAAGTGTTCAGTTTTCATGTCATCAGACCACAGAATATTTTGCCTCATGCTTTGGGGTTTTCACGTGCCTTTTTGTAAACTCCAGGTGTTCTGTCATGTGCCTTTTTCTTAGGAATTGTTTCTGTCTGGCCACTCTCCCATAAAGCCCAGGTTTGTGAAGTGCTGCAGAGACTTTTGTCCTACCGGCAGGTTACCCCATCTCAGCCAAGGAACTCTGTAGTTCTGTCAGAGTGGTCATTGGGTTCTTGGTCACCTGCCCGACAAAGGTCCTTCTTGCCCGGTTGCTCAGTTGGGTCGGATGGCCAGCTCTTGGAAGATTCTGCGTAGTTCCGTATTCTTTCCATTTCCATGCGATCGAGCTCACTGTGCTCTTGGGAGCTTTCAACAATCTAGAAATTATTTTATACCCTTCCCCAGATCTATGTCTCCTCACAATTACAGACTTGGCATTTAATATGGAATATTTTTTTGTGGGGGTGAACTTACTTTTCAAGATGACTTCGAACCAAAAGTTCATTGGAATTATGTTGAAATTATTCTAGATTTTGTTAATGTGACCTTTAAAAGAAACAAAAACCACATTTGACATTTCAAAGCAAATAAATTGATCCTTGAAGGTGATGTAAACTGATATCGAACTCAATTCACGGACAGTACTGTGTTAAACTTCTGTACGTTTTCCAGAAGTATCTCTTTATTTTGCACATTAGCCAAATTTATTTTTAACAAAAACAAAAGTTAAATTACGACTGGGATTACAGACAGTAAAATTACAGTTCAGTACTTCTTGTAACCCCCACGAGCATTCAGGAGAGCACGTACACGTCGAGGCATGCTGTACACGAGATTTGCCAAGGTTTGGACAGGAATCGCTTGCCATGCAGTGACAATAGTCTGCTGCAATTCACGCACAGAGGTCGGCTGCTGGTCCAAGTGGTCGATTTGACGCGTTAATTCTGCCCACAAGTTCTCTATCGGATTCATATCCGGGGACATGGCAGGTCACTCCATATGCTCTACACCACGGTCAGCAAGAAAGTGTTGGATCATGTGAGCACGATGAGGCCGTGCATTGTCATCTTGGAAGACAAAGTTTCCTCGAAAGGCTGCACGAGCAAATGGAAGCAATGTTTCTTCCAGAATGGCCCTGTACTTGAACTGGTTCAGGTTTCCATTCAGTACAACCAGGTCAGTTTTGCCCCCTGCATGAAAAGCAGCCCAAACGGTCACCCCACCACCTCCAGCTTGGACTCTTGGCACTATACAATCTTCGCTGTAGGCTTCATGGACTTGTCTGCGCACTCGGACGCGGCCATCTTGATGATAAACCAGAAATCTAGACTAGTCACTGAAGATCACGTGATTCCAGTGTCCTGGCTGCCATTGACGGTGCTCTCTGACCCACTGCAATCGGCGCTGGCGGTGTTGTCTGGTCAGGCGTGGCTTTCTCAGGGGACGCCTGGCACGATAGCCTGCTTGAACCAGTCGTTGGTTGACTAGCCTTCTGGATACAGGCACATTTGTCAGTTGCTGCCACTCAGCCCTAAGCCGATTAGCTGACTTGGTACAGCCATTGCGGACTAACCGGTGCAGCTGGCGATCATCCCTCCTTGTGGTTCTGCGGGGACGTCCTGGCCTCGGTATTGGAGGAGGGACACCCCTCTGAGCATTTCGTTTCAGGATCTTTGACACCTGACCTTGTGTGATGCCACACTGCCGAACAATAGCACGCTGTTTCATGCCGGAATTTCGTAAAGCCACCACTCCATGACAAACAGCATTGTCGAGTTGACGGACCATCTCCAGAGGAAGCGGCAATAACTTTTGTAGATGTGCAGCAGTTGTTTTCCACTAATACAGAACGCAACAACCCTTATATACCCGATCGTGAAGCCAATCGTCAAATGTACCTGTTCGTACATTTTGTCACGCCACCTGTGATATAATCCTGTTATTGACTTCTTGCTGTGACAGACAATCAGTGACATGGTTCTTTTAACAAATAAATCACCGAAGCATAAAAGAAACTCACCAGATTGATCGACTGAGTTCAGAAACAAACCCAAGTCAAGAAAAAAAAAAATTCCATTTTAAATGCCAAGTCTGTATATGTCGGAGTTCTACGAATAGTTCCTTCGACTTCTTTGTCCAGTTTTTGCTCTGACATTCACTGTCAATTTTGGGACCTTATATAGAAAAATGTGTTTCTTTCTAAAACATGTACAATCAATTGAATTGGCCACAGGTGGACTCCAATCAAGTTGTAGAGACATCTCAAGAATGATCAAAGGAAATTGGATGCACCTGAGCTCAATTTGGAGTGTCGTAGGAAAGGGGTTGAATCCTTATTGACTCGAGACATTTCAGCTTTTCTTTTTTAATTATTTTGAAATAATTTCTAAACACGAGATTGCACTTGGGTATTATGGGTATTATTATGGGGTATTATGTGTACATCAGTGTCAAAAAAAAATCTCACTTTAATCAATTTTAAATTCATGCATTAACACAACAAAATGTGAAAAGTCAAGGTGTGTGAATACTTTCAGAAGGCACTGTATAATGATGTAATAATTTTAGGCGGAGGCATATCAGTAGACGTCGCGTTGGCATAGATTGCCTCGTTATTGAGATATTGATCAGGTTTATTCAGCAGCTGTAACCTCAATTGCTTGAACAAATCGAAGTGGAATTTCGTTTTTCATTTTAAGATTACACTCAACCCTCGGCTATCGCGCCTAATTGGTGCCGCCATCGGTGCGCGTTAGCCGAAATCGCGATAGCCGAACTGAAGAACGTATGGTAATAATTCTAATTGGTGCCAGGACCCCCAAGTTGACCACATATTTAACCTATTTTTGCCACTTTTTTACCAAGTGTTTCTACCATATAAAGAAACATTAACATATAAAGAAACATTAAAACAAGAATCACAATATGTAAATAAAAATAAAAAGGTTAAAAAAGTACTTTTTTAAACCATTTTATTTACCTTTTGGGGCCGATGAGGGGCTTAGATGGTTGGGTAGGTTCCGAGGCTTGGGTGGAGTCTTATTGACCACCCCTACGTGCCTCTAACTCATCCAGGATTGCGTCAGCTGTAGCACCAGAGAACCCTCAACGTCAGAGGGCTCGTCAAAGACAGAGGGCTGTGCCTCGTTGCGACGCCGTAAGAATTCGGTGATCTGGCATTGGCGGAGGGAGTTGATGTGGGCGTGATACTGCTCCTCGTAACCAGCCAGTGCCTTATTAATAAAGGAGCACCTTGCTTCGCTGTTGATTGTTAAATCTTGTTCAAGGATGTGGCGAAGCTGGCAACCCAAGTCTATCATCTTCTTGATGACGGCCATGGATAATCCCTCACGCCTCACATTTACACCTTCCTCATCCTCTCCTGAACTGTCCTCTTCTTGTGCCACATCATCTTCCTCAATTATTTCGTCAACAGTAACTGCAGCAGGCTGTATCATTTCTTGGATGTCCTCACCAGTAGTCTCAGCAAAACCAGCTCCAGGGATTTGGCATGCCTCTTCCGCCGCTGCCTCTACTTCTGCCTCAACAGTCTGTGGCGTACCTGGCACAGCCACCTGGCGGTCCTCAGTGAGACCTTCCAAAATGTTACGCCAGGCATGATTGATAGTGGCTGGGGTAACATTGTTCCAGCAGTCTACCATTAAGTCAATAGCCTGTTTCACATTGTAGTTTTTCCAATACCGAATCACTTTTTGTTCTGCCTCAGTATCCCATTGAACCATGTCATCCTCATCCTCACTGTCGAGCAATTGCTGGATAACGGCGGTGTCTTTAGTTGCCTGCCACATCTTCCTAAATTGCCGTGTGGAATAGGACGCCTTCACAACTGATATGACCTCCTGATCGAGGGGCTGGATCAAGGAAGTCGTGTTTGGTGGCAAAAACTCGACCTGCACATTGGGATGCTCGGCCCTTAGAAATGGCGAATGTCCAGGGGCATTGTCGAGGAGCAGGAGAATGTTCAACCTTATGTTTTGGGACTTGCAAAAATCCTCAACCTCGGGAATGAATGCCTCCTTGAGCCAGTCCTGGGAAAGTTTGGCCGACATATACCCCTTCTTTGATGTCAACCAGTGCACATTTAATTAGTTCAAGTTGCATCCTTTGTAGGCCCTGGGTCGTTTAGCTCGATGCACAACTGTGGGTTTAAGGCGGCATGTTCCTGACGCATTCATCGCGAACAGCAGGGTGAAACGCTCCTTTATGGCCTTCCTTCCACGAACTTTGGCTGACTTGGTAGTGATAAATGTTCGCCGAGGCATTGCTTTCCAATAGAAATTGGTTTCGTCCATATTTAAAATTTGATCGGGAGTGGACTGGCCTTCATCAATAATATTTTTTTAGAGATTCAGGGTACTCACGGGCTGCAGACTTGGCCCCACTTGCCGCCTCGCCAGATATCTTAACACTTTTTACTTTATGACGGGACATGAACTTATCTACCCACCCTTTGGATGCAAGAAAGACTGAAGGTTGTTGCACACCCATCTTACGAGCCACAGCAGCATAAATGTCCTTGGCAGTGTCCATAATTTCACGAGTATCAATTGCCAAGTTTCGCTTTGCTTGCCTCTTCAGATATCGTCCTAGTAATTGTTCTGTCTTGAGAAGCAATTGATTACGGCTTCGCGTAGCTTGGCACCTGCTTCTGATGAGGCAAGATTCATATGGGCCTTGATATGGTCACGGTTTTGGTAAATACCTCGCACTGTTGACTCATTTATCCCAAATTTCTTTCCAACACTTCGCTTTGTTTCACCATTGTCTATCAACTGCACAATTTCGCAATTCTGAGCGTAGTTAAGTTCTTCCTCTTCTTGATTTCCCTTGCAGGTGCCGCTGCATTACGCTGGGCAATGGTGGGGGGTCGGGGTTGGGGTATATCGGCCATTGTTATATCACAAAAAAAGGTTTAGACACTGCTATTACAGTACATACAGTATTCACTCTGAGGCGACGCGCACTTGAATGGCGCCGGGCGGACAATCACAGTGCCCCTGACGTCCTGACGTCACAACCAATCAACACGTGAATCACCCCACGCTCGGCGATGACGTAGCACCCGGACTGTTTGAATTTTTTTTTTCCCCCCCACCATTTCCGGTGCGCTATAGCGCGTATTTGGGGCGCGATAGTCGTGTTTGCGCAGTTTTTTAGGTAGCCGCGATAGCAGATAAACGCGATAGCTGAGTTCGCGATAGCCGAGGGTTGAGTGTATATGTTATTACCACTGCCACCGAAGGTGGGCGGAGGTTATATTTTCACCCTGTCTGTTTGTCTGTCTGTAAACAGGATATCTCAAAAAGTTGTGGGCGTATTTGCACGAAACCTGGTGGACAGGTTCGTTGTGTGACAAGGACGAATTGTTTCGATTTTGTGAAGATCTGAATATGGATTCGGATACTAGAATTTTTCAATTCCTTCAGTGATTCTTCATCATTGAGATGGGGCCAAAAACGATATACCGTGCAGCATGCTATTTCAAAAAGTTGTGGATGAGTTATGACAAAGGTATGTGGATTAGGTGGGTCGGTGACATAAACAAGCCGATTCGATTTTGGTTGAGGTCTGAATCCAGATCTGGCCTATCAATGGGATATAAGTCATAAATTGTTCAGCCTGGTGGAGGTATGCACTACCGAGCACCGTTGTAGTTATTTTCTGAGTTTGGTGCTTCTGCACCAAACTTCTGCACCAAAGTTTAGTGATACGTTAGAGCAAGGAAGCCTTGAAATACTACTAAACTAGATGCATAAATTCAAATGGGAAAAACTGGTCACACTATCCTCTTCAACTAGAATCGTCAGCACCCCACCGTCGCTCCGCCGTCCATCGTTGTCCAACCAGCAAGAGTCTAGGGTCAAACAGAAGAACGAGGTCCAGGCGTGAAGAGATCCCAAAAACGAGAGGGCAAAATGCCGGCCAGCCGTGGTTTTTACGTCCGTGGTCTGATGTCATCGATCCTCCGTTCCAATCGGTCCATTGCCTCTCAACCTCTAGAATGTTCTTCCCACGTCAGACAAGTACAAAACTTCATCCGATCAAGATTAAATTTCTTGAGCATCATCTCGGGATAAATTGGTGGAGAAAAATAACGATGACGTCATCTGTCACGTGGTTCGGCCGCCATATTTGTTTTAACACAAAAGCCTTAAAAAACACTGAAAACATGTCCTGGTGAGGTCTGCAATCTCTGATTGCTCTTTCTTGTTTAAATTGTATTATATACTTGAACACAAATCTCCTTCATCATACATCCAAAACCATGCTATATACATCAATATTTAGCATGAGAGGGCGTGGCATGTGAGAGGGTCGGGGTGAAGAAGAGGCCGGACATGGTGATGCTGCATTGTATGGTGATCAATAAAGCCTCCATCTCTTAAACTGAAACTCAACGTCATCTTCTTACAGTGTGTAAGGGTAATGCACAAGACCGCCTGATGGATCCATGACAACCTTTTTGGGAGGGGGGGGGGGGGGGGGAGTGGATTTTGCAAGTATCGTGCTCTGCATGACGTCTTCTTGTTACTTGGCAAACATTTTTTTTTTTGCCAAGTATGTTGATCACTCCGGTTTGTGTGTGTTTGTGTGTTTGTCTGTCCGCTCACTTATACTTGCCTACGGGTCACAATTCTAAACCGAACTTCACGAAACTTCAGCAAATGGTAGAGTTCGTGGTCCGACAAAATCCTATATATGTTTGAGGTCAAAAGGTCAACAGACCAAAGGTCAAGAACGTTTTTCAAATTTCTAAAATCCTCTATTTTAATCTGATTGAGTTGAAATTTGAATAGGATTTACATATCGGCTAACTGAATTCAACCACCAACTATTATTTTTGAGATCAGCGTCGGCCAAAAGGTCAACATAGGCCAAAGGTCAACCACTTTTTATGAATTTCTAAAATCCTAAATTTTCATCCGATTGACTTGAAATTTGAATAGGATTTACATATCAGCTAACTGAATCCAAAACCATAAAAAATAAAAAATAAATCCAAAACCTTGTTCTTTTCTACCCCCGCTAATTTCACCCCAAATCCACTTTTTTGAAATACCAACTTCTTTCCTGGAAGTCCTTGGTGTCCTTGTGTTTATACTTCTCCCACCCCCACCCCCCAACCCCCTTCCCACGCCGCCTCCCCCCCAAGCCCTCTCCCTCCCACACATTCCCGATGTCCCTGCTCTCAGATGTTGTGTTTATGTGCTTCCTCTTCTCTCCCCATCTTGTCTACTGCTCCCCTTTTTATATATTTTGTTTGTTTGTCTGTTTGATTTGTTTGTGTGATAAATGTTAGCTCTTTCACGAGCCTCGATTCTGTATACAAAAAAAAAAAAATTTTTTCTTTTTTATTTTGAAGTACTCTAAAAGTCTCTAAGCTGTCTGTCACCATGGAAGTGAAGAGTGCGATTGTGAATCAATCAAAGATCAATGAATTGTGATTCATTGAGACACTGGCTTATTCTATATGTTGGTCAGTTAGTCAACACTATCAAAGTGACCTCAGCACCATCCCAACACATACGACGCACGGGAGGGGTCCCAAATGCAGACAGACAATGCGGAAACGGCGAATGCCAACCCATGAACCAATAAATTCCACCCACGTTCATGTGCCACCTTCAGTCGAAGACCCCTAAGACCCCTAAACTTGCGAAAGCTCATGAAACTCATAAAATCATGAGAATCAAACAAATAAGCTTACATTTGCCAAAGCAATCAAAGCAGTAAACCGATGTCAAAGATGCTAAAACGACCAACTATAAGTCAATGCGAGAAGTCCATGCAAACAGGGAAAGCTCATTTTTTATTAAACTTTTCTTTTTATTCATCAATTGTTTCTAAATTAATTAAGAGTTAATTCTTTCTTTTTTTATTTAATTTTTCATCATAAAAAAATGTCTGAGTATTTGATATTACGAGCATGACTCAGCGCGCTCCGCGTGCCTCATCACACGTTGTTTCAGAGGGATAGGCATCTTTGACCATTTTGGTGTCTTTTGGGTCTTCAGAGGCTTTTTGGGTCTGAAGGGTCTTTTGGTTCCTCTGGGTCTTTGGGGCGTTTTGGGTCTTCGGGGTGTTTTGGGTCTTCGGGGCGTTTTGGGTCTTTGGGGCGTTTTGGGTCTTTGGGGCGTTTTGGGTCTTTGGGGCGTTTTGGGTCTTCGGGGCGTTTTGGGTCTTCGGGGCGTTTTGGGTCATCGGGGCGTTTTGGGTCATCGGGGCGTTTTGGGTCTTCGGGGCGTTTTGGGTCTTCGGGGCGTTTTGGGTCTTCGGGGCGTTTTGGGTCTTCGGGGCGTTTTGGGTCTTCGGGGCGTTTTGGGTCTTCGGGGCGTTTTGGGTCTTCGGGGCGTTTTGGGTCTTCGGGGCGTTTTGGGTCTTCGGGGCGTTTTGGGTCTTCGGGGCGTTTTGGGTCTTCGGGGCGTTTTGGGTCTTCGGGGCGTTTTGGGTCTTCGGGGCGTTTTGGGTCTTCGGGGCGTTTTGGGTCTTCGGGGCGTATTGGGTCTTCGGGGCGTTTTGGGTCTTCGGGGCGTTTTGGGTCTTCGGGGCGTTTTGGGTCTTCGGGGCGTTTTGGGTATCCGGGGCGTTTTGGGTCTTCGGGGCGTTTTGGGTCTTCGGGGAGTTTTGGGTCTTCGGGGCGTTTTGGGTCTTCGGGGCGTTTTGGGTCTTTAAGGGTATTTTGGGTCATCAGGAGTCTTGGTGGTCTTCAGGGTCGCCAAAGGTCTGAGGGTTCTCAGCAGTCTTAACGCAATTAAGAGTTCACGGACTGTGTTTTGGGTGTTAATTTTTCTTGAAGAAGAGGAAGACGTCATGCAGAGCACGCAAAATCCGACGATATCCATCAACCCATGTTGAGGGCACTGGGTGCGTCAGACGATGTAGTTGGAAACACTAAAAATACCCTGGCCTGGAAATGCCCGGAGACATTTTTTAGCAAACGCGTTTTTTTGAGGAAACGTTTTAAGGAAATGAACACTTTTTTCGCACTTGATCTGCTGTTTAGCTCAATTCCGTTGTTTAAATTTTGAAATTTGGTCAGGTTAAGTGTTTGTCGAGCGTATCGCATTAAACACAGGCACGAACACCGCCATGTCGGGACTCTATGTACAGGGTGGCACAAAGGTAACAACCACCTGATTGAAATCGCTGTATTTTGTTTTATATAATTTTAATTGTTTTTCTTTTTTTTACAGATATAAAGTTAAACCCTTGAAGGTGACAATGAGCCGGTATACACCTCAGCAACGTGCAACAATAGTTGGATTTTATTTCAAAAACAATTGTTCAATAATTTTGGCGAGGTTGGCACAAAAGTTCCACCTGATTTGTTTTGCCGATAACTTTTGGAAAAAAAAACAAAAACACACAAACTATGAATGACAAACAATTGTTTAATCCATTGAGATTTTATGAAATTAAACATGAAAATTACGTCCTGTAAATGACCGGCTGCTTCACATTCACAAATCCGAGCTCTTTCGATGGGTTTTCCATCACCCTCGTCAAAACTTCCGGTGATAAATCGTTGATTTCTTGGACAAAGGAAAGTCTCCAACAGAGTGGATGGATTATTTACATCCATGCATTATTTGAGATCGCCACACAAAAAGGTGTCTGGGAGCGATAAACGTCCAACTCCTGCACCAAGATTTGTTGCAGCGACCGTCGTAAAATACCCAATTGAGCGTCTTCTCCTCAAGGTTTCTGGGTTCTCATTTACCTTCTCTCCTCCTCGCTCAAGTCGGGGATCGGCTGGTCTGGGTTCTCATTTACCTTCTCTCCTCCTCGCTCAAGTCGGGGATCGGCTGGTCTGGGTTCTCATTTACCTTCTCTCCTCCTCGCTCAAGTCGGGGATCGGCTGCTTCGTGGTCTGTGCCAGTTCGCGTTTAATCAACTGTCGTTCCTGATTCCCGAAACCGGGAAATCAACACCCGAATACGCTGTGGATTTGGAGCCTTTGGAGTTGCAAAAACTCACCGAAATTCTCCCCGAGTTGAAATTATTGAACAATTGTTTTTGAAATAAAATTCAACTATTGTTGCATGTTGCTGAGGTGCATACCGGCTCATTATTACCTTCAAGAGTTTCACTTTATGTCATGTATGAAGCTGCAAATATTCACCGTTGTATCCCGACACCGTGACCGCATTGTATCCCTACGCCCCAGCTCGGATGGCGCTGCAGTTAATCGGGCCTGTATCGGCAGAGTCAATAAACGTGTGCTCCAATCGATCGTAGTCTGTCGAGATACCTTACATGGCGACGAGGATAAACATCTCGAGCATGACTTCTTTCGGCCATATCGATGAATTCGATCCTCATGAGGGAGATTTTGACACATATTCTGAGCGGTTGTCTTTCTTCTTCGAGGCGAACGGCATCGTGACCGAAGCCCGGATGAAGGCCGTCTTCCTGTCCGTTTGCGGAGGTGAGACGTTCACACTCGTTAAAAACCTGATTCGTCCTCGGACAATTCAGGAGCTTCTCAGGACCTTCACTCAGGACAATTCAGGAGCTCACGTATGCAGAGCTCAAGGCCGCTTTGAAGGAACATTGTAATCCATCTCCTTCAGTCATCCTGTGTTGGTTTAATTTTTACATGTGCAGACAGCAGCAAGGTCAGTTGATCGCAGACTTCATTGCACACCTCAAAAAACTGTCAAATCTGTGTGAGTTTGGGGACACGATTGATGACGTGCTCCGTGATTTGCTGGTGGGTGGCATGTCCGATGACCGCACTCGTAGACGCCTGCTTGCTGAGAGAAGACTGACGTTCCAAAATGCCAGAGACACCGCCATTTCCATGGAAAGTGCTGAACGCAACGCTACAAGCATCGGTGCAACTCGCCCATCTGGTACCAGCCCTGCTGTGAATCGGTTGGATCATGATCAGCCAAAACGTTGGAACAAGTCTCTTCGTCAGAAGCCAGTGCAGTCTCAAACACACAACAAATGTTTTCGGTGCAACGGAAAGCACCCTCTGGAGACGTGTCGGTTCAAAGATGCGACCTGCCATTTCTGTTCGAAAACTGGCCATATTGCTCCAGCTTGCATCACTCGCAAATCGGGAAAAGGGAAAGCTGACAAGAAGATTCATCAATTTATCGGTTCGGAGGAACCTGAGTTTGACCAGGTGAGCTCTGTTTCCGACAACTCAGAATCGTATGACTTGCTTCATATTGATTCTCACCATAAGCGGGACCCTCTTTTTGCCACTGTTGTCGTCAACAATCGACCATTGCAAATGGAGGTCGACACTGGTGCGGCCGTCTCGCTCATCAGCCATGCTGTTTTCACAAACCTGTGGAGTGATGCTGGCCGACCCCATCTGAAACCTACTACCTATGGACTCTCCACCTATACAGGTGAGAAGATTGTTCCCTGCGGTACAAGCCGGTACATGTGACGTCACGGTGGGCTATGATAACCGTGAGTTTCACCTATCCCTGATCGTCATTTCTGGAAAGGGCCCTTCCTTACTCGGCAGGAACTGGTTGAGCATAATTCGACTGAAGTGGAAAAGCATTCTCAACTTCGGGCAGCCAACGTTTCTCCTACCGCAGCATACACACTCAAAATGTGCTGGATATGTACCCGGATGTCTTCAAGGATGAGCTTGGAACCTTGAAAGGACATACGGCTAAAGTCAGTGTTTACCGGGATGCCAATCCTATATTTTGTAGAGCTCGCCCAGTACCTTTCGCCCTGCGGGAGCGGATAGACAAGGAACTGGATCATCTTGAAAATCTGGGCATCATCGAGCAAATCTTGTATGCCGAATGGGCGGCGCCCATCATTCCGGTCATAAAATCGGACCAGTCCATCCGCATATGTGGAGATTATAAAATGACCGTGAACAAGTGTTCTTCATTGGATAAATATCCAATCCCGAGGATCGAAGACCTCTATGCTCGTCTCACGGGAGGCAAGACTTTTACGAAACTCGATCTCAAATCCGCCTATCTACAGCTCCGCTTGGACGATAATTCGAAACAGTATCTTACCATCAACACACATCGTGGGTTGTACAGGTACCACCGACTCAGTTTTGGAGTGAAACCTCACCTCCCGTTCTTTCGTCTCCATTGCCTCCGTTACCTCGTCCAACCTCTTTGTCAACCCCTCATGTACCATCTGACATTCCCTCTTTGTCGCTATGAGTTCTTTCTTTATCTCCTTCTGCGTCGCCTTTAACCCCCCGATTATCGCAGTGTTCTTTTCCACTTGATCCACTAATTCTTTTTGTCCCACCGTCAGCTGCTCTACTCCCCTCGTCAGATCCTCTATGCCCCCCTGTAACCTAGCCGTACTATTTCTCACCTCTTTCTGCATACGCTCCTCACCTCGCTTTACCTCCTCGTGTACCCACGAGACCTCCTCGCTCACACCTCGTCTGATCTCCTCCCCCATTTCTCCCATCTCTTTGGTAGATGCTGCCGCCATCTGTTCCAAATCATTCCTCTGGGCATCCAATTTGGTTTCTAACCCGATTTTCACCTCCTCTATCTGTTCTCCCATCTGTTTAATTTCCCGGGCGGATTGCTCCCCTATTTCCCGCAATTTGCCTTCCATTGTGTTTTCTAACCCACCTAACCCATTCTTCACCTCTTTCATCCCGTTGTCTAACCCCTCAAATTTATTGTCTAAACCTTCAAATTTATTGTCTAAACCCTCAAATTTAGCTTCTAGCCCCCCGATTTGATTTCCCATGTCCGTTTTTAATCCCCCAATTTGATTTTCCAATCGCTCACTGGTACCCCTTGCTTCGTCCCTCATTGCCCCCAATTGCTCACTGGTACCCCTTGCTTCGTCCCTCATTGCCCCCAATTGCTCACTGGTACCCCTTGCTTCATCCCTCATTGCCCCCAATTGCTCACTGGTCTTATCGCTCCGAGCATCCATTTTTTTTTTCCATTTGCTCACCCATCTTGGCCATAAGGGCCTCCATTTGCAGCATAAAAAGGTTCAAATCCACCGGTGCTGCTACGGTCATGGGCGCGGCGACATTTGGTGCCGCTGCAACATCGTGCGTGAGGGCGCCATCTTGTGCACCTGATACCCCCTCAACCACATCTTCATTGCTCTCCTCCTCCCTCTCCCCCATATACATTTCCCTGGGGTCCTGGGTTGATTCTAACCCCTCTAACTCCCCAACCGGCATCCGATCACCTTGACCATCCATGGCACGATTTTAATTTAGATGTTATAATAAAATAAAATCTTGGGCCACTCGTAATTTGAGCGCGCTAAGCGCGCTTCAGGTCCGAATCTCGCTCCTAGCACCAATTTGTTGCGGATCTCTCCGTCGGCCTCTTTCCCCCTTATCGAGGGGGGATTAATCCCCTCGTCTACGACTGACCGACGTGGTCCTGAAGCTGCACAAACTCCCTCCGGAGAGGCAGGTGCGCAACCTCGTTCGCGACCGCTGACAGATGTTAATTGCCGAGCGGTTTAGCAACCGCGGCACGAACCATTAGCAGAGACTAACCCGATCCTGAACGTTGGCCAAAATCGCGCCACAGGTTTTCAATGGGGAAATCACAAAGACGACCGGATGAGCATGAAGAAGAAGAACGAAGGTAGGAAATACAAATATGATTTATTACTAACTATTATTTACACAATCAAAAGAACCAAGGAGAAGGAAGAATAAGAAAATAATTTACAGAAGGAGGGAAGGACCAGAAGACACAGTGCAAATACTGACTTATCTAAACAGGCTTAACTTATACCCAGGGACAAGACACACAAAACAAACTCACGTACACAAAAGGATGGAAGGGCAGGAATGGTTTTGGGACGGCAGAGGAGGGTCCAGGCAGATGGTAGGCATCGAGGTCCAGCTCCAAGCGCGCGCTCCGATCCGCGCTTTGGGTCGAGGCGAAAACCCGGGAAACACAGCGCCGCTTCGGGCTGGCAGTGAGGAGCCGGCAGCTCCACGTATTTGGTTTCATACCGGCAGCTGTCTCACGCGTCCTCCGCCTCCTGCGTCTCCGACGCTCTTTTCCTATTCCGCAGAATCTGCCTCTGGTCCAGCGCACCTCCCTCAAAAATCCCTCTCTCTGCTTCTCCTCAACTGGACTCTTACGCACGTCTCTCAAAAAGGCTTGCGCGGGCGCTTTTATAACACGCTTTGAGATCAACCCGCGCCACGCCCGTGATGGTATCTCACCAGCCCTGATTGACTGGTGGGGGCTCGCTGGCTCCACCTTCCGTTGACGAGGGGCGGGCAACGCCCTTGTTCGTGGACTTGACCGCGTGCATAATGGAGTTTGGGGTGAAGAAAACCGCCCAATGCACTGAGAGGATTGGGGGAGACTTGAAAAGGGATTCTGTCTTACCTGATTCGGTGCAATGCAGTGTCAATTAATGGGAAACAGAGCCTTAAGCTAATACACAGAATAAGGAAATAACTATTTAGAAGGGTATATGATTTGCTATGTGCATGTATATGGAGTAACTAAGAGGACGACCTTTGACCTTTACACACCAACCGGAGATATTTACAAGTATTCATTACACTTTACAGAGGGTGATATTTACACCAAAAAAAACAAGATTCTCAAATCCACAACAGTATTATCACACGTGATGCCTGAAGGTATGGAAAGACCTGTTGCATTTGCATCCAGAACGTTGTCCCCGGCAGAGAAGAACTATTCGCAACTTGACAAGGAAGGATTGGGAATCGTTTTCGGCATCAGCAAATTTCGCCAGTATCTTCTTGGACATCATTTCACGATTCGCACTGATCACAAGCCGCTGATCAGTCTGTTTGGTCCAACTAAGGTGACATCTGACACACTACCGCCCAGGATCATCCGCTGGTCCCTGTTTCTCGCTGCTTATGACTACACCATATGTTATAAGCCCGGTTCGTCTATCACAAATGCAGATGCCATGAGTCAGTTACCCCTTCCAGAATCCGTTGATGATTCGCCTACACCAGGATCCATTATCGCACTGATGGATCATCTGGAAGATTGTGCTGTCGATTCTGGCCAGATCCGCACTCGTACTCGAAGAGACCCCGTTCTGTCCAGAACTGTCCAGGCTGTACAGCTTGGATGGCATTTGCTACCTCAGGGTGACCCAGCTTTTGCGGCTTTTAAAGCACGTAAAAACGAACTCGGCGTGGAAAATGGTTGCCTACTCTGGGGATGTCGTGTCGTGATCCCAGAAAATCT
Source organism: Myxine glutinosa (assembly GCF_964187855.1). Taxonomy (NCBI): domain Eukaryota; kingdom Metazoa; phylum Chordata; class Myxini; order Myxiniformes; family Myxinidae; genus Myxine; species Myxine glutinosa. The sequence continues at coordinate 86,282,198 of NC_136274.1, forward strand.
GCGTTCCAGGGTCATGGATGAAATCCATAACTGTCACCCCGGGATTGTGAAGATGAAGTCACTCGCTAGAAACTATGTGTGGTGGCCGAATCTTGATGCTGATATCGAACATCATGTTCGACATTGTTACCCCTGCCAGAGCACCCGGAATACACCTGCGAAAGCACCACTGCATCCCTGGGAATGGCCCAGCGAACCGTGGCATCGCCTACATCTCGATTATGCCGGGCCTATTAACGGCAGCATGATTCTAATAATTACGGACGTGCACACAAAATGGATTGATGCCTATGTGACGCGTGGTACTACGTCAGCCATTGTCATTGAAAGACTCAGACGCTGTTTCGCCACTCATGGTCTGCCCAGGATGATCGTGAGTGATAACGGTACGTGGTTTTCCAGTTCCGAGTTTGCCGAGTTCACACGTCAGAATGGCATCAAACATAAGTTTGTCAGCCCACATCACCAGGCTTCAAATGGCTTGGCCAAACGAACCGTGGGAATCATCAAATCCGGATTGCAGAAACTTCAGGAGGGAACCCTGGAAACAAAGCTTTCTCGTCTCCTGTTCAAATACCGCATCATGCCACAATCAACAACCGGTGCAGCTCCGTCTGAGTTATTGATGAAACGACACTTGAGATCGACACTTGACAATCTCAAACCAGACATATCATCAAATGTTTATCAGAGCCAGCTTAATCAAAAGTTGGTGCACGATAAGACGTCCAACAGTCGATGTATCAACATTGGAGATCCAGTGTTTGCCCGAAATTTTGGTGCAGGTGCGACGTGGCTACCGGGGGACATCATCGAGAAGCCAGGTCCACTGTCCTGCGTGATTCGCCTGCAGGGCGGCCGCGAAATTCGTAGACATCAGCACCACATAACCTACCGTCACTGTCAGTCGATAGAGCCTGCAGCATCGTCACAGTCAGAACAACACGTGCCTTCGATACGGTCTGGCACCCCGCTCTGCTCACCAAACTCTCCTCTTTTGGTATCCATGGAAATCTCCACGCATGGGTGGCGGACTTCCTCTCTAGTCGTAGTCAACGTGTGGCCCTGAATGGGTTTCTCTCATCTCCTCTTCCTGTTCAGGCTGGAGTTCCCCAAGGCAGTGTTCTGGGCCCTGTGCTTTTTCTGGTCTTCATCAATGATCTATCTGACTCTCTGGTAAATCCTCTCTATCTCTTTGCTGATGACTCCACTCTCTGCCGCTCCATTCCTCTTCCCTCAGATCGGCAGTCTACAGCCTCCTCACTCTCTGAAGACCTGGACAAAATCACAGACTGGTCAAACAAGTGGAACATGTCTTTCAATCCTGACAAATCTCACACTCTTACTATGTCTCTCCGAAAAGATTGACTGGACAACCCTCCCATCTACTTTCTCAACAATCTTCTCCAAGAAGTTCTGTCACTGAAGCTTTTGGGTCTCACTATCTGCCATGATCTTTCCTGGGAAAACCACATTTCAAATCTGGCCTCCAAAGCCAGTCGCCGACTGGGCATCCTCTGTCGTGTGAAGTCCTTCCTTGGCACACCTGAGCTCCTCACCACATACAAGGCTTTCATCCGCAGCTCAATGGAATACTGCTCTCACCTCTGGGCTGGTGCTCTTGCCTCACACCTAGATCGTCTTCACGCTGTTGAAACCAAAGCATTCAGAATCATTGGAATCTCCCGCGATGAAGCTAACTCCAAGGGCCTCTCACTCACTCACCGCAGGCAGGTTGGTGGTCTTTCCGTCTTCTACCGACTCCTCTCTGGCCTTGCCCCCCCAGCTCTCTCTGGGCTCTGTCCCACAAATATTCCTACAGGTCGCACAAGATCTGCCTGCAACCCTCTTATGGTTAAACTGCCAAAATCAAGACTCTCTGCTCACCTTCACTCCTTCATTCCTCTTTTCTCCCGCCTCTGGAACAAACTCCCTCACTCTCTTCAATCCCACTCAACCCTCTAGGTCTTTAAAACAGCTGTTTACCACCATCTCTTATCTTCCCCCATCCAAAACCTTGATCTTTTCTACCCCCGCTAATTTCACCCCAATTCCACTTTTTTGAAATACCAACTTCTGTCCTGGAAGTCCTTGGTGTCCTTGTGTTTTATACTTAACCCACCCCCACCCCCCCCCCCCCCCCCACCTTCCCACGCCTCCTCCCCCCAAGCCCTCTCCCTTCCACACATCTCCCTGCTCTCAAATGTTGTGTTTGTGTGCTTCCCCTTCTCTCCCCATCTTGTCTTCCGCTCCCTCTTTTTATATATTTTGTTTGTCTGGTTGATTTGTTTGTGATAAATGTTAGCTCTTTCACGAGCCTCGATTCAGTATACAAAAACAAACAAACAAAAAAAAACAACAAAAAAAAACAAAACAAACAAACAACAGTTCGACCCGCCACTGCCGGAGATCGTCGTGGCCGCTCCATCCGGCTCGGATGCCCCGAAAACCTCTGCGAACGCTACACCCTTCGTGGAGAGCAAAGGAATCACCTCGGACTCTGTATCCACTGCTACACCGCGACGCTCAATGCGTGAGAGAAAAGCACCCGGCCGGTTGAATCTTTGAAGATGTTTATTTTCACGTTGACACATGTTCTATTTTCACGTTGACACACGTTCTATTTTCACGTTGACACATGTTCTATTTTCACGTTGACACATGTTCTATTTTCACGTTGACACACGTTCTATTTTCACGGTGACACACGTTCTATTTTCACGTTGACACACGTTCTATTTTCACGTTGACACATGTTCTATTTTCACGTTGACACACGTTCTATTTTCACGTTTACACATGTTCTATTTTCACGGTGACACACGTTCTATTTTCACGGTGACACACGTTCTATTTTCACGTTGACACACGTTCTATTTTCACGTTGACACATGTTCTATTTTCACGTTTACACATGTTCTATTTTCACGTTTACACATGTTCTATTTTCACGGTGACACACGTTCTATTTTCACGTTGACACATGTTCTATTTTCACGTTTACACACGTTCTATTTTCACAGTGACACATGTTCTATTTTCACGTTTACACACGTTCTATTTTCACGGTGACACACGTTCTATTTTCACGTTGACACATGTTCTATTTTCACGTTTACACACGTTCTATTTTCACGTTGACACACGTTCTATTTTCACGTTGACACACGTTCTATTTTCACGTTGACACACGTTCTATTTTCACGTTTACACATGTTCTATTTTCACGGTGACACACGTTCTATTTTCACGGTGACACACGTTCTATTTTCACGTTGACACACGTTCTATTTTCACGTTGACACATGTTCTATTTTCACGTTTACACATGTTCTATTTTCACGGTGACACACGTTCTATTTTCACGTTGACACATGTTCTATTTTCACGTTTACACACGTTCTATTTTCACGGTGACACACGTTCTATTTTCACGTTTACACACGTTATATTTTCACGGTGACACACGTTCTATTTTCACGTTGACACATGTTCTATTTTCACGTTTACACACGTTCTATTTTCACGGTGACACACGTTCTATTTTCACGTTTACACATGTTCTATTTTCACGTTTACACATGTTCTATTTTCACGTTTACACACGTTCTATTTTCACGGTGACACACGTTCTATTTTCACGTTGACACATGTTCTATTTTCACGTTGACACACGTTCTATTTTCACGTTGACACATGTTCTATTTTCACGTTTACACACGTTCTATTTTCACGGTGACACACGTTCTATTTTCACGTTGACACACGTTCTATTTTCACGTTTACACACGTTCTATTTTCACGGTGACACACGTTCTATTTTCACGTTTACACACGTTCTATTTTCACGTTTACACACGTTCTATTTTCACGGTGACACATGTTCTAGTTTCACGTTGACACACGTTCTATTTTCACGTTGACACATGTTCTATTTTCACGTTTACACACGTTCTATTTTCACGGTGACACACGTTCTATTTTCACGTTTACACACGTTCTATTTTCACGTTGACACACGTTCTATTTTCACGGTGACACATGTTCTATTTTCACGTTGACACGTTCTATTTTCACGTTGACACACGTTCTGTTTTCACGGTGACACACGTTCTATTTTCACGTTTACACACGTTCTATTTTCACGTTTACACACGTTCTATTTTCACGTTTGCACACGTTCAATTTTCACGTTTACACACGTTCTATTTTCACGGTGACACACGTTCTATTTTCACGTTGACACACGTTCTATTTTCACGTTTACACACGTTCTATTTTCACGGTGACACACGTTCTATTTTCACGTTGACACACGTTCTATTTTCACGTTTACACACGTTCTATTTTCACGGTGACACACGTTCTATTTTCACGTTGACACACGTTCTATTTTCACGTTGACACATGTTCTATTTTCACGTTTACACATGTTCTATTTTCACGTTGACACACGTTCTATTTTCACGTTTACACATGTTCTATTTTCACGGTGACACACGTTCTATTTTCACGGTGACACACGTTCTATTTTCACGTTGACACACGTTCTATTTTCACGTTGACACATGTTCTATTTTCACGTTGACACACGTTCTATTTTCACGTTTACACATGTTCTATTTTCACGTTGACACATGTTCTATTTTCACGTTGACACATGTTCTATTTTCACGTTGACACATGTTCTATTTTCACGTTGACACATGTTCTATTTTCACGGTGACACACGTTCTATTTTCACGGTGACACACGTTCTATTTTCACGTTGACACACGTTCTATTTTCACGTTTACACACGTTCTATTTTCACGGTGACACACGTTCTATTTTCACGTTTACACACGTTCTATTTTCACGTTGACACATGTTCTATTTTCACGTTTACACATGTTCTATTTTCACGTTGACACATGTTCTATTTTCACGTTGACACATGTTCTATTTTCACGTTGACACATGTTCTATTTTCACGTTGACACACGTTCTATTTTCACGTTTACACACGTTCTATTTTCACGTTGACACATGTTCTATTTTCACGTTGACACACGTTCTATTTTCACGTTGACACACGTTCTATTTTCACGGTGACACACGTTCTATTTTCACGTTGACACACGTTCTATTTTCACGTTGACACATGTTCTATTTTCACGTTGACACACGTTCTATTTTCACGTTTACACATGTTCTATTTTCACGTTGACACATGTTCTATTTTCACGTTGACACATGTTCTATTTTCACGTTGACACATGTTCTATTTTCACGTTGACACATGTTCTATTTTCACGTTGACACATGTTCTATTTTCACGTTGACACACGTTCTATTTTCACGTTGACACATGTTCTATTTTCACGTTGACACACGTTCTATTTTCACGTTGACACAAGTTCTATTTTCACGGTGACACACGTTCTATTTTCACGGTGACACACGTTCTATTTTCACGGTGACACACGTTCTATTTTCACGTTGACACATGTTCTATTTTCACGTTTACACACGTTCTATTTTCACGGTGACACACGTTTTATTTTCACGTTGACACATGTTCTATTTTCACGTTTACACACGTTCTATTTTCACGGTGACACACGTTCTATTTTCACGTTTACACATGTTCTATTTTCACGTTTACACATGTTCTATTTTCACGTTTACACACGTTCTATTTTCACGGTGACACACGTTCTATTTTCACGTTGACACATGTTCTATTTTCACGTTGACACACGTTCTATTTTCACGTTGACACATGTTCTATTTTCACGTTTACACACGTTCTATTTTCACGGTGACACACGTTCTATTTTCACGTTGACACACGTTCTATTTTCACGTTTACACACGTTCTATTTTCACGGTGACACACGTTCTATTTTCACGTTTACACACGTTCTATTTTCACGTTTACACACGTTCTATTTTCACGGTGACACATGTTCTATTTTCACGTTGACACACGTTCTATTTTCACGTTGACACATGTTCTATTTTCACGTTTACACACGTTCTATTTTCACGGTGACACACGTTCTATTTTCACGTTTACACACGTTCTATTTTCACGTTGACACACGTTCTATTTTCACGGTGACACACGTTCTATGTTCACGTTGACACGTTCTATTTTCACGTTGACACACGTTCTATTTTCACGGTGACACACGTTCTATTTTCACGGTGACACACGTTCTATTTTCACGTTTACACACGTTCTATTTTCACGTTTACACACGTTCTATTTTCACGTTTACACACGTTCTATTTTCACGTTTACACACGTTCTATTTTCACGGTGACACACGTTCTATTTTCACGTTGACACACGTTCTATTTTCACGTTTACACACGTTCTATTTTCACGGTGACACACGTTCTATTTTCACGTTGACACACGTTCTATTTTCACGTTTACACACGTTCTATTTTCACGGTGACACACGTTCTATTTTCACGTTGACACACGTTCTATTTTCACGTTGACACATGTTCTATTTTCACGTTTACACATGTTCTATTTTCACGTTGACACACGTTCTATTTTCACGTTTACACATGTTCTATTTTCACGGTGACACACGTTCTATTTTCACGGTGACACACGTTCTATTTTCACGTTGACACACGTTCTATTTTCACGTTGACACATGTTCTATTTTCACGTTGACACACGTTCTATTTTCACGTTTACACATGTTCTATTTTCACGTTGACACATGTTCTATTTTCACGTTGACACATGTTCTATTTTCACGTTGACACATGTTCTATTTTCACGTTGACACATGTTCTATTTTCACGGTGACACACGTTCTATTTTCACGGTGACACACGTTCTATTTTCACGTTGACACACGTTCTATTTTCACGTTGACACATGTTCTATTTTCACGTTGACACACGTTCTATTTTCACGTTTACACATGTTCTATTTTCACGTTGACACATGTTCTATTTTCACGTTGACACATGTTCTATTTTCACGTTGACACATGTTCTATTTTCACGTTGACACACGTTCTATTTTCACGTTTACACACGTTCTATTTTCACGTTGACACACGTTCTATTTTCACGTTGACACACGTTCTATTTTCACGTTGACACACGTTCTATTTTCACGGTGACACACGTTCTATTTTCACGTTGACACACGTTCTATTTTCACGTTGACACATGTTCTATTTTCACGTTGACACACGTTCTATTTTCACGTTTACACATGTTCTATTTTCACGTTGACACATGTTCTATTTTCACGTTGACACATGTTCTATTTTCACGTTGACACATGTTCTATTTTCACGTTGACACATGTTCTATTTTCACGTTGACACATGTTCTATTTTCACGTTGACACACGTTCTATTTTCACGTTGACACACGTTCTATTTTCATGTTGACACACGTTCTATTTTCACGTTGACACACGTTCTATTTTCACGTTTACACACGTTCTATTTTCACGTTGACACACGTTCTATTTTCACGTTTACACACGTTCTATTTTCACGTTGACACACGTTCTATTTTCACGTTGACACACGTTCTATTTTCACGTTGACACACGTTCTATTTTCACGTTGACACACGTTCTATTTTCACGTTGACACATGTTCTATTTTCACGTTTACACACGTTCTATTTTCACGGTGACACACGTTCTATTTTCACGTTGACACACGTTCTATTTTCACGTTGACACACGTTCTATTTTCACGTTTACACATGTTCTATTTTCACGTTTACACACGTTCTATTTTCACGTTTACACACGTTCTATTTTCACGTTTACACATGTTCTATTTTCACGTTTACACACGTTCTATTTTCACGGTGACACACGTTCTATTTTCACGTTGACACACGTTCTATTTTCACGTTTACACACGTTCTATTTTCACGGTGACACACGTTCTATTTTCACGTTGACACACGTTCTATTTTCACGTTTACACACGTTCTATTTTCACGGTGACACACGTTCTATTTTCACGTTGACACACGTTCTATTTTCACGTTGACACATGTTCTATTTTCACGTTTACACATGTTCTATTTTCACGTTGACACACGTTCTATTTTCACGTTTACACATGTTCTATTTTCACGTTGACACACGTTCTATTTTCACGGTGACACACGTTCTATTTTCACGTTGACACACGTTCTATTTTCACGTTGACACATGTTCTATTTTCACGTTGACACATGTTCTATTTTCACGTTGACACATGTTCTATTTTCACGGTGACACACGTTCTATTTTCACGTTGACACATGTTCTATTTTCACGTTGACACACGTTCTATTTTCACGTTTACACATGTTCTATTTTCACGTTGACACATGTTCTATTTTCACGTTGACACATGTTCTATTTTCACGTTGACACATGTTCTATTTTCACGTTGACACATGTTCTATTTTCACGTTGACACATGTTCTATTTTCACGTTGTGGAAATGCTGCTTTTGAAAGGTCAATTCTGGAAATCTAGCACGTATTGCTGTTGGTAATTTTGGACTTAAAGGGGAGGATGTCGTGTATGAAGCTGCAAATATTCACCGTTGTATCCCTACACCGTGACCGCATTGTATCCCTACGCCCCAGCTCGGATGGCGCTGCAGTTAATCGGGCCTGTATCGGCAGAGTCAATAAACGTGTGCTACAATCGATCGTAGTCTGTCGAGATACCTTACACTTTATATCTGCAAGAAAAAGAGAAAATAATTAAAATTATATAACACAAAATACAGCTGTTCAAATCAGGTGGTTACCTTTGTGCCACCCTGTACATGGACCTCCATCCTACTAAGCCCCTCCCGCTCCTCCCTCCATCCTACTAAGCCCCTCCCACTCCTCCCTGCATCCTACTTAGCCCCTCCCACTCTGCCCTCCATCCTACGAAGCCACTCCCACTCTTCCCTCCATCCTACTAAGCCCCTCCCACTCCTCCCTCCATCCTACTAAGCCACTCCCACTCTTCCCTCCATCCTACTAAGCCCCTCCCACTCTTCCCTCCATCCTACTAAGCCACTCCCACTCTTCCCTCCATCCTACTAAGCCACTCCCACTCTTCCCTCCATCCTACTAAGCCCCTCCCACTCCTCCCTCCATCCTACTAAGCCACTCCCACTCTTCCCTCCCTCATACTAAGCCACTCCCACTCTTCCCTCCATCCTACTAAGCCACTCCCACTCTTCCCTCCATCCTACTAAGCCACTCCCACTCCTCCCGCCATCCTACTAAGCCACTCCCACTCTTCCCTCCATCCTACTAAGCCACTCCCACTCCTCCCTCCATCCTACTTAGCCCCTCCCACTCTGCCCTCCATCCTACTAAGCCCCTCCCACTCCTCCCTGCATCCTACTTAGCCCCTCCCACTCTGCCCTCCATCCTACTAAGCCACTCCCACTCTTCCCTCCATCATACTAAGCCACTCCCACTCCTCCCTCCATCCTACTAAGCCACTCCCACTCTTCCCTCCATCCTACTAAGCCACTCCCACTCTTCCCTCCATCCTACTAAGCCACTCCCACTCTTCCCTCCATCCTACTAAGCCAATCCCACTCTTCCCTCCATCCTACTAAGCCCCTCCCACTCCTCCCCCCATCCTACTAAGCCCCTCCCACTCCTCCCTCCACCCTACTAAGCCACTCCCACTCTTCCCTCCATCCTACTAAGCCCCTCCCACTCCTCCCTCCATCCTACTAAGCCACTCCCACTCTTCCCTCCCTCATACTAAGCCCCTCCCACTCTTCCCTCCATCCTACTAAGCCCCTCCCACTCCTCCCTCCATACTACTAAGCCCCTCCCACTCCTCCCTCCATCCTACTGAGCCCCTCCCACTCTTCCCTCCATCCTACTAAGCCACTCTCACTCTTCCCTCCATCCTACTAAGCCAATCCCACTCTTCCCTCCATCCTACTAAGCCCCTCCCACTCCTCCCTCCATCCTACTAAGCCCCTCCCACTCCTCCCTCCATCCTACTAAGCCACTCCCACTCTTCCCTCCATCCTACTAAGCCCCTCCCACTCCTCCCTCCATCCTACTAAGCCACTCCCACTCTTCCCTCCCTCATACTGAGCCCCTCCCACTCTTCCCTCCATCCTACTAAGCCCCTCCCACTCCTCCCTCCATACTACTAAGCCCCTCCCACTCCTCCCTCCATCCTACTGAGCCCCTCCCACTCTTCCCTCCATCCTACTAAGCCACTCTCACTCTTCCCTCCATCCTACTAAGCCACTCCCACTCTTCCCTCCATCCTACTAAGCTCCTCCCTCCATCCCACTAAGCTACTCCCACTCTTCCCTCCATCCTACTAAGCCCCTCCCACTCCTCCCTCCATTCTACTAAGCCCCTCCCACTTTCCTGCATTCTACTAAGCCCCTCCCAATCCTCCCTCCATTCTACTAAGCCCCTCCCACTCTTTCCTCCATCCTACTAGACCCCTCCACCCTCATACAACTCTCCGGACTTCTCCGGGCAGGGTTTGTGCCTTTATTTAATCTCCGCACACTGTTAACACCTAAAATGTGATACGCTCTACAAACTCTTAAACTGAATCGATTTTCAAAATTTAAACTGCAGAATTGAGCCTAAGAGCAGTGCTGACGACTAAAAGGTGCTCGTTTGCTGAAAAACGCGTCTCCGGGTGGTGTTGGCGGTGGATAGTATGACCACCCAAAAGTGCCGCCCTACTCTCCACTCCCCCCACCCCCACCCCCTCGCCTTTGATACGTTAGTGCAACAAAGCAAGACGATGAACATGGAGTCAGCGACTCCTTGTTTTTGAAACGATATGCCTTCGAAAAATAATGGGAGTAACTCAGCTCGCCAAAATAAGGCATATACTATAATAAAGGAAACTCTCCGAGTAAAACACAAAATAACAGAGAGTATAACACAAAAAAGGCTTACTTTATTTGGGCACACTGAAAAGATGTCCCAGAACAGACTTTCAAAATACTCTGAGAAGGAAGAGTAAATGACTCCAGACCCAGAGGAAGGCCCACAAAAATGTGGATGGACTGCATCAGGGCAGATTGTGGGGCCAGACAAATAACGTCACTGGCGGATGCCCAAACATTGGCACTAGATTGAAGTCTGTGGTGACGGATCATCATTATGGGACAGATGGGAGGACATGGAGGAGCAGTCACTGCACCTGTGTTGACACCTTAACTATCTATCTAACTAACTATTATATAATTTTATTTGTACAGTGCATTTAGGATTTATGCATTTAGGAACTGGAACACTTCTTCATCACTGTTTTATTCCTTTATCCACAGTCTCGACGGTTTCATTGTGGAAGATCACATTGAGTTGTCTGGAAATGAAGATTTTTACCATCCTGCACCGTCTGTTCTTGCGACCTCAGGTATGTTTATATGCTTCGGTTTTTTATAAACATGTTCAGGGACAGCTGAGTGTTTCCTCGCCCATTTTGTTATTTGGTTGTTTGTTTGTTTATTTATTCTTTACAAGATTGAGTAGCAAGGCGACTGAGGGTATGGACTGATGGTGGGCCTACATGGCAACAGTTTGATTCAATAAGCATTCAATAAGAGAGGATGAGAGCAAACGGTGCAAGTAAAGGAGTTTGGCTCTGCAGTGTCAATGCATTCATAAAGATGTTAGATCCCTATGGGAAATGACACGAGATGGTAGTGCATTGCTTGCTTGAAATCCTTGATGGAAGACTGGGATCGTAAAGCCTCGGAAGGCTGTTTCACAGATTAGAGAATCGAAGAACAAAAGAGTTGAGGTTTGCAGTCAGGCTGTACAGGGTTACTGGAAGAACACATACATGCTGGACTTGCTGGGGAAGGTCGAATGACTGAGAGTAGAGGGAGCTCGACCAGAGGTGAGGCGATAGAAAACAGAGACCACCGACTTGCCTGGAATGTGTAAGCAATGTGCTTTGGTCTCACCGCTGAAGATTCCAATAATTGTGAGAGCTTTAGATACCACGTAATCCAGGAGAGACAGATGCGTTTCTTGGACTCTAACCCAGAGGAGACGGCAATACTCGAGTGAACTTTATGCAAAGGCCTTGTAGATTGTGAGTAGCTCTGCTTTTTCAAGGAAAGACTTTGAACAACTGGAGCGGTGAAAGGATAGGTCGACGCAGCAAACATATACGATAGAAGATGGGGCAGAAGTTGGAGTGGAGAGACGTTATGGAACCTGTTGGTGGTGGTTGTTGGTACTCTCGTCCCAAAGGGGTTGCAAACCTATTGTAATGCGTCTGTCTACCTGTGTCCACATCTATATGTTTTCACTTATAAATTCTTTTCTCTGCAACTGTTTCTCTGATCGATGCAAAACTTTAAACAAATGGGGAATTCCCCATGGAGAATATTTAATTGATAATGCTGACATCATAGGTCACATTATATGGCAGCCATGTTGAATTTAAGCTAAAACCGTTTTTAAAAATGCATCTTCTCTCGAACCGCTGCACCAATGGATCCGAAACATTAAGCATATCATCGACTACCCATGGGGATACAATGGTGATAACTAGAACTTCATGAATCATCTGGTTTGGTGGCCATGTTGTATTTAATGCAAACCTTAAATCCTTTTCTTGAAGCCCAAAATTGATTGATGCGAAATTTCATATGTGATCGTCCATCTAGCCATGGGGAATATTCACTACATGACCACAAGTATGTGGACACCCAGACATCACACCCGTATGTGCTCATCGAACATCTCATTGCAAAATCATGGGCATTAATATGGAGTTGGTCCCCCCTTTGCTGCTATAACAGCCTCCACTATTCTGGGAAGGTTTTCCATTAGATGTTGGAACATTGCTGCGGGGATTTGCTTCCATTCAGCTACAAGAGCATTAGTGAGGTCGGGAACTGATGTTGGCCAATTAGGCCTGGCTCACAGTCAGCGTTCCAATTCATCCCAAAGGTGTTCGATGGGGTTGAGGTCTGGGCTCTGTGCAGGCCAATGAAGTTCTTCCACACTGATCTCAACAAACCATTTCTGTATGAACTTTGCTTTGTGCACGGGAAGGGGGGGGGGGGGGGGCATTGTCATGCTGAAACAGGAAAGGGCCTTCCCCAAACTGTTTCCACAAAGTTGGAAGCACACAATCGTCTAGAATGTCATTGTATACAACAGGCATTTTAAGGCCATTTTCCCTGCAAGAGCGGGGGTTAGCCTTGCGGTCCCCATGACAATGTTCTCCATTTTGCCCTATTTTCTGCATCTCCCCTTGTTCACCCCCTTGCCCGCATTTCTTCTTCGACCATCTTTAGCCAAGTCTTTCTCGGTCTTCCCCGTCCTCTACTTCCTGCTACATTCATTTCCATCACTCTTCTCAACCAGTCACTTTCATCCTTCCTCAACACATGACCAAACCATCTCAACCTGTTCCTCTTCACAGCATCAATCACAGGCTCTATTTCCATCATCTTTCGCAATTCATCATTTGTCTTCCTCTCTCTCAATGATACTCCACACATCCACCGAACCATTCGCATTTCCACCCTTTCTAGCCTTCGTTGCTGCTCTACATTCATTACCCATGTCTCGCTCCCATAAATCATAACACTTCTCACACATGCAGCATGCACCTTTCCCTTCAGCTTCAACGACACTCCCCTCCTCATCAGCACGTCACTCAGTTCCCGAAACTTCTTCCATGCACATCTCACTCCAGCAACCGTTGCCGAGTCTGATCCACCTTCTTCATTCAGCATGTCTCTGAGGTAACAAAATGTTTTCACACCTTCCAGCTTCACGCCATCTCCAAGATCCAACTCAACATTTCCTCCATCTGCAGATCCCTCTGTGCACACCTTACACTTGAATGTAGCTGCCACACTGGTTAATGACCCTGTCAAACCACTACATTTTTGATGAACCCACTCAGCGCACATTGTACATTGAATGTAATTCACTCCGACACCCTTCCTGCACACAGCACAGGGCCACTTCCCAGTTGTTTCCACCTCACCACATGCTTTACCACTTGCCATCACCTTCGTTTTTCCAATATTCACCTTCAGACCTTTTGGCTCCATACATTCCTTCCACTTGTTCATCTTCTCTTTCAGTCCATACATACTTTCTGCAATCAACACCAGATCATCTGCATACAACAACTCCCATGGTAAACCCTCCTTTACCAGCACCTCCATCCGAGCCAGCACCTCCATTACATCTACAAATAGTAGTGGACTTAGTACCGACCCCTGATGCACTCCCACCTTCACCTCAAACTCACCACTGTTCCTAACCTTCGTCCTTACAGCTGTGCGTGCTCTTTTGTACATTGCCATCACTACTCTGATCAACCATTCCTCCACTCCTAACTTCCTCAATGCCCATGTCACTACTTCACGTGGAACCCTATCGAATGCTTTCTCCAGATCAACAAAAACAACAACAACAACAACAACTTCTTCCTCTTCACCATGTACTTCTCCTGCAACTGCCTCACAATAAAAAGCGTGTCTGTCGATCCTCTTCCTGGCATAAATCTAAACTGCATTTCGTCAATCTTCACTTTCTTCCTTATCCTCCTCTCCAACACCCTTTCCCATACCTTCATTCCATGCTCCAATAACTTTATCGCTCGGTACGAGCCACAGTCCAGAGGGTCACCTTTCCCCTTGTATAGAGGGACGGGGCTACTCAGTTCCCAAACCACTGGAATGCGGCCTTCTTTCACCACCAGCTTACAGATCTCTGTCATTCTCTTCACACCCCAACTTCCTGCTGCCTTCAACATATCTCCCACAACTCCCGTCGGCCCTCCTGCTTTTCTACTCTTCATTGCTTTTATCGCTTCCTCAACTTCCTTCTCGGTTATCTTCTCTGCCGGTCCTAAAACTCGGTTACTCTCTATGTTGCCATCCCATTCATTCTCTGCATTCAACAGTATTTCCATATATCTCTTCCATCTTCCTTTAATTCCATCTGGGTCCACAACGATTTGTCCCACTTCATCCTTCAAGCAACTCACCCCCATCACATCACACCTCTCTTTCGCTATCTGCTTACTAGAATGTCATTGTATGCTGTTGCATTAAGATTTCCCTTCACTGGAACTAAGGTCCCGAGCCCGAACCATGAAAAACAGCCCCAGACCATTATTCCCCCTCCACCAAACTTTGCAGTTGGCACTATGCATTTGGGCAGGTAGCGTCTCCTGGCATCCACCAAACCCAGATTCGTCCGTCGGACTGCCAGATGGTGAAGTGTGATTCATCACTCCAGAGAACGCGTTTCCACTGCTCCAGAGTCCAATGGCGGTGAACTTTGCACCACTTCAGTCGACTCTTGTCATTGCGCATGGTGGTTTTAGGCTTGTGTGTGGCTGCTCGGCCATGGAAACCAATTAAATGAAGCTCCCGATGAACAGTTGTTTTGCTGATGTTGCTTCCAGAGGCAGTTTGGAGCTCGGTAGTGAGTGTTGCAACCGAGGACAGACGATTTTACGTGCTACGTGCTTCAGCATTCGGCGGTCCCGTTCTGTGAGCTTGTGTGGCCCACCACTACGCGGCCGAGCTGTTTCCTAGATGTTTCCACTTCACAATAACAGCACTTAGAGTCGACTGGGGCAGCTCTAGCAGGTCAGAAATTTGGCGAACTGACTTGTTGGAAAGGAAAGGTGGCATCCTATGATGGTGTCAAGTTGAAAGTCACTGAGCTCTTCAGTACGGCCCATTCTACTGCCAATGTTTGTCTATGGAGATTGCATGGCTGTGTGCTTGATTATATATACCTGTCAACAATGGGTGTGGCTGAAATAGCCGAATCCACTAATTAGAAGAGGTGTCCGCATACTTTTGGCCATGTAGTGTAGTTTGAAAAATTAAACATCATTGGTCACATGGTCTGGCAGCCATATTGGATTTAAAAAAACAAAAAACATTGGACATCTCTGAAACCACTCAACGAAAAAGGTTGACATGGCATGTCATCAACTCTCCATTAGGTATATAAGGTGATAGCAATGACGTCATTAGTGAAGTGGTATTCCACCCATAATTGGTCGAATCAAAATCCTTATCTGAAAAATCGGAAGCTTCATATATCTAATCTTCGACCCGATGCCAGTGAAGATTTAAATTTATGTCATCATCGGGAGAAGTTGGAGTCAGGTGGATGAAGAGGTTGGAGGTGCAAGGTGAAATGGTATTGGGATTTGTGGATCTGGAGAAGGCCTATGACACTGCCTGTCCCGAGAGAGATGGTGATGGCGGCAATGAGATGGATGGGGGTGCAGTAGGTAGAAGTTGGGTTGGTGGAAGGGATGTACAAGGGAACGAAGGAAAGAGTTGGTCCTGGGATGTCGGAGATCAATGTGAATATCGATTTGAGGCAGGGAAGCTCTCAGCCGACTCCTGTTTATCATGGTGATTGAGCTGGTAAGCAGGAAGGTAAACATGAAAGGTATTCTGGGGAGGATATTGCATGTGGAGGTGGGGGGGGGGGCATGTATTGAGGGGAGGGAGTGGGTGGAAGAGGCATTTGAGAAACATGGGCTGAAAACGAGTATGGAGCAGACAGAAGTGATGTGGTTTGGGCAGCAGAGAAATTAAATGAATATCAGGTTGGAGTGGAAGGACATCAGACAAGGAAATAGGTTTGAGTACTGGGTGGAACAGTGACCGCGAATGTTAAGTCAGAGACAGAGGAGGATTCGGTTGGGTGCAAATGCATGGAGGAGGGTGGAGGGTTTAATGGCAGACAGAAAGATATCTGGGAGATTGAAAGGAAAGGTTCTGATGTCGTGCATAATGCCGGCCTACCTTTATGGTCTGAAGATGGTGGCACTGACAGAGGCAACAACAGAGGGTGCAGATTTGCGAGAACAATTGGGTCAGGAGGATTGTGGGAGTGAAGAGGGTGGATAGAAGGAGAATGGATTAACTGAGGGAGGAGATTGTTGTGCAGGTTAGCTTGATGGGGAGATTAGTGAAATGTCGGTTGAGATGGGCTGGACATTTAATGCGGATGGGGGAATAGAGAATGGCAATGAGAGCGGTTAGGTTGAGCGAACAAGGTCGGAGGCAAAGAGGTGGACCGCAGTTGAGATGGGAGGATCGTGTGAGGAGGGATATCAGTGAGGTGGAGGTGGAGGTGGTTGGAGGATGGAGAGAGTTGGCCGAGGACAGAGAGAAGTGGAGGTGTATCATGGTCAAGGCAGGGCAGAAGCTTGGTGCCATCGGACCTCACCCCTTGTAAAGGGAAAAGGAGGAGAACAACATCGGTCAAGTGGCCTGGTGGCCATATTGAAATAAAAATAAAAAACAAACTTTTTCAGATCCTCTTAACAGATCGATGTGAAACTTGTCACACATATGATCTATTAGCCATGGGGAATATGGTTTTAAAATGTTTTCATATTCACCTTCATTGACACAATTTAGCCTTGATGTGCACAAATGTGGTCGTTAAATATCCTAATAATCAATCATTAAAGCTACGGATAATGGCAATGCATGTGATGTAATCGGGTGCATGGATGATACGGATGTATTAGCCATAACAGTAGTTTAGTTAGTGTTTCGTAGCGTGTTTAGTTAACGATTCTTTTTGTTTAGAATGAGTGTGCGAGGCGAGACGCTCTACCGAGTGCCGTTGCAGTTGTTGTAGTTTCATTCCCTCATGAAGCAAAAACACTAGTACCGCTCAATTATCCAGCAGCGTCTTCTGGATGCTCCCAGAGATTCGGTGTTGAAGAGGTGTCTGTGTTCGACCAGGGCGGGACAGCTAGTCATATGTGCGGAGGATAGACAGAGGGGACATGTTCGGTTTAGTGTATGTTGGAACCGATGTTGATATTGCATGAGGGCTGTGTGGTGCCCACACTGAAGTCTCTCATTTCACGACTAAATGTTTCTTCAGAAGAGTGAATTTTAAGGGGATGTTGGTTGAGGGACGATGTTCTGTGGACTGAGATCAGAGATAGTTGTGAATATGACACATGGAGGTGTTTGGTGTGAGGTAGGAGGACATGATAGTAATGATGAGCGGTTGTACGTTTCATGTAGTCGGGATGGAGGATGTGTGGTCATAGAGTGACATGTGTGAGAGGGACGTTGAGCTGCGGATGTCGGGGTGGAGGATGCGTGGTCATAGAGTGATGTGTGAGGGGGACGTTGAGCTGTGGACGTCAGGGTGGAGGATGCGTGGTCATAGAGTGACATGTGTGAGAGGGAAGTTGAGCTGCGGACGTCGGGGTGGAGGATGCCTGGTCATAGAGTGATGTGTGAGAGGGACGTTGAGCTGTGGACGTCGGGGTGGAGGATGCGTGGTCATAGAGTGATGTGTGAGAGGGATTTTGAGCTGCGGACGTCGGGGTGGAGGATGCGTGGTCATAGAGTGATGTGTGAGAGGGACGTTAAGCTACAGACGTCGGAGTGGAGGATGCGTGGTCATAGAGTGACATGTGTCAGAGGGACGTTGAGTTGTGGACGTCGGGGTGGAGGATGCGTGGTCATAGAGTGATGTGTGAGAGGGACCTTGAGCTGCGGACGTCGGGGTGGAGGATGCGTGGTCTGAGAGGGACGTGGAGCTGTGGACGTCGGGGTGGAGGATGCGTGGTCATAGAGTGACATGTGTGAGGGGGATGTGGAGCTGTGGACGTCGGGGTGGAGGATGCGTGGTCATAGAGTGACATGTGTGAGAGGGACGTTGAGCTGTGGACGTCGGGGTGGAGGATGCGTGGTCATAGAGTGATGTGTGAGAGGGACCTTGAGCTGCGGACGTCGGGGTGGAGGATGCGTGGTCATAGAGTGACGTGTGAGAGGGACGTGGAGCTGTGGACGTCGGGGTGGAGGATGCGTGGTCATAGAGTGACATGTGTGAGGGGGATGTGGAGCTGTGGACGTCGGGGTGGAGGATGCGTGGTCATAGAGTGACATGTGTGAGAGGGACGTTGAGCTGTGGACGTCGGGGTGGAGGATGCGTGGTCATGGAATGATGTGTGCGAGGGACGTTGAGCTGCGGACGTGATGAATGGAGTCCCATTCGTATTTCGATGGATTACTATTGCAAGTGCTTTTGTTTCAGCATGCACGTGGCCTTTGTTTAAATCTTGTGCAACCTGATCCTGAGAGCTTTGTTTTGTGTTTTTTGAAGTTTTTGTGTGTTATGTTCTTAATGAGTGGTGGCCAGGGTTGGGCTGGTATAATTGATGGTAGTCTGGATGAACTGTTTGTAAGTTGTAAAAAGTGATTGTCGGTGTTGTCCAAAAGTTGTACCCTTGCAGTTTGCGGTTAGCCCCGTGAGTGTGTTTCGTGTGTTGATTCTGTGGTTTATGCTTGCGATGCCATGTATCACAGTAAAACAGGTGGTTGATGAGAGGGTGATGAGGGGTTTCTGATGAAAATGGACAATGAGGAACCGAGTTATTCACAAAAACAGCAACACGACCTGTGGAACCGGGGAGGGATCTGTCAAAATGGCAGAGAGAATGATCAGGAGAGAAACATGGATCGGAGTGGCACTGCAAGAGGAACACTTCTGTTAAACTTAATGTCTGGAGTTCAATTGTAACCTGAATGTACAGATGGGTAATATTAGAACGGAGACCTCACATGTTGGTGCGATGGGTAATATTAGAACGGAGACCTCAAATGTTGGTGTAAAACCTGGGACAGCTAGTCATATGTGCGGAGGATAGACAGAGGGGACATGTTCGGTTTAGTGTATGTTGGAACCGATGTTGATATTGCATGAGGGCTGTGTGGTGCCCACACTGAAGTCTCTCATTTCACGACTAAATGTTTCTTCAGAAGAGTGAATTTTAAGGGGATGTTGGTTGAGGGACGATGTTCTGTGGACTGAGATCAGAGATAGTTGTGGATATGACACATGGAGGTGTTTGGTGTGAGGTAGGAGGACATGATAGTAATGATGAGCGGTTGTACGTTTCATTTAGTCGGGATGGAGGATGTGTGGTCATAGAGTGACGTGTGAGAGGGACGTTGAGCTGCGGATGTCGGGGTGGAGGATGCGTGGTCATAGAGTGATGTGTGAGGGCGACGTTGAGCTGTGGACGTCAGGGTGGAGGATGCGTGGTCATAGAGTGACATGTGTGAGAGGGAAGTTGAGCTGCGGACGTCGGGGTGGAGGATGCGTGGTCATAGAGTGATGTGTGAGAGGGACGTTGAGCTGTGGACGTCAGGGTGGAGGATGCGTGGTCATAGAGTGAGTGACATGTGTGAGAGGGACGTTGAGCTGCGGACGTCGGAGTGGAGGATGCGTGGTCATAGAGTGACATGTGTGAGAGGGACATTGAGCTGCGGACGTCGGGGTGGAGGATGCCTGGTCATAGAGTGATGTGTGAGAGGGATGTTGAGCTGTGGACGTCGGGGTGGAGGATGCGTGGTCATAGAGTGATGTGTGAGAGGGATTTTGAGCTGCGGACGTCGGGGTGGAGGATGCGTGGTCATAGAGTGACATGTGTGAGAGGGACGTTAAGCTACAGACGTCGGAGTGGAGGATGCGTGGTCATAGAGTGACATGTGTCAGAGGGATGTTGAGTTGTGGACGTCGGGGTGGAGGATGCGTGGTCATAGAGTGATGTGTGAGAGGGACCTTGAGCTGCGGACGTCGGGGTGGAGGATGCGTGGTCATAGAGTGACGTGTGAGAGGGACGTGGAGCTGTGGACGTCGGGGTGGAGGATGCGTGGTCATAGAGTGACATGTGTGAGGGGGATGTGGAGCTGTGGACGTTGGGGTGGAGGATGCGTGGTCATGGAATGATGTGTGCGAGGGACGTTGAGCTGTGGACGTGATGAATGGAGTCCCATTCGTATTTCGATGGATTACTATTGCAAGTGCTTTTGTTTCAGCATGCACGTGGCCTTTGTTTAAATCTTGTGCAACCTGATCCTGAGAGCTTTGTTTTGTGTTTTTTGAAGTTTTTGTGTGTTATGTTCTTAATGAGTGGTGGCCAGGGTTGGGCTGGTATAATTGATGGTAGTCTGGATGAACTGTTTGTAAGTTGTAAAAAGTGATTGTCGGTGTTGTCCAAAAGTTGTACCCTTGCAGTTTGCGGTTAGCCCCGTGAGTGTGTTTCGTGTGTTGATTCTGTGGTTTATGCTTGCGATGCCATGTATCACAGTAAAACAGGTGGTTGATGAGAGGGTGACGAGGGGTTTCTGATGAAAATGGACAATGAGGAACCGAGTTATTCACAAAAACAGCAACACGACCTGCGGAACCGGGGAGGGATCTGTCAAAATGGCAGAGAGAATGATCAGGAGAGAAACATGGATCGGAGTGGCACTGCAAGAGGAACACTTCTGTTAAACTTAATGTCTGGAGTTCAATTGTCACCTGAATGTACAGATGGGTAATATTAGAACGGAGACCTCAAATGTTGGTGCGATGGGTATTATTAGAACGGAGACCTCACATGTTGGTGCGATGGGTAATATTAGAACGGAGACCTCAAATGTTGGTGTGATGGGTAATATTAGAACGGAGACCTCAAATGTTGGTGTGATGGGTAATATTAGAACGGAGACCTCAAATATTGGTGCGTGCCGCTGTGAGAGAGTCGCTTGTGTGTGAGTGGGGTTGGGTGTGCGCTGGGACATGTATAAGCTGGATATTAACGTTTGTTAAAACCCATAATCTGTGTGAAAATAACCCTCCCCAACCTGCTCTGCCCCTTCATTATTGGCAGGTGTTGAATCGAGAGGAATCCCATGCTTGCTTTCTCGGCCACTACCAGACAGTGATTCGCCAGTTTTGAAAGGTCCTCCACATCCGGTTTTGAACAGAAACAAGATACTGCCCAGCCATGAAGGAGGTTCTCCATTGTTTCCGACCTCCCGAGGAACACCAACTCAGGTCGCACGACCCCACGTTTCATCACGTTCTAACGCCATGCTTGCAACCATGGAGCCCTCCTCGAGAGCTCAGATTCAGTGTCCGCCAAGTATCGGGGCGAGATACGAGTCTCCGATCTTGGTATTGTCCGACAGCTCTTCTGACGGGGAGTTTGAGAGTTTGCTGTCGCGCATCAGAGGCTCCATGGGCAGCAATCGTAAACCCGGTGACCAGTCCGTCTCCGGCTGCCTGGTCTCTTCCCAGGCAGCAGGGAATGGTGGCACGAAACCCACCATGGGTGCATCAAAAAACAAAGGTAAGTCATCAAGATAATGGGGTTATGCTTTAAGCTGAGGATTATGGGAGACATTGGGGGGAAGTTTCCCAAAACTTCTTCCATGCACATCTCACTCTAGACTCGGCAACGGTTGCTCGAGTGAGATGTGCATGGAAGAAGTTTCGGGAACTGAGTGGCGTGCTGAGGGGAGTGTCGTTGAAGCTGAAGGGAAAGGTGCATGCTGCATGTGTGAGAAGTGTTATGATTTATGGGAGCGAGACATGCGTAATGAACGTAGAGCAGCAACGAAGGCTGGAAAGGGTGGAAATGCGAATGGTTCGGTGGATGTGTGGAGTATCGTTGAGAGAGAGAGGAAGACAAATGATGACTTGCGAAAGATGATGGGAATAGAGCCTGTGATGGATGCTGTGAAGAGAAACAGTTTGAGATGGTTTGGTCATGTGTTGAGGAAGGATGAAAGTGACTGGTTGAGAAGAGTGATGGAAATTAATGGAGAAGGAAGTAGAGGACAGGGAAGACCGAGAAAGGCTTGGCTAAAGATGGTGGAAGACGAAATGCGGGCAAGGGGGTTAACAAGGGGAGATGCAGAAAATAGGGCAAAATGGAGAAGATTGTCCTGGGGACCGCAAGGCTAACCCCCACTCTAGCAGGGAAAATGGCCTTAAAATGCCTGGGTTTTTGTTTTTTGTTTTTTGTATACTGAATCGAGGCTCGTGAAAGAGCTAACATTTACTTCACAAACAAATCAACCAGACAAACACAATATATAAAAAGAGGGAGCGGAAGACAAGATGGGGAGAGAAGGGGAAGCACACATACACAACATTTGAGAGCAGGGAGATGTGTGGGAGGGAGAGGGCTTGGGGGGAGGAGGCGTGGGAAGGGGGGGGGGGGGGGGTGGGAGAAGTATAAAACACAAGGACACTAAGGACTTCCAGGTCAGAAGTTGGTATTTCAAAAAAATGGAATTGGGGTGAAATTAGCGGGGGTAGAAAAGATCAAGGTTTTGGATGGGGGAAGATAAGAGATGGTGGTGAACAGCTGTTTTAAAGACCTGGAGGGTGGAGTGGGATTGAAGAGAGTGAGGGAGTTTGTTCCAGAGGGGAGAGAAAAGAGGAATGAAGGAGTGAAGGTGAGCAGGGAGTCTTGATTTTGGCAGTTTAACCATAAGAGGGTTGCAGGCAGATCTTGTGCGACCTGTAGGAATATTTGCGGGACAGAGCCCAGAGAGAGCTGGGGGGGGGGGGGGGGGGCAAGGACAGAGAGGAGTCGGTAGAAGACGGAGAGACCACCAACCTGCCTGCGGTGAGTGAGTGAGAGGCCCTTGGAGTTAGCTTCATCGCGGGAGATTCCAATGATTCTGAATGTTTTGGTTTCAACAGCGTGAAGACGAGCTAGGTGTGAGGCAGGAGCACCAGCCCAGAGGGGAGAGCAGTATTCCATTGAGCTGCGGATGAAAGCCTTATAAGTGGTGAGGAGCCCAGGTGTGCCAAGGAAGGACTTCGCACGACGGAGGATGCCCAGTCGGCGACTGGCTTTGGAAGCCAGATTTGAAATGTGGTTTTCCCAGGAAAGACCATGGCAGATAGTGAGACCCAAAAGCTTGAGTGACAGAACTTCTTGGAGAGGATTATTCAGAAAGTGGATGGGAGGGTTGTCCAGTCGGTCTTTTCAGAGAGACATCGTAAGAGTGTGAGATTTGTCAGGATTGAAAGACATGTTCCACTTGTTTGCCCAGTCTGTGATTTTGTCCAAGTCTGCAGAAAGTGAGGAGGCTGCAGACTGCCGATCTGAGGGATGAAGAATGGAGCGACATAGAGTAGAGTCATCAGCAAAGAGATAGAGAGGATTTTCAAGAGAGTCAGAGAGATCATTGATGAAGACCAGAAAAAGCACAGGGCCCAGAACACTGTCTTGGGGAACTCCAGCCTGAACAGGAAGAGGAGATGAGAGAAACCCATTCAGGGCCACACGTTGACTACGACTAGAGAGGACGTCCGCCAGCCATGCGTGGAGATTTCCATGGATACCAAAAGAGGAGAGTTTGGTGAGCAGAGCGGGGTGCCAGACCGTATCAAAGGCACGTGATATGTCAAGGGAGACGGCTCTAATTTCCTGTTTGGCATTGAGGACCTCCATCCATTGTTGAGAAAGCAGAAGCAGCATGTCCAGAGTAGAGTGACCAGGTCTGAAACCAAATTGATGATCAGAGATCAAGCCATTGAAGAAGAGGAAAGATTTCATATCTGAAGCAATGATGGATTCCATGACTTTGCTGATAATTGGGAGAAGGCTGATTGGTCTGTATTTGCTGGGATCTGTTTTTGCACCTTTTTTGTGCAAAGCGGTGATGTTGGCAGATTTCCAAGCAGATGGCAGATGACCTTGAGCAAAAGAGAGGGTGAAGAGAACAGAGAGAGGGAGTGAAAGAGCGGAAGAACAGGATTTTAGGACCCGTGGGCTGATGCCGTCAGGTCCAGTTGCAGAATCAGAGTCGAGGGTTGACAGAAACTTTTCCACCTTGTCAGGAGGAAAGGACACAGAGTCCAGGAGCAGCTGGGTACGACTGGGTACGGTGGGTACAGAGAGGGATGGGTTTGGGACACAATATTTAGAGGCAAACACAGAGTTGAGGCTTTCAGCTTTTTCACGTGCGGAGTCAGCTGTGTGGCCGTTTGAGGTGAGGAAGGGGATGGAGGGGGAACAAACACCAGAAAGAGATTTGACCAGACGCCACCAGGATTTGGAAGAGGGAGACAGATAAGAGAGTTCGGTCCTGAGAACGGAGAGATATTGTTTCCTGGCTCTCCTGAGGGTGGACACACACTTGTTTCGGGCTTTGTGAAAGGAAATGAGATTTCCTTCCGTTGGATTTGCTTTCCAGGAGACGAAAGCAAGTTGTTTCTGGGCAATAGCCTCACCACAAGATTCCGTGTACCATGGACGGGAGGAAGGGTATGACAACTGAAGACGAGATGGGATAAATCTGTGCATGAGAGAGAGCAATTTACTTTGGAAGAATTCGCAGGATGAGTTGATGTCATAGGCGGTAGAGATGGGAGACCAGTCCAGATGATTGATGGCTGCGTGAAGACCGTGCCATTTGGCCTGAGTGAAATGCCAGACTCATCGACGCTGAGGAGGCTCTCTGAGAATGGTCAGAGAGATGTCCACTTTAACAAGCACATGATCAGATGAGCCGATTGGAGCAGAAGAAGAGCAGCAGACATTTTCAGGGATGTTGTTGTTGTTGTTGTTGTTGTTGGGTGTTGTTTCATATTTGAAGCTTGTGACCAATAAATATGTCCAGATGAAAAGGAAATTACTCTCTCGGCATTATTTAACGGTTAAAAAACAACAACAAACTGTTCTTATTTCCCAAAAAGCTTCATTTCCATATTACAAGCACAAAATGGTGTTATTTTAGAATTTGCTTGAACCTCTTATGTGGCCTACTCGCACCTATCATTCCTTACCCTCACTAATTGCCTACTCGCACCTATCCTTCCTTGCCCTCCCTAATTGCCTACTCGCACCTATCATTCCTTACCCTCCATAATTGCCTACTCGCACCTGTCATTCCTTACCCTCACTAATTGCCTACTCGCACCTATCATTCCTTGCCCTCACTAATTGCCGACTCGCACCTATCCTTCCTTACCCTCACTAATTGCCTACTCGCACCTATCCTTCGTTGCCCTCATTAATTGCTTATGCACACCTATCCTTCCTTGCCCTCACGAATTGCCTATGCGCACCTATCCTTCCTTACCCTCACTAATTGCCGACTCGCACCTATCATTCCTTACACTCCTTAATTGCCTACTCGCACCTATCATTCCTTACCCTCACTAATTGCCTACTCGCACCTATCCTTCCTTGCCCTCACTAATTGCCGACTCGCACCTATCCTTCCTTACCCTCACTAATTGCCTACTCGCACCTATCCTTCCTTGCCCTCATTAATTGCTTACGCACACCTATCCTTCCTTGCCCTCACGAATTGCCTATGCGCACCTATCCTTCCTTACCCTCACTAATTGCCTACTCGCACCTATCCTTCCTTACCCTCACTAATTGCCTACGTGCACCTATCCTTCCTTACCCTCACTAATTGCCTACTCACACCTATCCTTCCTTACCCTCACTAATTGCCTCCGCGCACCTATCCTTCCTTACCCTCACTAATTGCCTACTCACACCTATCCTTCCTTACCCTCGCTAATTGCCTACATGCACTTATCCTTCCTTTCCCTCACTAATTGCCTACGTGCACATATCCTTCCTTACCCTCACTAATTGCCTCCGCGCACCTATCCTTCCTTACCCTCACTAATTGCCTACGTGCACCTATCCTTCCTTACCCTCACTAATTGCCTACATGCACCTATCCTTCCTTACCCTCACGAATTGCCTACTCGCACCTATCCTTTCTTACCCTCACTAATTGACTACTCCCAGCTATCCTTCCTTGCCCTCACTAATTGCCTACTCCCACCTATTCTTCCTTGCCCTCACTAATTGCCTACTCCCAGCTATCGTTCCTTACCCTCACTAATCGCCGACTCCCAGCTATCCTTCCTTGCCTCACTAATTGCCTACTCCCACCTATCCTTCCTTTCCCTCACTAATTGCCTATGTGCACATATCCTTCCTTACCCTCACTAATTGCCTATGCGCACCTATCCTTCCTTACCCTCACTAATTGCCTACGTGCACCTATCCTTCCTTGCCCTTACGAATTGCCTATGCGCACCTATCCTTCCTTGCCCTCACTAATTGCCTACGTGCACCTATCCTTCCTTACCCTCACTAATTGCCTACATGCACCTATCCTTCCTTACCCCCACTAATTGCCTACTTGCACCTATCCTTCCTTACCCTCACTAATTTCCTTCTCGCACCTATCCTTCCTTACCCTCACTAATTGCCTACTCACACCTATCCTTGCTTGCCCTCACTAATTGCCTACTCCCAGCTATCCTTGCTTGCCCCCACTAATTGCCTACTCCCACCTATTCTTCCTTGGCCTCACGAATTGCCTACTCCCAACTATCATTCCTTACCCTCACTAATCACCTACTCCCAGCTATCCTTCCTTGCCTCACTAATTGCCTACTCCCAGCTATCCTTGCTTGCCCTCAATAATTGCCTACTCCCACCTATCCTTCCTTGCCCTCCCTAATCGCCTACTCCCAGCTATCCTTCCTTGCCCTCACTAATCGCCTACTCCCAGCTATCCTTGCTTGCCCTCACTAATCACCTACTCCCAGCTATCCTTGCTTGCCCTCACTAATCGCCTACTCCCAGCTATCCTTGCTTGCCCTCACTAATCACCTACTCCCAGCTATCCTTGCTTGCCCTCACTAATTGCCTACTCCCAGCTATCCTTGCTTGCCCTCACTAATCGCCTACTCCCAGCTATCCTTGCTTGCCCTCACTAATCGCCTACTCCCAGCTATCCTTCCTTGCCCTCACTAATTGCCTACTCCCAGCTATCCTTGCTTGCCTCACTAATTGCCTACTCCCAGCTATCCTTGCTTGCCCCCACTAATTGCCTACTCCCACCTATTCTTCCTTGGCCTCACGAATTGCCTACTCCCAACTATCATTCCTTACCCTCACTAATCACCTACTCCCAGCTATCCTTCCTTGCCTCACTAATTGCCTACTCCCAGCTATCCTTGCTTGCCCTCAATAATTGCCTACTCCCACCTATCCTTCCTTGCCCTCCCTAATCGCCTACTCCCAGCTATCCTTCCTTGCCCTCACTAATCGCCTACTCCCAGCTATCCTTGCTTGCCCTCACTAATCACCTACTCCCAGCTATCCTTGCTTGCCCTCACTAATCGCCTACTCCCAGCTATCCTTGCTTGCCCTCACTAATCACCTACTCCCAGCTATCCTTGCTTGCCCTCACTAATTGCCTACTCCCAGCTATCCTTGCTTGCCCTCACTAATCGCCTACTCCCAGCTATCCTTGCTTGCCCTCCCTAATTGCCTACTCCCAGCTATCCTTGCTTGCCTCACTAATTGCCTACTCCCAGCTATCGTTCCTTACCCTCACTAATCGCCTACTCCCAGCTATCCTTGCTTGCCCTCACTAACTGCCTACTCCCAGCTATCCTTGCTTGCCCTCACTAATCGCCTACTCCCAGCTATCCTTGCTTGCCCTCACTAATCGCCTACTCCCAGCTATCCTTGCTTGCCCTCACTAATTGCCTACTCCCAGCTATCCTTGCTTGCCCTCACTAATTGCCTACTCCCAGCTATCCTTGCTTGCCTCACTAATTGCCTACTCCCAGCTATCCTTGCTTGCCTCACTAATTGCCTACTCCCAGCTATCGTTCCTTACTCACTAATCACCTACTCCCAGCTATCCTTGCTTGCCCTCACGAATTGCCTACTCCCAGCTATCCTTGCTTGCCCTCACTAATCGCGTACTCCCAGCTATCTTTGCTTGCCCTCACTAATCGCCTACTCCCAGCTATCCTTGCTTGCCCTCACTAATTGCGTACTCCCAGCTATCGTTCCTTGCCCTCACTAATTGCCTACTCCCAGCTATCCTTGCTTGCCTCACTAATTGCCTACTCCCAGCTATCCTTGCTTGCCTCACTAATTGCCTACTCCCAGCTATCGTTCCTTACCCTCACTAATCACCTACTCCCAGCTATCCTTGCTTGCCCTCACTAATCGCCTACTCCCATCTATCCTTGCTTGCCCTCACTAATTGCCTACTCCCAGCTATCCTTCCTTGCCCTCACTAATTGCCTACTCCCAGCTATCCTTCCTTGCCCTCACTAATTGCAGACTCCCAGCTATCCTTGCTTGCCCTCACTAGTTGCCTACTCCCAGCTATCGTTGCTTGCCCTCACTAATTGCCTACTCCCAGCTATCGTTCCTTACCCTCACTAATCGCCTACTCCCAGCTATCCTTCCTTGCCTCACTAATTGCCTACTCCCACCTATCCTTCCTTGCCCTCACTAATTGCATACTCCCAGCTATCGATCCTTACCCTCACTAATCGCCTACTCCCACCTATCCTTGCTTGCCCTCACTAATTGCCTACTCCCACCTATCCTTCCTTGCTTCACTAATTTCCTACTCCCACCTGTTCTTCCTTGCCCTCACTAATTGCCTACTCCCAGCTATCGTTCCTTACCCTCACTAATTGCCTTCTCCCACCTATCCTTCCTTGCCCTCACTAATTGCCTAATCCCAGCTATCGTTCCTTACCCTCACTAATCGCCTACTCCCACCTATCCTTGCTTGCCCTCACTAATTGCCTACTCCCACCTATCCTTCCTTGCTTCACTAATTTCCTACTCCCACCTATTCTTCCTTGCCCTCACTAATTGCCTACTCCCAGCTATCGTTCCTTACCCTCACTAATTGCCTTCTCCCACCTATCCTTCCTTGCCCTCACTAATTGCCGACTCCCAGCTATCCTTCCTTGCCTCACTAATTGCCGACTCCCACCTATCCTTCCTTGCCCTCACTAATTGCCTACTCCCAGCTATCCTTCCTTGCCTCACTAATTGCCTAATCCCAGCTATCGTTCCTTACCCTCACTAATTGCCTTCTCCCACCTATCCTTCCTTGCCCTCACTAATTGCCGACTCCCAGCTATCCTTCCTTGCCTCACTAATTGCCGACTCCCACCTATCCTTCCTTGCCCTCACTAATTGCCTACTCCCAGCTATCCTTCCTTGCCTCACTAATTGCCTACTCCCAGCTATCGTTCCTTACCCTCACTAATTGCCTACTCCCACCTATCCTTCCTTGCTTCACTAATTTCCTACTCCCACCTATTCTTCCTTGCCCTCACTAATTGCCTACTCCCAGCTATCGTTCCTTACCCTCACTAATTGCCTTCTCCCACCTATCCTTCCTTGCCCTCACTAATTGCCGACTCCCAGCTATCCTTGCTTGCCCTCACTAATTGCCTACTCCCAGCTATCGTTCCTTACCCTCACTAATTGCCTACTCCCAGCTATACTTCCTTGCCTCACTAATTGCCGACTCCCAGCTATCCTTCCTTGCCTCACTAATTGCCGACTCCCACCTATCCTTCCTTGCCCTCACTAATTGCCTACTCCCAGCTATCCTTCCTTGCCTCACTAATTGCCTAATCCCAGCTATCCTTCCTTGCCTCACTAATTGCCGACTCCCACCTATCCTTGCTTGCCCTCACTAATTGCCTACTCCCAGCTATCCTTCCTTGCCTCACTAATTGCCTAATCCCAGCTATCCTTCCTTGCCTCACTAATTGCCGACTCCCACCTATCCTTCCTTGCCTCACTAATTGCCGACTCCCACCTATCCTTCCTTGCCTCACTAATTGCCTAATCCCAGCTATCCTTCCTTGCCTCACTAATTGCCGACTCCCACCTATCCTTCCTTGCCTCACTAATTGCCGACTCCCACCTATCCTTCCTTGCCTCACTAATTGCCTAATCCCAGCTATCCTTCCTTGCCTCACTAATTGCCGACTCCCACCTATCCTTCCTTGCCTCACTAATTGCCGACTCCCACCTATCCTTCCTTGCCTCACTAATTGCCTAATCCCAGCTATCCTTCCTTGCCTCACTAATTGCCTAATCCCAGCTATCCTTCCTTGCCTCACTAATTGCCTACTCCCAGCTATCCTTGCTTGCCCTCACTAATTGCCGACTCCCACCTATCCTTCCTTGCCTCACTAATTGCCTAATCCCAGCTATCCTTCCTTGCCTCACTAATTGCCTACTCCCAGCTATCCTTGCTTGCCCTCAATAATTGCCTACTCCCACCTATCCTTCCTTGCCCTCCCTAATCGCCTACTCCCAGCTATCCTTCCTTGCCCTCACTAATCGCCTACTCCCAGCTATCCTTGCTTGCCCTCACTAATCACCTACTCCCAGCTATCCTTGCTTGCCCTCACTAATCGCCTACTCCCAGCTATCCTTGCTTGCCCTCACTGATCACCTACTCCCAGCTATCCTTGCTTGCCCTCCCTAATTGCCTACTCCCAGCTATCCTTGCTTGCCTCACTAATTGCCTACTCCCAGCTATCGTTCCTTACCCTCACTAATCGCCTACTCCCAGCTATCCTTGCTTGCCCTCACTAACTGCCTACTCCCAGCTATCCTTGCTTGCCCTCACTAATCGCCTACTCCCAGCTATCCTTGCTTGCCCTCACTAATCGCCTACTCCCAGCTATCCTTGCTTGCCCTCACTAATTGCCTACTCCCAGCTATCCTTGCTTGCCCTCACTAATTGCCTACTCCCAGCTATCCTTGCTTGCCTCACTAATTGCGTACTCCCAGCTATCCTTGCTTGCCTCACTAATTGCCTACTCCCAGCTATCGTTCCTTACTCGCTAATCACCTACTCCCAGCTATCCTTGCTTGCCCTCATGAATTGCCTACTCCCAGCTATCCTTGCTTGCCCTCACTAATCGCGTACTCCCAGCTATCTTTGCTTGCCCTCACTAATCGCCTACTCCCAGCTATCCTTGCTTGCCCTCACTAATTGCGTACTCCCAGCTATCGTTCCTTGCCCTCACTAATTGCCTACTCCCAGCTATCCTTGCTTGCCTCACTAATTGCCTACTCCCAGCTATCCTTGCTTGCCTCACTAATTGCCTACTCCCAGCTATCGTTCCTTACCCTCACTAATCACCTACTCCCAGCTATCCTTGCTTGCCCTCACTAATCGCCTACTCCCATCTATCCTTGCTTGCCCTCACTAATTGCCTACTCCCAGCTATCCTTCCTTGCCCTCACTAATTGCCTACTCCCAGCTATCCTTCCTTGCCCTCACTAATTGCAGACTCCCAGCTATCCTTGCTTGCCCTCACTAGTTGCCTACTCCCAGCTATCGTTGCTTGCCCTCACTAATTGCCTACTCCCAGCTATCGTTCCTTACCCTCACTAATCGCCTACTCCCAGCTATCCTTCCTTGCCTCACTAATTGCCTACTCCCACCTATCCTTCCTTGCCCTCACTAATTGCCTACTCCCAGCTATCGTTCCTTACCCTCACTAATCGCCTACTCCCACCTATCCTTGCTTGCCCTCACTAATTGCCTACTCCCACCTATCCTTCCTTGCTTCACTAATTTCCTACTCCCACCTGTTCTTCCTTGCCCTCACTAATTGCCTACTCCCAGCTATCGTTCCTTACCCTCACTAATTGCCTTCTCCCACCTATCCTTCCTTGCCCTCACTAATTGCCTAATCCCAGCTATCGTTCCTTACCCTCACTAATCGCCTACTCCCACCTATCCTTGCTTGCCCTCACTAATTGCCTACTCCCACCTATCCTTCCTTGCTTCACTAATTTCCTACTCCCACCTATTCTTCCTTGCCCTCACTAATTGCCTACTCCCAGCTATCGTTCCTTACCCTCACTAATTGCCTTCTCCCACCTATCCTTCC
This sequence comes from Myxine glutinosa, assembly GCF_964187855.1. Classification (NCBI taxonomy): domain Eukaryota; kingdom Metazoa; phylum Chordata; class Myxini; order Myxiniformes; family Myxinidae; genus Myxine; species Myxine glutinosa. Next base: position 86,314,754 of record NC_136274.1, read on the forward strand.
TTGCCCTCACTAATTGCCGACTCCCAGCTATCCTTCCTTGCCTCACTAATTGCCGACTCCCACCTATCCTTCCTTGCCCTCACTAATTGCCTACTCCCAGCTATCCTTCCTTGCCTCACTAATTGCCTAATCCCAGCTATCGTTCCTTACCCTCACTAATTGCCTTCTCCCACCTATCCTTCCTTGCCCTCACTAATTGCCGACTCCCAGCTATCCTTCCTTGCTTCACTAATTTCCTACTCCCACCTATTCTTCCTTGCCCTCACTAATTGCCTACTCCCAGCTATCGTTCCTTACCCTCACTAATTGCCTTCTCCCACCTATCCTTCCTTGCCCTCACTAATTGCCGACTCCCAGCTATCCTTGCTTGCCCTCACTAATTGCCTACTCCCAGCTATCGTTCCTTACCCTCACTAATTGCCTACTCCCAGCTATCCTTCCTTGCCTCACTAATTTCCGACTCCCAGCTATCCTTCCTTGCCTCACTAATTGCCGACTCCCACCTATCCTTCCTTGCCCTCACTAATTGCCTACTCCCAGCTATCCTTCCTTGCCTCACTAATTGCCTAATCCCAGCTATCCTTCCTTGCCTCACTAATTGCCGACTCCCACCTATCCTTGCTTGCCCTCACTAATTGCCTACTCCCAGCTATCCTTCCTTGCCTCACTAATTGCCTAATCCCAGCTATCCTTCCTTGCCTCACTAATTGCCGACTCCCACCTATCCTTCCTTGCCTCACTAATTGCCGACTCCCACCTATCCTTCCTTGCCTCACTAATTGCCTAATCCCAGCTATCCTTCCTTGCCTCACTAATTGCCGACTCCCACCTATCCTTCCTTGCCTCACTAATTGCCGACTCCCACCTATCCTTCCTTGCCTCACTAATTGCCTAATCCCAGCTATCCTTCCTTGCCTCACTAATTGCCGACTCCCACCTATCCTTCCTTGCCTCACTAATTGCCGACTCCCACCTATCCTTCCTTGCCTCACTAATTGCCTAATCCCAGCTATCCTTCCTTGCTTCACTAATTTCCTACTCCCACCTATTCTTCCTTGCCCTCACTAATTGCCTACTCCCACCTATCCTTCCTTGCTTCACTAATTTCCTACTCCCACCTATTCTTCCTTGCCCTCACTAATTGCCTACTCCCAGCTATCGTTCCTTACCCTCACTAATTGCCTACTCCCACCTATCCTTCCTTGCTTCACTAATTTCCTACTCCCACCTATTCTTCCTTGCCCTCACTAATTGCCTACTCCCACCTATCCTTCCTTGCTTCACTAATTTCCTACTCCCACCTATTCTTCCTTGCCCTCACTAATTGCCTACTCCCAGCTATCGTTCCTTACCCTCACTAATTGCCTTCTCCCACCTATCCTTCCTTGCCCTCACTAATTGCCGACTCCCAGCTATCCTTGCTTGCCCTCACTAATTGCCTACTCCCAGCTATCGTTACTTACCCTCACTAATTGCCTACTCCCAGCTATCCTTCCTTGCCTCATTAATTGCCGACTCCCAGCTATCCTTCCTTGCCTCACTAATTGCCGACTCCCACCTATCCTTCCTTGCCCTCACTAATTGCCTACTCCCAGCTATCCTTCCTTGCCTCACTAATTGCCTAATCCCAGCTATCCTTCCTTGCCTCACTAATTGCCGACTCCCACCTATCCTTGCTTGCCCTCACTAATTGCCTACTCCCAGCTATCCTTCCTTGCCTCACTAATTGCCTAATCCCAGCTATCCTTCCTTGCCTCACTAATTGCCGACTCCCACCTATCCTTCCTTGCCTCACTAATTGCCGACTCCCACCTATCCTTCCTTGCCTCACTAATTGCCTAATCCCAGCTATCCTTCCTTGCCTCACTAATTGCCGACTCCCACCTATCCTTCCTTGCCTCACTAATTGCCGACTCCCACCTATCCTTCCTTGCCTCACTAATTGCCTACTCCCAGCTATCCTTGCTTGCCTCACTAATTGCCTACTCCCAGCTATCGTTCCTTACCCTCACTAATCGCCTACTCCCAGCTATCCTTGCTTGCCCTCACTAATCGCCTACTCCCAGCTATCCTTGCTTGCCCTCACTAATTGCCTACTCCCAGCTATCCTTGCTTGCCCTCACTAATTGCCTACTCCCAGCTATCCTTCCTTGCCCTCACTAATTGCAGACTCCCAGCTATCCTTGCTTGCCCTCACTAGTTGCCTACTCCCAGCTATCCTTGCTTGCCCTCACTAATTGCCTACTCCCAGCTATCGTTCCTTACCCTCACTAATCGCCTACTCCCAGCTATCCTTCCTTGCCTCACTAATTGCCTACTCCCACCTATTCTTCCTTGCCCTCACTAATTGCCTACTCCCAGCTATCGTTCCTTACCCTCACTAATCGCCTACTCCCACCCATCCTTGCTTGCCCTCACTAATTGCCTACTCCCACCTATCCTTCCTTGCCTCACTAATTTCCTACTCCCACCTATTCTTCCTTGCCCTCACTAATTGCCTACTCCCAGCTATCGTTCCTTACCCTCACTAATTGCCTTCTCCCACCTATCATTCCTTGCCCTCACTAATTGCCGACTCCCAGCTATCCTTGCTTGCCCTCACTTATTGCCGACTCCCAGCTATCCTTGCTTGCCCTCACTAATTGCCGACTCCCAGCTATCCTTCCTTGCCTCACTAATTGCCGACTCCCAGCTATCCTTGCTTGCCCTCACTAATTGCCTACTCCCACCTATCCTTCCTTGCCCTCACTAATTGCAGACTCCCAGCTATCCTTGCTTGCCCTCACTAATTGCCTACTTCCACCTATCCTTCCTTGCCCTCACTAATTGCCTAATCCCAGCTATCCTTCCTTGCCCTCACTAATTGCCGACTCCCAGCTATCCTTGCTTGCCCTCACTAATTGCCGACTCCCAGCTATCCTTGCTTGCCCTCACTAATTGCCGACTCCCAGCTATCCTTCCTTGCTTCACTAATTGCTGACTCCCAGCTATCCTTGCTTGCCCTCACTAATTGCCTACTCCCACCTATCCTTCCTTGCCCTCACTAATTGCCTACTCCCAGCTATCCTTCCTTGCCCTCACTAATTGCCTACTCCCAGCTATCTTTCCTTGCCTCACTAATTGCCGACTCCCACCTATCCTTGCTTGCCTCTCACAAAAACATCAATGCCATTGTGGAAATGTAACTCATTGATTGGGACTGGTAACTCATTGATTGGGACTGGTAACGAAGCAGATAGACGATTTCGTAAATGAATGTCAGGAATGTGCACGAATATGGTAATCTCTTGTCCACCTGGTCACAGCCCCAGGCTGGAGCACCCCCCTATTGTTTGGTAAATGGAACTCGCAGCAGGAGGGGAGCGAGCTGGTGCCAGTGAGGCGACCGAGTAACGTTTGCGGAGAACGGATTAGGATTAGCGGAGGAAGGATTAATACTGCGGTGCCCATAAAAGAGTGAACATCTCCTTGAGTCAGGAGCACTCATCCTCAGAAGCCCTGCCTGACGGAATGAACGCGTACCACGAGTACGGCGCTGCAGAGAAGACATCAGCCACGAAATAGGGACTATGCGGATAGAGTTACATGGTCCATTGAGTTAAACGGTAGTTATTTGGTATTGGAATGATGTGAACAACCAGTTAATAAAGTTGTGATCTTTTGTAAACCTGTGACATCATTGGAGTCTTGAGTCTCACAACACTTCCACGACACCATGCTCTTCTGTATGCGGATTCACTTCCTCAGTTTTTTTTGCCAGCCACGGTTTTCCTTTTCATCTCTGTGCTCGTTTACCCTTAGACAAAGAATCGTCCAGACTTCTGCCACGCAAACAACCGGTGCAACGAGACGAGCGCGGGCCTCTCGCGGTGGCACCCAGGTGTCCCGTCACTCTCCCGACTCGACCCCATTCGACACCTGCACAGAAGAAACCCGGTCGCGATAACAAAGGGACAAGACCTGCGAGTGATGTGGCGACGGAATTCAAACCCATGGTTTCTGGGGCCTCTCAAGATGATCGTACTGGAAGGTGAGAGGAACACTCATGCCTTGCAAATAGCCAGGTAATTAAAATCCCTGTTTTAAGGAAATACAAATCAAGCCTCGGATGAGAGTGATGATTGCATTGTTGCAAAGGTTCGAGTTCATTTGTTCATGAACCTGATTGTTTACGAGGTTAACAATAGTTTCTTTATTGTACCCCGCCTCTCCTTATTCCATCTCCAGACGATGCACAACGTCATCATTGGGCGCCGAAGGGGGCCCGGCGATGACGCACGCCAAAAGGGCATACCTGGTTTTCACTCCATTTGTTTTCTTGTTTGTTTGTTTGTTTGTTTGTTTGTTTGTCTGGGCGATATCTCAGCTATCCTTTGAGCTAGGAAGCTGAAATTTCAGCGCAATAGTGAGGAAGTGTTTTGGCAAAAACCGTATTTTTTTATTCATAAATTAATTGATCAAATACTTAATTATTATCGCTTTATGAATTGCTTGTTAATTTTCTTTCTCATCTGGCCAATATCTCAGGCACATTTTGAGCTTGGAAACTGATATTTGTTTTTGATTTATTGATTAATCGATTAATTAATTCTTTTTTGTATTAATTATCTAATTTAAAAAAAAAAGTTAGATACGGATGAAGCAGTGGTGGTTTCGGTATGCTATTAGCCAATTGATTAAGAAATTAATTATTTTACGATTATTATTCACCTATTTTAATGATGCAGTTAATAAGTTCATTGATCAATTATTGTGGCGTGCTGATGATGAGGGGAGTGTCATTGAAGCTGAAGGAAAAGGTGTTAGCTGCATGTGTGAGAAGTGTTATGATTTATGGGAGCGAGACATGGGTAATGAACGTAGAGCAGCAACAAAGGCTGGAAAGGGTGGAAATGCGAATGGTTCGATGGATGTGCGGAGTGTCACTGAGAGAGAGGAAGACAAATGATGAATTGCGAAAGATGATGGGAATAGAGCCTGTGATTGATGCTGTGAAGAGGAACGGGTTGAGATGGTTTGGTCATGTGTTGAGGAAGGATGAAAGTGACTGGTTGAGAAGAGTGATGGAAATGAATGTAGAAGGAAGTAGAAGACGGGGAAGACCGAGAAAGACTTGGCTAAAGATGGTGGAAGAAGAAATGCGGGCAAGGGGGTTAACAATGAGAGATGCAGAAAATAGGGCAAAGTGGAGAAGATTGTCATGGGGACCGCAAGGCTAACCCCCGCTCTAGCAGGGAAAATGGCCTTTTATGTTGTTGTTGTTGATCAATTATTGTACACCGCTCCCTCCCAATTCTGTCTCCATGTGCTGCACCATGGCATCGCGGGGCACTGAAAACACCATGGCGATGTCGCCCGCTGGAGGATATGTTATTTATTAGTCCCCTACCGCTTTGCACGCCGTCCCTCCGTCTGTCAGTCTGTCAGTAGGTCAGTCCATCAGTCCGTCACGCAAAGAACAGTTTTCCGGACTTTTTTTCGAAACACTTAATGCTAATGTTTTCAAACTTGGTACATGATTTCCTCCTGATAAGTTACAGATCAAGTTCGAAATTCACGACGTTTCGATAATTTATGACAAAGTTATGGCACTTTGAACTTTGATAAATCTGATAATTTTGATGATCCTTAACTAAGTGCCATTTTAAGTTTTAATTTCCTTTAAAGAAGATTTTCTCTGCAATAATTGGACCGATTGAGATCAAATTTTCACCGTAGGGGCGACTCGGTCTGTAGAATATTTTAATGGTAATTATGACATCACAGGTCACGTGGTTCGGCCGCCATATTGTTTTTCGTGAAAACACGAAAACCCCTTTTTCTTTGCAACGGCTGAACAGATCGAGGCCAAACTTTGCAGGCAAAATCGCATACCCATGACGAACAAAAAAGTCAGCGAGCATGACGTCATATGGTTTCAGAGTTATGACGTTTTTAAGCATGAACCTTTAAAACCGAGCTCCTCCCTCATTTTTGATCCAATCAAGGGGAAACTTCACAGATCTGTTCAGCATGTCAGTCTACTAAAATGTCCTTTTGGAATTTGCGATAGTGCACGTGGTTTGGCAGATATCGTCAATTAAACGAAAATATATTTTTTAAATGGATATGTCTTGTTTATTCTAGAGTTCTCCTCAAGCCGCACCGCGTGCCCTCAGCCTCGTCTCGCGAACGTCAACAGCGCGACACAGCATGCGCTTTCGGGAGGGGCGGAGCCAAGCCGAGCAACATATATATATATATACACATCGATCATTGATCGTGATCCGGAAAATATAATAAATTACTGATATTTAGCAACTCGAAAGGTTCTTTTTCAACAACTTATTTTCTCGTGCTTCTGCTGACCTGTCTGCAAGGTGTACAAATCGAAGTCCCGAGTGTGAATCACAGGTGAGCCCGTCCTGAGGTAATTAGCGATTGGGAACGATTCAGAACCTGTGGGTGAATAACCCTTTTTAATTTCCCCAACAGTTTTCCGGATGACAGACTGCCGGTAGGGGACATATATTGCAGCGCAATACTCAGAATGCTTGTTTATTTGGCATTGGGGCGGTCTACTTTGAATGTATCTCTACTAGTTATTAGGATTGTTTGATTAGTATTGTTTTTGAGGTTAAAGATGGTTTGTTTATGATTGGTATTGTTTTCTTGTCAAATATAATTTGTTTGTGTTGTTATTGGTTACTTTAAACTGGTTACTTCTTAAATGAAGTCACTCAGAGTCGACCCCAGAGTTTCAGCAGAGTGGGACCTTGCTACCCCAGATGGTGTGTACATTGTGATTGGCAAGCCAATCTTCTGGCTGCCAGAATGCATGACCACATGATTAAACAACTAGATCTCAGAAGGCCCCAAGGTTGAGGTGATCGCTGTCCCGGAGCATGGCTGAAAGGCCAAGTCGTGATACGGTTGCCTGGGGCCCATGTAACACTCCTGCAAAGTTTCCATGTGCAGGTCCGAGCCTCTCTGAGGAAGGACCACGTGCTAGTTCAGGTTCTTAAAGGTGATCATGATGGGGCGGTCCAGTCGATGTTTCCGCATCCCCTCTCTGGGGCCCGGCAAATGTTGAGTCGACCTGACCTCCACGATGAATCTTGTCCCTGTCGACCTTTGTAAGGCCATTTGGGAGGGAGTCACCGCGGGACTCTGTTTGCCGACCTGGATGATCGCGGTTTGCCGACCTCCTGATCATTCTCTCTGCCATTTTAACAGATCCCTCCCCGGTTCCACAGGTCGTGTTGCTGTTTTTGTGAAGAACTCAGTTCCTCATTGTCCATTTTCATGAGAAACCCCATTGCCACCCTCCCACAGTCCCACAAACACCTGTCTTACTGTGATACATGGTCTACCTTGTATTTTCCCCTTAAAACAGAGATTGTAATTACCTGGCGATTTGCAAGGTGCGACCACAGACGGCAACTTGGCCAGGTGGAGAAACGGCTTTGAGTATTGCAACACCAAGCCTGGTGTTGGCTTAACGGTTAAGGTTGCTGGTTTGGGATCTTCGGGTCTTTAGTTTACCCTCCTCCACTTCATCAAAGCCGATAGTCTGTCTTGGCCATTTTGACGATGTTGCGTCATGTTTTGAACACATCATTCTTTGTCGCTGACACCCTTAAATCCGTGAACAAATTGAGGGAAGTTTCTCCCATACACCATTCATACAGAAACGGATGACTTCCAAGCTTATCGTACCGGGACTGAAATGTACGCCATTAACAGTGTGGTAACGTCACACACCAGTAAATGGCAGTGAAGCGCGGTGCTACGCGCGCTACTTGCTTACCAAGGAGGAAGCGGACAACGCGGTGAATTAAAAGAGTCTTTATTGAAAGAGCCCTACTGTAGCACTGCCGTGCTCGGGGCTGTGTGCCCCGTGCATATCCCGAGGCCACGCCTACCCCTCGGGCGTGGCCGCCGCCCACTTGGTGCGCGGAATGATGCCATCACGCCAGTGAGCTTTCGTGTCCGCCACACGCGCCCCCCCAGAATTCCCGTGCACCTGGAGGGTCAGTTTGCGGGGCAAACGGATGACCCGGCCGAAGCGCCCTCTGGCGACTGGCGGCGTCTGGGGTGCAGGGATGCCCGCTGGAATGCCTCCGGCTGCACCCGGGATGGGTGCGGGGCCGGGGGGCGGCATGCCGGCGGGGCCGGGCGGTGCCGGGGGTCCGTCCGTAGGGGGGTGGCCCCGACGCGGGGGCCGAGCCACCGGCGGTGGGTGGTCCACGTCGAGGTGGACCGGCTTGAGGCGGTCCACGGAGACACGTTCGGGAGTACCGCCGATGTCCAAGGTGAAATGTTTCACCCGGGTCTCCAGCACGCGGAAAGGCCCGTCGTACGGGGGCCGCAGTGGTGTCCGGTGGGCGTCGTGCCGGACGAAGACGTACTCCGCGGTGCGAAGCTCCGGGGCGACGTGCGTAGGTGGGTGCCCGTGGTGCACCGTCGGCACCGGGGCGAACCTCCGGGCGGTCTCGTGCAGCGCGGAGCGCTCCTGCGCTGCGGACCATGGTGCCGTGGGGTCGGGGAAGAACTCGCCCGGCACCCGCAGCGGTTGTCCGAAGACCAACTCCGCCGCGGATGCGCGCAGGTCGTCCTTGGGCGCCGTCCGGAGGCCCAGCAGGACCCAGGGGAGCCTGTCGACCCAGCCGCCGTCGCGGAGGGTGGCCCAGAGCGCGGCCTTCAACGAGCGGTGGAATCGCTCACACAGGCCGTTGGCCTGGGGGTGGTAGGCTGTGGTTCGGTGCAGCCGGAGCGCGAGGCCCCGCGCGACCGCCCCCCAGAGCTCCGAGGTGAACTGGGGGCCGCGGTCGGACGAGATGTCCGAGGGGGCGCCGAACCGGGCAACCCAGGTGGCGATGAACGCCTGCACGACGTCCGCCGCCGTCATCGCCGCCAAAGGCACGGCCTCCAGCCACCGGGTGGTGCGGTCCACCATCGTGAGAACATGGGTGAAACCCCGCGAGGAGGGCAGAGGTCCCACCAGGTCCACGTGAACGTGGTCGAACCTACGTTCCGGCACCGTAAACGGGGCCAATGGGGCCCGGGTGTGTCGGTGCACCTTCGCGCACTGGCACGCGAGGCACGTCCTGGTCCAGCCGCGGACCGCCTTCCGGAGGCCATGCCAGACAAACTTGTCGGCGACCAACCTCTGGGAGGCCTTCGTGCCCGGGTGGGACAGGCCGTGGATGGCGTCAAAAACCTGGCGCTGCCAGCCCGCAGGCACGATGGGGCGAGGCCGCCCGAGGGAGACGTCGCACAAGAGGGCCGTGCCCGCGCCGTCGAACGGCACCTCGGCGACGCAGAGGCCCGTGATGGCGGTCCACAAGGCTTGGACGCCGGGGTCGGCGGCCTGGTCCGCCGCCATCCGGGCATAGTTGATGCCGAGGTGGACTGCGTGGGCGACGGACCGGGAAAGGCAATCCGCCACCGGGTTGTCCTTCCCCGCGACATGCCGGATGTCCGTCGTATATTCGGACATGGCCGAGAGGTGACGCTGCTGCCGGGCCGACCACGGCTCGGCGACCTTGCCCATCGCGAAGACCAGTGGCTTGTGGTCGACGAAGGCCGTGAACGCACGGCTCTCGAACAGAAGGCGGAAGTGCCTGACCGCCAGGTGAAGCCCGAGCAACTCGCGGTCGAAGGTACTATAACGGCGTTCGGGTGGGCGAAGCTGCCGGCTGAAGAACGCCAGCGGTTGCCAGGCACCACGCACCCATTGCTCGTGCACCGCGTAGTCCGAGGCGTCGGTGGTGAGGGCGATCGGTGCATCGGGCGCTGGGTGCGCGAGCATGGTGGCGTTAGCCAATGCGAGCTTCGCGCCCGTGAACGCCGCGTCCATCTGCTCGGTCCAGGTAACGTCACCTTTGCCCGGCTTCCCTCGGAGGGCCTCGTGCAGGGGGCGCAGGAGCTGGGCGATGCGGGGCAGGAACCGATGGTAAAAGTTTACCATGCCCAGGAACTCCTGGAGCCCCTTGATCATGCTGGGGCACGGAAACCCCTTCACCGCCTCCACCTTGGCCGGCAGGGGGACGGCCCCGTGCCTGGTGACGCGGTGCCCCAAAAAGTCGATGTCGGCGACACCGAACCGGCACTTGGCGGGGTTCACAATGAGGCCATGCTGGCACAGGCGTTCGAAGAGCGTGCGGAGATGGTGGAGGTGCTCTTCGCGGGACGCGCTGGCGACGAGGATGTCGTCCAGGTAGACGTACACAAAATCCAAGTCACGCAAGACGCTGTCCATTAGTCGCTGAAACGCCTGAGCCGCATTTTTCAACCCGAAGGGCATCCGAAGAAATTCGAAAAGTCCGAATGGCGTGATGACGGCCAACTTCCGGATGTCCTCCGGCCTGACGGGGACCTGATGGTAGCCGCGTATGAGGTCCACCTTTGAAAAGAAGGACATGCCCGCCAACCGGGCGGAGAAGTCCTGAATGTGGGGGACGGGGTAGCGGTCGGGGGTGGTGGCGTCGTTGAGGCGCCGGTAGTCTCCGCACGGTCGCCATCCCCCGCCGGGCTTTGGCACGATGTGGAGCGGCGACATCCAAGCACTCTCGGAGCGCCGCACAATGCCGAGCCGCTCCAGCGTAGCGAACTCCGCTTCAGCTATCGCGAGCTTCGTCGGCTCGAGGCGGCGTGCCCGGGCGTAGACCGGTGGCCCGGCGGTGGGGATGTGGTGTTCCACCCCGTGCTTGATGGTCCCCGCCGAGAAGGTTGGCCGCGTGAGGCCCGGGAAGCCGGCGAGGAGGCGGGTGAATTCGTCCGCTGCCGGAAGCGTACAGATCAACCTGGCCGGAACTGAACCGCTCAGCAAGCCACTCAGCAAGCCGCTCCGGGAGCTGCTCAACTAGCCGGGCAGCGCACAAGCGAGCGAGCTGAACGTCTCGGCCTGGACGAGCCTTCTGTGCTTTACGTCCACCAACAGCCCATTTGCACACAGGAAGTCCGCGCCAAGCAATGCCATGGGCACGTCGGCAGTGACGAACGACCACCGGAAAACCTGCCCTCCGAACCGCAGAGAGAGGCAGCGTTTTCCGTATGTGCGTATGGACGTACCGTTGGCAGCAAGCAGCGCGGGGCCCCGGCCCACGGTTTGCTTGTCGGATGTACCGGCGGGAACGACACTCACCTGCGCTCCAGTGTCGCACAGGTAACGGCGCCCGGACAAGGTGTCCGTTATGAACAGTAGGCTGTTTGAACGGCCGGCGCTCAGTGCCACTACCGAGGGCCGGCCCGGGCGTTTCCCGACCTGCCGAATGAGCACGGCGGGCGACACTGCCGAGCCTCGTGGCCGAACTTGGTGTGAAACCGGCACCAGGCTTGCGGTTTTTTCCGCGGCGGCGGAGGTGGGCGTGGCGTGGCGGCCGCCACGAGGCGCCCCTCGGAGTACGGGTGGTCACCCGCAGGAGGTTCAGCGGCCACGCGGTGCGTCGCGTAGTAGGGGTGGTCAGCCGCAGGAGGTTCAGCGGCCAAGCGGTGCGTCGCGTAGTAGGGGTGGTCACCCACAGCAGTTTCGGGCTCGGAGTAGGGGCGCGCAGCCCCGGGAGCCGCGACAGCCGCACCGAAACTCACCCGCGTGTCCAAAGCCGCGAAGAACTTGTCGGCCTCGGCAGCGACAGCTCGGGGTTCCGTTATCATGGAACCGGCCAACGCGAGGCGTACTCGTGCCGGCAGCTGGCGTCGAAATAGCACTCGGAATAGAAAATCTGGGGTTCCGTCGCCCAGCAGCAACAACATATGGTCCATTCGGACCGACGGTTGTGTGTCGCCGAGCTCGGGGAGGTCCAGGAGGCGGTCGGCCCGTGCGTCCTCCGTGAGGCCGAACGTGGCGAGGAGGAGACGCTTGATCGCCTCGTACCTGTGGTCGTCCGGCGGGTTCCTCAGGACAGATACGACCCGGGCGGCTGTGCCGGGCCCGATGGCGGCGACGACGTGGTAGTATCGCGTCGCGTCGCCCGTGATGCGCCGAAGCTGAAACTGGGCTTCGGCTTGCACGAACCAGAGCTCGGCGTGGGCCTCCCAGAACTCAGGCAGCTTTACCACGTTGATTGCCATTGCTATAGCATGTACGGATGGTCAGCGACGGCTGATCCAACGTCGAGGTCACCAAATGAAGCGCGGTGCTACGCACGCTACTTGCTTACCAAGGAGGAAGCGGACAACGCGGTGAATTAAAAGAGTCTTTATTGAAAGAGCCCTACTGTAGCACTGCCGTGCTCGGGGCTGTGTGCCCCGTGTATATCCCGAGGCCACGCCTACCCCTCGGGCGTGGCCGCCGCCCACTTGGTGCGCGGAATGATGCCATCACGCCAGTGAGCTTTCATGTCCGCCACAGCAGTATGTTTTTTTTCTCAATTTGAGTCGTATGTTTTTTAAAAGTAGCATTAAATTTTATAGATATTCTTTATTTAAACGTATCGCAATGTGTACACTTAAAAAAAAATATATATATATATCTTGGTCATTATGGGCCTTTCTGATTGTGGGCTTCGCTTCGAGACTCCATCGGAGCCTTTGTAAACCCGGCCCTGGAGACCACGTTGGTATTACCATCGATCATTCCTCACTCCTGTTTGTCAATCAATCAGAATTTACAAGAGCGTGATGACATGTCGGGGTTATGGTGCGTGACTCCACGGGTAAAAACATACAAACTGAGATCGCTTGTACTTGCATAGTTTTACATAATTGTGAAAGCTCGAAACGTTCCCTGATATGTACAATATAGATCTACTGGTATATGCATGACAATTGGAATATAATTTAAATTCAGCGTTGATTGTTTTTAAGATCTTCACTCTTTCATTCCTCTTTTCTCCCGCGTCTCCAACAAACTCCCACACTCTCTTCAATCCCACTCCTCCCTCCAGGTGTTCAAAACAGCTGTTCACCACCATCTCTTATCTTCCCCCATCCAAAACCTTGATCTTTTCTACCCCCGCTGATATACCCCAAATCCACCTCCTTCAAATTCCCTGTTTACTTTCCTGAAAGTCCTCGTCATGTCCATCTTGTTTATCCCATGTACCCCACCCCAGCCCTCTCCCTTCCACAGATCTCCTGATGTCGTGTTGTCCACTGTTGTTGTGCTTCCCTATCTCTCCCCTTCTTGTCTCCTACTCCCATTATTATATATTTTATGTGTTAGCTCTTACACGAGCCTCGACTTGGTATACTTTATTTATTTATTTATTTATTTATTTTGCTATACCTGTGTATTAATCGCACCCATATTTTTTAACGTTTTTGCCGATTAAAAAAGTGCGGTTAATAATAAATATGGTACCCATCATAAACAAACTATCATTTACCTTGCAAACAATTTCAATCATAAACAAACTATCTTTAACCTTGTAAACAACAACAATCAAACTATACGGGCCACCTATGACGGGCCACCTATGACGGGCCACCTATGACGGGCCACTTTAAAACTGTGGATAGTTATAACCGGGTTCCAAACTGCCCCACTTTGATCGGACATGTGACCCATGACGTCTTCTTTATAAAACTGAATTCATAATTGGATTTTTTTTTTTTTTTTTTTAATGAACGGACCTCAAGCTTTGCATCCTTTCCCTTTTTATGCCTCCGCCGTCGAAGTCACCAGAGGCATTATGTTTTCGGGTTGTCCATCCATGCATCTGTCCGTCCGTGCGTCCATCCGTGATTGGTTTTCGTTACCGCGATAACTTGAGACCAGCTGAAGGGATCTAGGTCAAACCTGGTACAGGTATGTATAATGAGGTAAAGATTAACTGATTCGATTTTGGAGTCAAGAGGTCAAAGGTCATAGTCACTAATAGGTTTATAACTTGAGAGCAGTTGAAGGGATCTAAGTCAAACTTGGTACAGGTATGTACAATGATGTAAAGATGAACTGATTACATTTGGGGTGACAATGACAAGGTTCAGAGGTCAAGTTGGGTAAAAATCCTGTTACCGGATCAACTTGTGAACCAGTGATGAGATTTTCACCAAACCTGGTGCAAGTATATATTATGGTGAACTGATGAGTTTTCGGGATCAAAGGTAAAAATGTGATACTACAGAACAGCTGAGGGGATTTAAATCAAACTTGGTCCAAGTATGTATAATGATGAAGTAATTTGTGAGGAGGCGTATCGATCGACGTCGAAGAGTGCCGTTCTAGTTCCAACATCCCTCACCATATTACCTATGAAGTCATAATTATTATTTTGATAATCAACATGAGTAGACACATCCTTTGGTATAAATGTTTTGTCAATTCAACCAACAATTTTGTGTATTTAAAAGGGAATAAACGTGCAAAAGTGCAATGGAAGAAAAATGAAAATAAACAACAAAAACAACGTTTTTCATCCAGGAAGGATTAGAATCCTAAGTAGGTTAAACATAGTGTTACGGACCGCGGATAAGATGTTGGTTTGCCGAGCGGATGGCCCCGCGGCCCTAACAGTTACCCCGACTAACCCGATTCCCGAACGTTGGCCAAATTCGCGCCACAGATATTCAATATGGAAAAGACAAAAGCAACACGGATGTGAAGAAGAAGAAGAGGAAATAATAGGGAACACGAATATAATTTATTTGCTATTTACAGGCTCAGAAAAACCAAGGAGAAGGAAGGATAATAAAATAAAATAGACATAGGGACGGACCAGAAGGACACAGTGCAAATTCCTAGCTTACCTACAGTCTTAATTAACCCAAAGACAGAACAAACAAAACAAACTCACGTACACAAGAAGGATGGAATCGTTGGAATAAATGCTGGAAGGAGGACTGGGAAGGTTTAGCTGGGGCAGATGGTTCGGCTTGATCCCGCACGGGATGTCGGGCTGGACCTCGACGGCCACCGATGCCTCCGCAATCTGGTTCCCGCAGGGTAACGGGTCGACGCTGCCTGGTGGAGTCAACGCTGCTTGTGTAACCCAAAGCTGCTGGTTCTCTGGCTCAACTCTTTCTTGGCACGTCTCTCTGTCCAACCACCTTCTTTCTCTCTTGCTTGGTCCAACTTCTGCGAGCAAGGCGACGAATAGCAGGCTTTGTGATTCCCTGAATGTTCTTACGCAGTACCTTGCGCGTGCGCTTTTATAGCGCCTCCGGCGATCAAGCCGCCGGCCTGTTGGACACGCCCATCGGTCAGCTTGCCTCGGCCCTGATTGGTGGGCACAGGCCCTCTGACCCCGAGCTGAGCACATGCTTAATGGCGGCTATTGGGGTGAAATCAGCAACCCACCGCTGTAACAAACCTGTGCCCCGTGCAGTTGGCAATGGAGGCTTGGAGGGGATGTAATTGGCAATTGAGGCTTGGCAATGATGAAAGGGGAATGTGAAAGGAATCTACTCTATTTCACTTGGTGCAATGGAGTGTCATCTTAATGGAAGACAAGGCCTTACCCTAATACACATAATAAAGATATAACTATCAACCAGGGAGAAATCTATGATTGGCTGACGTGATTGTTTATGACCTAATTATGGGACCCCCTTTGACCTTTATACAACACTGGAGGCAGGAGGGTCCAGAATAAAGCAATATTTCACAACAATTTACTATACAATACAACACAATAAAAAAAACTCAATCCTCATATCCGCAACAATAGTTTGATTGTTTTTGTTTGTGAGGTTAAATAAATAAATAAATATAAATATATTGTTGCAGTTTTGTGTTTTTACAAATAAAGGTTAATTTCCCCTCATAGTTTAGTCACACTACAACATGTAGCCTCGTTTAAGCTCAGTTATTTCTTAGTAAGTGTAAGCGTAGACCTTTCCTGTGTTTAGTTTGCGTTGAGTAGAATAATGAGAGTTAGGTCTCCTTCCAATGCTTATGCCGCCTCGATGCTTTGAGTTTTGGCATAAAATACCACGAGGCCGGCCTGACAAGTCGATCCAGGCCGAAGGAAGGCGGGGCAGGAGAAGTGGGAGTGACCGGTAAGCACGAGCCGCCAATCGGGGCTCGAGGGGAGTGGCTTACCACTGCGGCAGAAGGCGTGGTTTGGAACATTCGATGCGGGCCAGGGCGTGGCGATATAACCCTGTGCCCAGAGCCCCCCACCTCAGTTATGAGCCGGGGTCCTCTGTTGAATTGAGTTATGAGGCAAGCCCATGCGAGAGTGAAAGTGCTGAATTGAGTTATGAGGGGAGACGCGCTGTGCCAAGTTGTGAGAAGGGAGGCAGACGAGTTACAAGTTGAGTTCTCGGTTGAGCTTGAGTCAGATCCTCCGTTGAGTTACGAGAGTGAAAGCACGCAGTTGTATTAATCGCGCTGTGACGGACCGCCGTGCCGGGTGAGAGACACGCATATTTTCCTGCCTGCCTTTGTTTGAGATACCTGGCTTAGTGGTTAGCCTGGTGTTGGCTTAGTGGTCAGGGTGCCGGCTTGGGATCCTAGGATCCTGGGTTCGAATCCCGGTCAATCGCTGAATTAACGCCAGGGGGGTTGACTCAGCCTGTCATCCTTCCGAGGTCGGCAAATTGAGTACCAGCTTGCTGGGATGAATGATCACGGTGTGTACCCCGATTTAGAATCGGTACACCGTATCCCTGCGCATCGTAAGAGCGTGACCAAGGGTTGGCGTCAGGAAGGGCATCCGGCCATAAAAACATTGCCTCAAACAGGGAACCATGATTGTCATGGGGCCCGCAAGGCTAACCCCTGCTCTAGCGGGGAAAATGGCCTTAAAACGATCATTCATTCATTCATTCATTCATTCTTTGTTCGAGATACGCGCCGCGAGGATTCTCCCGCCCGCCTGCCTCCCTGCCTTCATCGGCGGACGTGCGGCGACCGCCAGAGAGCCATGCTGGGTGAGCTGTTCCTGAACGACCAAACCCGGCGCGTTCAGCGCATGAACAATCCTTCCTTCATCCCCCTGTGAGTGTGAATGGGCCCATTGTCTGGGAAATAAGTTAAGACTGACTAAGATCTGCCCTGTGTCTCTGCTTCTTCTACCAATCATTGTAAATAATAATTATTAAACCTGTTATTTCTTTGATTCGATCGCTTTTGTCTCTCCATCATTGACTAAGCATGGTACGAATTATATCGCTCTGATCGGGTTCCAATAACAAGGTAACTGCACGGACCACGTGGTACGCAATCCGCTCGGGTGTACTCAAATTATGTGTGGTTCGTGCGAGACTTGATCCCCGCTTCCGCGGCGGCGTGGGTACTTAGGTACGTGTGAAAAGTGTCCCGAAACCCTGTCCCGCGTCTGACCGGAAGTGGCGACTCAAGTCTCGCGGTTGCGAAGACCCAAGGAGAACAAGGGGCTTAATCTCCCCTTGGTAAGGGAACGGGGTCACGCAAAACCACAACAATATATATATATATATATATATATATATATATATATATATAATATATATATATATATATATATATATATATATATATATATATATATATATATATATATATAGCTACGGTCCGCGGATAAGATGTTGTTTGCCGAGCGGAGGCGCCGCGGCCGAACAGTTTTTCCCGACTCACCCGATCCCCTGAACGTTGGCTAGATCGCGCCACAGCTATTCAATGAGGGAAAAGACAAAGACGACACGGATGTGAAGAAGAGGAAGACGAAGGCAAAAAGGTTTGAAATACGATTACTATTTATTACTATTTACAGGCTCAAAGAAACCAAGGAGAAGGAAAGATAAGAAAATAATGTAGACAGAGGGACGGACCAGAAGGACACAGTGAAAATCGCTAGCTTGTCTATGCAGTCTTAATTAATTACCCAGGGACAAAACAAACAGAACAAACTCACGTACACCAAAAGGATGGAAAGGCAGGACTGGCGGGAGGTGGATGGCTGGAGGGAGAGGAAGGTCCGGAGCTGGCTGGAGCTTGATCCCGCATGGGACGTCGGGCTGGACCTCGACGGCCGCCGATGCCACCGATCCTGTCGTGTGCGCGGGGTAACGGTGTCGGAGCTGCTTGGTGGAGCCAAGCCAACGCTGCTGGTGGGGGGTCTGGCGTGACGGGTTCTCTCTCCCTCTCTCACTAACTCCAGGACTCTTTCTCTCTTGCTTAGTCCAATCACTCCTCACCACCGACAACTCAACGCAACCACTGACCACCTCTGACGACCAACCCCCGCTCTGACCAAAACCACACAACTCAGCTCTGACCAAAGCCACACAACTCAGCTCTCTCCAACTTCTTGCGCGCGCGCCTTTATAGCGCCTCCGGCGATTAAGCCGCCGGCCTTCAGGACACGCCCATCGGTGTGCTCACTTCGGCCCTGGTTGGTCACGTGACCCTCTGGCTCCGCCCTTGATGACGACGGGCGGGCACGCCTTTCTTCCCCGACCCGAGCACATGTTCAATGGTGGTTTTGGAGCGAAAACAACCCACAGCTGTGTTACATATTTATGTGAATGTATGTGAATTACCATGCAGGTCTTTGCTTCCGTGTGTAGTATATTAAGTTGTTGTGTAGTTGTTGTGGTTGGAGGGTCAGGAGCCCTTCTGAAAGAGTGGCAGGAAACGGAAGTGGCCGGAAGCGGAAGTGACGGAAAACGGAGGAGAAAGACACGAGGGAAAGGAAGGTTTCTTTTTTCCTCGCCCCGCTCCGACGAAAGGTGGAATCGACCTTGCGCTGCGTGGAAAACGCGCCGGTTCGAAACCCGTCTGGCGAGAGGAGTTACCTGGGCGGTAAATACCTTTTGACACGTCCAGTCACCGTGAGTTCGTGCACGAAACCAAGCGTCCGGGACAGTTTGCCCCGTCTACAAAGACGCGTACGGGTCCGCACGTTGGGCCTCGCGCCCGTTGGAAGCCGCGCTGGGTTTTTGCCCCGTTGCTTGGCAAGGAGGTGTGCGCTGTAACAGCTGTCCCGGTCCGAGACGGCACGTTTAGAGCACGTCCGCCCGGGGCTCGTTCAACCGCCCGTGTGCGGAGAGGAGAGACATTGACCACGGAGGGAGTCAGGAGTGGGGCTCACGTGAGGAATGTATTAGTATAAGATGGCCATCTTAGAGTTTGTGTAGATGAGTTCACATGGTTGTAATATTGATTGTGCCTGGTTGTTTGTTGTCGATTGCTCGGGGAAATATCCGTGATTGTATCCTTGACCTTGTATAATATCCTTACCCTGGAAATATATCCTTGAAATCAGTTTCTCCTGGGTGAAATTCCTATGGATTGCGTGGCGAACGCGCCTATATAATAATACTTGCTGGCGAAGGTCCTCTCCCGGTCCGGGGGTCACCGAGACCAGGTAGTCACTGAGGGGACCACGTAACAGAATTGGGGGCTCGTCCAAATTACGATTTGCGGTTTCGCAATTGGGTCTACGTCCGGGATCTAAAAGTGTATAAAATAATAAAATAATAATATTTTTGTTAATTAAAATTTATTAATTAATTATTAATTGGTAATATTTTTTTTTTGGGAAATTGGGGTAAAGTCTTGGGGTGAAGGTTAACAGGTGTTAACGATAGGCACCATGGCGTTTGTGGCACAGAACTTTGGGGTAACCCCGAGTGAGGCACAGTTCCGAGCGTTGCTAAAGTCGGATCTCTTGAAATTGGCCAAACATTTTAACTTGGAGGTCCGAACTAATTTGAGGAAGGCAGAGTTGCAGGCCACGGTGATACAATCTATGGTGGGATTAGGAACATGGGACGAGTTAGCCTGGGAGTGGCTACCCGAAGAACCAGAAGACGTGGAGCTCCGGAAACTGGAGTTGCAATTACGGAGCCAGGAACGGATCAAAGAAGAAGAAAGGAAAGCAGAAGAGAGAAGAGAAGAGAAGCAAGCAGAGGAAAGGAGAATGGAACGAGAACTCCAGGAAAGGTTAAAAGAAGAAGAAAGGAAAGCAGAAGAGAGGAGGGAAGAGAAACAAGCGGAGGAAAGGAGAGTGGAACGAGAACTCCAGGAAAGGTTAAAAGAAGAAGAAAGGAAAGCAGAGGAGAGGAGAGAAGAGAAACAAGCAGAAGAAAGGATGAAAACAAGGGAACTCGAAGCAGAGGAGAGAAAAGCGGAAAGGGAATTAAAGGAACGTGACATGGAGCTTCAGCAAGAAATCAAATGCAAGGAGCTGGAGTTAATGAGAGAACGGGGAGAGGCACCACCCTTGCTGACGGGGTCGACACCTAACCAGAAAACCTGGGATGTGGGCAGACATGTGAGGCTGGTTCCACCGTTCAGTGAAAAGGAAGTCGCGAAATTCTTCCCACACTTTGAGAAAGTGGCTCGACAATTAAACTGGCCGGAGGAGGCCTGGACCATACTCGTACAAAGTGTGCTGGTGGGGAAAGCTCAGGAAATTTATTCGGCATTACCAATGGACCAATGTGCAGATTATGAGGTACTGAAGAAGCACATCCTCAAGGCCTATGAGTTGGTTCCGGAAGCTTACAGGCAAAAATTCAGGAATGCCAGGAAGAGGGAGAGTGAGACCCATGTGGAGTTTGCCAGAGTGAAAGAAAACATGTTTGATCGGTGGTGTGAGTCAAAAGGAGTCGGGAAAGACTTCGAGACATTGCGGGACTTGATCCTGGTGGAGGAATTCCAGCAGTGTGTCCACGAGGACATCAAAGTGTACCTGCAGGAAAAGAAGGTACCAAAGTTGTGGGACGCAGCCACCATGGCAGATGATTATGCCTTAACCCACCGAATAGGGGTCCACGAACCTAACTCCTCGCCTAGATCTCCGCAGGGGAGGTGGGGAACAGCAGGTGCGGAGAACGACCATACATGGCGGCGGCCTCGAGATGATTATGGGGACAACTATGATACCCCACCGGTTCGAAATCAGAGGGATGCGGGCCCAAGACAAACTTATAGTTCGGGGGGCCCGAGGCAGACCCCGAGTTTTTCCTCCGGGCCTACTTGCGCGTTTTGCAAAAAACCTGGACACTTGATGTCCAGTTGTTACCTCATGAAAAGGGACAACCCAGAGCGGAGTCCGACTATTACAACTCCGAATGCGATGGCTAGCGTAAGAAATCGCCATCAAGAGGGTTACCAACCATTTATTTCCGAGGGGTTTGTGTCACTGGATGGAGCCTCGACTAACCGGAGACCGGTTAGGATATTGAGAGACACAGGGGCCCATCAATCTTTAATGCTTGAAGGCATTTTGCCATGGTCCGAGGAGACGGCAACGGGGGATAGTGTTCGTTTACAGGGGATCGGGGGCGGTGTTAGTGCTCCCCTTCAGGTCATCCAGTTGGAGTCCGATTTGGTGTCAGGACCGGTCACCGTCGGTTTACAAGCCACGTTTCCTGTAGAGGGTGTATCTGTGGTTCTCGGGAATGATTTGGCCGGGGGTCAAGTTTATGGTAACCTGAGGGTTGATAAAGAGCCCAGCAGGGAAAATAACACCACACCAGCTCGGGATGGTGACAAAAGTGCCAAGTTATTTGTAGGGGGACTGAACTTCAAAACAGAGGAAGAAGTTCTGACCTCTGTCTTCAACAGATATGGGCCGCTGGTGGAAGTGCGGTTGGTAAGAGACTGGGAAACGCAACAGTCAAGAGGGTTCGGCTTTGTCACGTTTGCCAGCACAAAAGACGCCAGAGAGGCAGAGAAGAATTGGAATGGCAAGGATTTGGAGGGTCGGACCATAACAGTAGGGAAGGCATTTCGTAGGCGTCGAGAGGTCTACAGGAGAGGACAACTGGGCGGTAGTTTTGGTAGTGGCCGAGAAGAAGACCGGTATTCAGGGGACTACAGGGACCAGTGGTCCCACCCTAATTATTAGGGACGTTCTGAGAAGTTGAAGCACTGAAGGCGGCGGAGCCGCCGAGCCAAGATTCCTACACGAATTAACCGTGAACGCCGTTCCTAAAGGCGTCCATGTAGTGAACTTTCCTGCACGGACTAACCGTGAACTCCACGTTCCTCAAGGCGCCCATGTAGAGAACTTTCCTGCACGGACTAACCGTGAACTCCACGTTCCTCAAGGCGCCCATGTAGAGAACTTTCCTGCACGGACTAACCGTGAACTCCGCGTTCCTAAAGGCATCCATGTAGTGAATACTCGGCTTGGCCTCCCGGAAAAGTGCTATCGAGTGGCTTAACTGGCTTTATTTTTAAGTGATAACTGTGCCCGGGGGGAACTGATAATGTGGGGGGGTTGAGTTATCTGGTTTGTTTCTCCAAATTGGCCGGCAAAGAAAGTTTTCGCTGGGTTCAAACTTTCTTTCTTGAAGGGGGGGAGTGTTACATATTTATGTGAATGTATGTGAATTACCATGCAGGTCTTTGCTTCCGTGTGTAGTATATTAAGTTGTTGTGTAGTTGTTGTGGTTGGAGGGTCAGGAGCCCTTCTGAAAGAGTGGCAGGAAACGGAAGTGGCCGGAAGCGGAAGTGACGGAAAACGGAGGAGAAAGACACGAGGGAAAGGAAGGTTTCTTTTTTCCTCGCCCCGCTCCGACGAAAGGTGGAATCGACCTTGCGCTGCGTGGAAAACGCGCCGGTTCGAAACCCGTCTGGCGAGAGGAGTTACCTGGGCGGTAAATACCTTTTGACACGTCCAGTCACCGTGAGTTCGTGCACGAAACCAAGCGTCCGGGACAGTTTGCCCCGTCTACAAAGACGCGTACGGGTCCGCACGTTGGGCCTCGCGCCCGTTGGAAGCCGCGCTGGGTTTTTGCCCCGTTGCTTGGCAAGGAGGTGTGCGCTGTAACAGCTGTCCCGGTCCGAGACGGCACGTTTAGAGCACGTCCGCCCGGGGCTCGTTCAACCGCCCGTGTGCGGAGAGGAGAGACATTGACCACGGAGGGAGTCAGGAGTGGGGCTCACGTGAGGAATGTATTAGTATAAGATGGCCATCTTAGAGTTTGTGTAGATGAGTTCACATGGTTGTAATATTGATTGTGCCTGGTTGTTTGTTGTCGATTGCTCGGGGAAATATCCGTGATTGTATCCTTGACCTTGTATAATATCCTTACCCTGGAAATATATCCTTGAAATCAGTTTCTCCTGGGTGAAATTCCTATGGATTGCGTGGCGAACGCGCCTATATAATAATACTTGCTGGCGAAGGTCCTCTCCCGGTCCGGGGGTCACCGAGACCAGGTAGTCACTGAGGGGACCACGTAACAGCTGTAACAAACTGGCAAACTGCCCAGTGCAGTTGGCAATGGAGACTTGGAGGGGATGTAGCTGGAAATTGAGGCTTGGCAATGGAAGTTTTGTGAGTGGGAATGGGGAATGAAAGGAATCTATCTATTTCACTTGGTGCAATGGAGTGTCATTTTAATGGAAGACAAGGCCTTACCCTGATACACATAATAAGGAAATAAACTACTGAACAAGGGCATTATAGTGTCCTTCAATGTATGCTTTATGGAATTAACTACCGGAACGCCCTTTGACCTTTATACACACTGGAGCAAGGAGGGCTCAGACTAAACAATAATTCATAACAATTTACAATACAATACAACACAATCAAAAAAACACAATCCTCATTTCCGCAACAATATATACTGTATATATATTGTTGCGGTTTTGAGTTTTGGTAACAGTTTGTTTAATAAAGGTTAAATTAACCCCTCATAGTTAGTCACACAAGCAACATGCAGTCTCGCGATAGTGTAGTTATCTCTTAGTATTTGTGAGCTTAGTCCTTTTCCTATGTTCGTTCTGCGTTGAGTAGAGTAAGGAGAATAGGTCCTACTCCTACTTCCATTGACTGATCCCGCCTCCCTAGCCTCATGCCTCTTCGTGCTGCCTTTGATTATTTTGGTGCGAATTAACACGAGGCAGGCCTAGGTGGGTCGAGGCGGGGCCGAATGAGGGCGGCAGAGGAGCTGACGGTAAGTGCGAGCCGCCAATCAGGGCTCAGAGGGTGTGACGGCAGCACTGCGTCACAGGGCGTGGTTGGAAGGTTCGAGAAGGTTCGGGGCATATCAATATAAGCTGTTGCGCAAAGCCCCCAAGAGGACTCGCGAGCAGCTGGATTGAAGAGAGCAGTAAGAGGACTGAGTTGGCATTGAGTGGAGAAAGACGCGCATGAACCCGGATACGCGCTCGTATGAAAGTAACGCTCGGTTGAGCTTGAAGCCGAGCCGCATAGAGTGCATTGAGTTACGCGAGTGATAACGCGCTGTGTAACCGCCAGCCGCGCTGAGAGACGCGTATTTTCCTTCCTACCTCATCTGCTGCCTTTTGTTCAGGAGACGCGCTACGAGGATCCTTCCACCGCCGGCCTGCCTTCTTCGCGGGACGTGCTGGGACTGTGGAGAGCCAGACGGGGCCGTTCCTGGACGACCACGTCGATGCGTTTGGCCTGCACATCAACCTGCCTGCCATCCCTGTGTGAGTGTGACGGGCCCGAGTCTGGGGAATAAGGATAACACTGTTTAAGTGCTGCTCTGTGTCTCTGCGTCTACCGATCATTGTACATACGTGTGGGAATAATAATTAAAGCTGTGTTCTTCCTTCCATTTGATCGTTCTTGTGATTTCCTCATTGACTAAGCGTGGTACGAATAGAACCGCTCGAATCGGGGTCCAATATTTAATTTAATCGGGGTCCAATCTATATATCTATATCTATATCTATATAAATAGATATAGATATAGATAACCCTGGTGTTGGGCTAGCGGCGAGGGTGCCGGCTTAGGATCCTAGGATCCTGGGTTCGAATCCCGGTCAATCGCTGAATTAACACCAGGGGGGTTGACTCAGCCTGTTCATCCTTCTGAGGTCGGCTAATTGAGTACCAGTTCACTGGTAATTCCCTGCTTGTCGTTAAAGGCGGCAAAAAGGGTTGGCGTCAGGAAGGGCATCCGGCCGTAAAACATTGCTTCAAAAAGGGGACCAAAAAACAACAACAACCACGGTTCCCGAAAAAGGCCAACCCCCGCTTTGCGGGGAAAAATGGCCTCTAAAGGTGGTTTATATATATATATATATATATATATATATATATATATATATATATATATATATATATATTGTTGCGGTTCTCTACGCCGCCCTTATTCCCCTTACCAAGGGGGGATTAATCCCCTTGTCTTGCTGGACTTGGCGCGGAACCGAGACTTGAGATGTCCCTCCCGGACACACGCGGAGTCGGGTTTCGGGACCACTTCTCGCTTGTACCTAATTCCCCGCGCTGCCCTGGGAGCGAGGAAACAAGCCTCGCACGAACCACGTGTGGTTTGAGTATGCCGAGCAGATTGCGTACACGTGGTCCGCGCAGTTACTTAGATGTTGGAACCCGATTAGAGCGGTTGTGCTCGTGCCACGCTTAGTCAAATGAGTAAACCACAGGAACGGTCGAATCAGGAAGAAAGGAAGAACAAAAGGGTTTAATTATTTCCCACACGTATATACAAGGTTCAAGGACGAAGAGACACAGAGCAACCTGAAGCAGTCTTAACTTATCCCTTGGACAACGGGCCCGTCTCACACTCACACAGGGAATTGCAGATGGGTAGATGTTCCCCACACGTCAATGTGTTCGAACAGAGACGGCCTCCTTCCGGCTCTCCACGGCCCCGGCACGTCCCGCGAAGATGGTGGCAGGCGAAGGCAGGGACTCGTGGCGCGTCTCCCGGACAAGCAGATGATGGGGCGGAACGGCAAAGGGTGGACTTTAGCGCGGCTGGCGATTACTCAGCCGTTCTCACTCGCGCGTCTCAAATGCGTGGTATTCGGTTCAAGCGCGTCTGGCTGCGCCTGCGTATCTGTACCGCTCTCGTGCAAGTGCGTGAAGTTCATCAAGTTCATTAACTGCCGGGAGTCCTCCTCTGCTCTCGGCTTTCCCGCGCTAGTCCCTCAAGCCCTCCGATGCAAGTCCCTTATCTTTCTCTCTCGCAGCAAGTCCTCCCGAGGACTTTCGCGCAATGGGTTTTCTAGCTACGCCCCCCGAACCTTCTGGAACTCACTCGAACCTTCTCACCACACCCTGTGACGCAACGCCGCCGTCACCACCTCCGAGCTCTGATTGGCGGCTCGTGCTTACCGTCAGCGCTTCCGCCGCTCCACCCTCGACTCCGCCCCGGTCCTCCTCGCCTGCCTCGTGTTAACTCGCCCAATGATCAACCAACGTTTAGCAAACTGGATTGAGGCTAGGGTAGCTGGAAAGTCGGTGGCAAGTCGGGCATATTCTCCTGGCTCTACTCAACGCAGAACTAACACTGGAAAGGAACTAAGCTCACAAATACTAAGACATAACTATACTATCGCGAGGCTACATGTTGCTTGTGTGAGTAACTATGGGGGGCAAACTTTAACCTTTATTAGGCTCACTTGACAAACTGAAAACCGCAACAATATATATATATATATATATATATATATATATATATATATATATATATATATATATATATATATATTGGCATTGTTTTGGGAAACTTACTCAAGGTAGATAACGTGCGTGCCAATCAAAGGTCATTCCCCAGTGCAGCCAATGTACTTGTCGTTTGGCTGCCCGACTATTCGGGGGGTTCTGCTCGCTTGTTTTCTGCAGGATACGTTGTACCGCCATTCTTTTGCTGAATGACTTTGTACTTTCAAGAAGCAAGTAAACCTATATCCATACGTTTGAATATCCAATTTCAGGCCCAACATGCCTGGGTTTGATGGTCGGTGAGCACTGTGGGATTCAAGGTGACTACAGTACCACATGTTACTTTGCTTTCCTTGTGTATGTAGGCTCTGCACATTCCCAGGATGTTTCCTGACAGAAATGGTGTCGCAGTCATCGCTTTCCGTCCGACATTTCCGTCAGGTCCGTCAGGATATCACCGTGCGTCTCTACTGCCTGTACAACGATTCCGTGTTTGAGGGCAAGGTTGTACTGTCTTCATTTTTCTTTTTATCAACACTCACCACCCTTCCATCACACTTTTCTTTAAAACGCAACCCCATTGTTGGATGCATTTGATGAACTCTCCACCCGTGCCCCCAAATTAATTTATTTCATTCTGCTCCTTTTTCTCCATTTGAAAATCAGACAGAAGCAAATTAATAAAATAGTTAATTATGTAGGAGAATGTACTTGTTTCTCACCTGGTTTTCTGTACCTTGTCGGATGCTTCCAACTGAGATTGATAGGGTTGGAGATTCAGAGAAGATGGGGGTACAAGTGGGCAGTGGAGTGGGGGTGGGGAGCGTGGGGGCAGGCGACAGGTGCAGGGAGAGACTAAGGTGCTTGGGGATTGGTGCACTGGGGTGCTCAAGCGTTCCTGTTTTTCATGATGAAAGCTCCCAGATGATATGCCAGTAACGTGGAACCGAAGACTTCGTAAGACGGCTGGGCACTGCATCTCGACTTTGCAGTTTGGAAAGGACAGATCACGATGTGCTCGTATCGAGCTCTCTGAGAAGGTGTGCGATACAGCCGGTACGTCTCTGAGTCTTGCACGTTTTATTTACTGTGGGTACATGGTGTAAACGAGGCAAACTTTTGGAGAACGATGGGTATGTGTGGCTTCTATGTGCAAAAACCTGTTTAATTTGTGTTAGGGGATTGAAAGTAATTTGTGTTGGTCATGAATTTTTTTTTTGAAAGTTTGAGATCATTCCACATCACATGGAGATGATTTGCATTTTCTAAAGAAAATGTGGTTTGTTATAAGGTGCAAAATGGCAAACATGGCCAGATGTGTGACTACTCAAAGGAAATTTCTTTACTTGGCACTCGTATTTATGAGCGTAATGCTAATCCATTTTAAAGAATATAATTGGGAACAAAAGTCCTGAAACATTTTCATTGAGATTATGAGATTGAAAGAGGGTAATTCTGGAGGCCAAGATTGTCGAATCAACTGTTATGACTTTGTACTGTGACTGTGAGGAGGTGCAAACAGCTCTTGATGAAGTGTTTTTTGTTCGTTGCCCCAGACCGACTGCGTGATACCCTCATCCACGAGATGTGTCACGCTGCCTCGTGGGTGCTGCACGGCATTCGAGATGGCCATGGTCAGATGTGGCAGCTGTTTGCGCGCAATGCCTGCTTGGTCCATCCTGAGCTACCTCCCATTACACGCTGTCATTCGTACGGCATCCGCTACAAGTTTAATTACCGCTGCACGAGCTGCCAGAAAAGGTACTCACAAACTCCACCATGTCTTCGTGCAACTTCCCATGTGCACTTTTTGTCACTCAGAGTTCCATATTTTAGGGAATGTTCATTTTGTTGACCATGCCTTTTTTATTTTTGTTTTTGTATGTTTATGTACGTGCGATGAGAAATTTCCACGTGTTTGTGGATTTCCATGTTTTCGAAATCAGTAAATTATTCCCGCCTCTAGAACAAACTCCCACACACTCTTCAATCTCTCTCCTCCCGCCAGGTGTTCAAAACAGCTGTTCACCACCATCTCTTATCTTCCCCCATGCAAAACCTTGATCTTTTCTATCCCCGTTGATACACCCCAAATCCACCTCCTTCAAATTCCCTGTTTTATTTCCTGAAAATCCTAGTCGTGTCCATCTTGTTTATCCCATGTACCCCAAAATCAGTAACGCTAGAGCGGGGATAAGCCTTGCGGGCCCCATGACAATCATCATGGTTCCCTTTTTGACGCAATTTTTTTTTGTGTTTTTTTTTATGGCCGGATGCCCTTCCAGATGCCAACCCTTTCGTCGCCTCTTACGACATGCAGGGATATGGTGTACCTATTCTAAATCGGGGTCCACACCGGGATCATTCATCCCAGCAAGCTGGTACTCAATTTGCCGACCTTTTGAAAGGATGACCGGCTGAGTTAATCCCCCTGGCGTTAATTCAACGATCACCGGGATTCAAACTCAGGATCCTGGGATCCCAAGCTGGCACCCTAACCGCTAAGCCAACACCAGGCTTAAACACTACAGGAGTTATTATCCTTATGGCCAATTACCGGTACCTATGCAACAGAAGGTGGATGGAGATTATGTTTTCACCTCTGTCTCTTTGTTAACAGGATATCTCAAAAAGATGTGGACGGATTCGGATAAAATATGGTGCAGAGGTTGGGAATGTGACAAAAACGAAATGATGAGATTTTGGTGAAGATCCGTAATATGTATGTATCTTAAAAGGTTGTGGGCAGATTTGGACGAAACTTGGTGGACAGGTTGGGTGTGTTAAAAGGATGAATTGATTCGGATTTAGTGAAGATCCGAATGCAGATACGAGAGGTTTTTAATTTTCAAGTGATTTTTCACCATTGAGATATGTAGCCAAAAATGATATATACCACAATACTTCAAAACATTGTGGACCGACTGTGACGAAATTAGGTGGATGAGTTTGTTTGATGTCAAGAACAAGCCAATTAGAATTTGGTGTTCAGCCTGGCGGAGGTATGTGCTCTACCGAGTGCCGTTCTAGTTACCTCCGCCACCGAAGGTGCATGGAGGTTGTTTTCACCCCTGTCTTTGTTTTTTACTTGCAAAATCGAAGATTTTTGAAGTTTGTTGGTCAGTCGATTTTGTTATTATGACGAAAATTGAAAATTATTGTCATTGGTCAGTCAGTCAGTCTGTCTCGTTTGTTTGTTTGCCTGTGAGTGTGATAACTTGCGAACACTTTCAGCTGTCTTCGCCAAACTTTACTAGAGGATTCCAAAGGACAAAAGTGAGGCTGTCAATGTTTTTTTAACTGTAAAGGTCAACGGTCAAAGGTTTTCTTGTTTGTTCCTTTGAGCTAGGAAGCTGAAATTTTGGCACAATACTGAGCACCTGCTTTGGCAAAAACGGTATTTTTTATGTTGATTCATCAATTAATTGATTAACTTGAACGCCACTCAGTAGAGCGCATACTCTTGCCGTGGGTGGCCGCTGCTGAGCCCTATCTTCCAATGGTAAAAAAAAATCCTTCACAAAATTCCTGGATCCGGAATAATATCCTGAGCTTCACCAAAAACTAATTAATTCTTCCTTATTCCAAGGGCAATCATCCCACCAACTTTCATCCAAATCAGTTCAGAACTTTTCCAGATATCTTGTTCACAAACACACGAACACACACACGGACGGACACGATCGAATGCATTACTCCCTGGCGGGAGGAATTACTTAATTACTATCGATTTCCTTTCTCATCTGGGCAATATCTGAGGCACCTTTTGAGTTAGGAAGCTGATATTTGGACATGACGGTAACCAAGGGATTTGGCTATAAAAGGTATTTTTGATTTATTTATTAATCAATTATTCGATTAATTACTTAATTCACAAAAAGTTACAGATTTGGATGAAACAGTGGTGGTCGACGTATGCAATTAGTGAATTGATTTTTAAAAATAATTATTTTACAATTAGTATTTATTTATTTTATTTACACAATTAGCACCTGCTCAATTGAATCAATTCAATCAATTAATTATTGATTAATTCAATTATTGAATCAATTAATTATTGATTCTCTCGATTTTCGTCCTTTCTTGTTTTGTTTGTCACTTTGTCACTTTGTTTGTAACTCGCCTGCAGGTGTACAGGTTCTGAACCGATTGTCAAGAAACTACCAAATTGTAGTGGTAGTCTCAACTTGGAAGCCTATGGATTTTGAGGTCAAAGGTTGTCTTGAGGTCAAACTTCTAAAATCGTCATTTTTCATTCAGTTGACTTGAAAATTAAACATAAATTGCATAGTGCCTCACTGAATTGGGAAACGAACGATTTTCAAGGTTAAAAAGTAAAAAGGTCAACTCAAGGTCAAACTTTTAATTCATAAATTTTCATCTGAAAAATAATCAATTTTCATCCTATTAACTTGTACATTAAACAGCAATTGCATATTGAGTCACTGAATTGGGAAAGCAACTATTTTTGAGGTCAAAAGGTCAGAAAAGTAAGCTCAAAGTCAAACTTCTAAAATCATCAATTTTCATCTGATTGCCTTGAAAATTAAACAGCATTTTCAGAGTACATCACTGAATTTGGAAACAAACTTTTTAAGGTCAAAGGTCAACTCAAGCTCAACCTTCTAAAATTATAAATTTTCTTCTGAAAAATTGTAAATGTTCCTCCGATTAAACTGAAAATTAAAGAGCAATTGCAAAGTGCATCACTGAATTGAGAAAAAACAACTATTTTTTAAGGTCAAAGGTCAACTCAAGGTCAAACTTCTAAAATCATCAGTTTTCATCTGAAAACTAATCAATTTTCATCCGATGGACCTGAGCATTGATTAAGATCATTAATTTTAATTTTAATTAAATGGACAAGTTTATGTATCTATAGCAACTTTTTTGGGGCCGGGGGTAGATTTTGCTGCAAGTATTGTGCTCTGCGTGACACCTTACCTGTTTGTGAACAGGATATCAAAAATTGAGATATCCAAAAATAAGATTTCGGACAAATTTTGGTGGAGAGGTTGGGTATGTAACAAGGAGGAAATGATTAGATTTTGGTGAAGATCTGGATCGGATCTGGATCTGAGATATTTTGAAATGATTCTTCACCATGGAGAAATAGGGCAAAAGACGATGTATAGCACAATATCTCAAATTTGTAGACAGATTCGGACGAAACTTGCTGGACAGGTTGGGTGTGTGAGAGAGGGGAGGGGGAAGTAGTGGAAGAATGGGGGTTCTGAAGCACACTAAAATTTAACATTGAAGTCAATGGAGAAAATTAAGGTTAATTATTGACTCACTGGGTTTTCAATTCGATTTTGTCCTCCAATTCATTTCCATACCCAAGATTTCAAGATGTTCAACAGACATTGGCTGACGCTCATTCTCACTCACTCAGTTCGTTCGCTGTTAGCCAGCGTATTTGAGACACCCCATTCTCCTACTACTTGTGGTGGAAGGGAAAATTGGGGGAAGGGGAATTGGGGAGGGTAAGGAGAGGGAGAAATAGGGAAGGGGGAATTGGGGAAGGAGGAATTGGGGAAGGGGAATTAGGGAGGGGAAAGAGAGGGAGAAATGGGGAAGGGGGAATTGGGGAAGGGTACTGCATTTGATTATACTCACCAAGTGGACCAATGAATATTTGTTTATGTTTTATCTTGGGGAATAATTTAATTTTCTTATATCACTTATCACCATCAAGTATATTAACAAACAATATGTTGGAACTTGGTTCTTGGTACAAGTATCTTTGTTGGGCAGAGATGAAATGATAAATCATGAAGAAAATTTTATTTTAAGCAAAGAAGCATCTATAAATATTACCTTTATGGAGCATTGTTATAATACTTAGAAACCCCTAACAATTATGAAGTTAAAAAAGTTTGTTAATAAACCTAAATCTATTCAGGAGGCTGTGGAACAATGTGATAGACACTTTAAAACAGCTTTAAATAACTCCTTTAAGAAATCAACGACACTAACAATTAGACTTGGGTGCTCAATACAAGGTGAAAAGAGGAACCCATTTTTAAGAACAACTCTTCGACTACTAAATAATTATGAGGAGTTTCTTGAGAGCGGTCTCATGGAAGAGCTACTCAGGATTGAGGAGGATTGTAGTCCAGGAATAAGGTATATTTCTATATTCCTAACCCCCAAACAACAACATTAATCCTCCCATCCCTGTATAGTAGTGGATTGTGAAGTGTTAACCTATTGTGCTCAAGGGTATTATCTGCTTACCTGTGTCTTTTGTAATGTCCTGTGAATAAAATGAACCCAAGATTTCTTCCCCATTCATATCATATAATTTGTAAGTCCAAGGAATTTAAGTCCATCATTACATCAACAATTTTAAAGAGTTCATTAGTCCATCTCTTTGTAAAACCTTTCTCAAAATGACTTTTCCATCTGTATATTCTTACAATATCACCAACTTTGAACTTGGGTTTTCTCAAATTAATTTCCTTTTCATATTCTAATTTTGTAACTGCTTCCGATGGTTTTCCTTTTTTTTCATGAATGAACTGTATTATTGTAATTATCTACAATGTCCTGAATTATAGATACCCATTGTTAAGAACCGACTTGTGTATATTTTTTATATATATTAATCTCTCTTTCAAAGTGCGATTGAAGCGCTCAATAACAACTGCCTTTCCTTCATTAAAAGTGCTGTATAATTTAATGCCATTATCTTTAAGAAATTTCATAAATATTTTGTAATAGAACTCTGTTCCCTCATCAGTCCATAACTTCTGTGGTTTTCTTTTGCTTTTACTAAATATTCCACTGAAAGCTAACATAAGAGTATTACCCCTTTTGTTTTTCAGGGGAACAACCCATGCAAATCTACTCCTCAAATCAACAGTTAAAGCATACTTGTATCCCTTATCATTATTTAGTTCAATTAAATCAGTGGACAATCAGTAATCAACACCTTTGCTTTGGAATAAACCTTCCTTCTTTCAAACTTTGTGATTATAGGTTTATGTGATTAAATAATAAGTTAATTTAAATGCATGCATTGCAAATGCATGCATGCATGCAATGCATTTAAATTAATTTAATAATTTAATTTAAATATTTAAATAATATTTAAATAATATTTAAATTAAACGCAGCTGATGCATTAAGATCAATTTCTTGGGTATGAAGGTATTCAGTTGTTGGTTGTAATTTTTCTGTCTCTGCGAATAATACTAACTGCACGGTGAAGTATTTGGGAATCATTTTTGTAATCAGAACCATTGTAAGCACATTCTCACGAACTTCTGCTGGCTTCATATTCGCTGCTGTAAGATTTATTCCTTTCTTTTTATTCTCTGGTTCTCCACAAATGAAACAGTCTTCATCCCAGGAAAAGGCTGATGTTTTTTCTCTTGACAGTAAAACTACTATACAAACGGTTAGGTACCACGTCAGCACCTGTACACAATGCCCAACTTTACAATTTTGGCAGCCATTTTGATGACATCATTTAAGCATCATAAGGCTTAACGGCTGACTCCGCACATGAAAAAGCTGAATGCCTCAACTCTGTGTTTGCCTCTAAATCTTGTGTCCCAAACCCATCCCTCTCTGTACCCACCGTACCCAGTCGTACCCAGCTGCTCCTGGACTCTGTGTCCTTTCCTCCTGACAAGGTGGAAAAGTTTCTGTCAACCCTCGACTCTGATTCTGCAACTGGTCCTGACGGCATCAGCCCACGGGTCCTAAAATCATGTTCTTCTGCTCTTTCACTCCCTCTTTCTGTTCTCTTCACCCTCTCTTTTGCTCAAGGTCATCTGCCATCTGCTTGGAAATCAGCCAACATCACCGGTTTGCACAAAAAAGGTGCAAAAACAGATCCCAGCAACTACAGACCAATCAGCCTTCTCCCAATTATCAGCAAAGTCATGGAATCCATCATTGCTTCAGATATGAAATCTTTCCTCTTCTCCAATGGCTTGATCTCTGATCATCAATTTGGTTTCAGACCTGGTCATTCTACTCTGGACATGCTGCTTCTGCTTTCTCAACAATGGATGGAGGTCCTCAACGCCAAACAGGAAATTAGAGCTGTCTCCCTTGACATTCCACGTGCCTTCGATACGGTCTGGCACCCTGCTCTGCTCACCAAACTCTCCTCCTTTGGTATCCATGGAAATCTCCACGCATGGCTGGCGGACTTCCTCTCTGGTCGTAGTCAACATGTGGCCCTGAATGGGTTTCTCTCATCTCTTCCTGTTCAGGCTGGAGTTCCCCAAGGTAGTGTTCTGGGCCCTGTGCTTTTTCTGGTCTTCATCAATGATCTCTCTGACTCTCTTGAAAATCCTCTCTATCTCTTTGCTGATGACTCTACTCTCTGTCGCTCCATTCCTCATCCCTCAGATCGGCAGTCTGCAGCCTCCTCACTCTGTGCAGACCTGGACAAAATCACAGACTGGTCAAACAAGTGGAACATGTCTTTCAATCCTGACAAATCTCACACTCTTACAATGTCTCTCCGAAAGGACCGACTGGACAACCCTCCCATCTACTTTCTCAACAATCCTCTCCAAGAAGTTCTGTCGCTCAAGCTTTTGGGTCTCACTATCTGCCATGATCTTTCTTGGGAAAACCACATTTCCAAGCTGGCCTCCAAAGCCAGTCGCCGACTGGGCATCCTCCGTCGTGCGAAGTCCTTCCTTGGCACACCTGAGCTCCTCACCACATACAAGGCTTTCATCCGCAGCTCAATGGAATACTGTTCCCCCCTCTGGGCTGGTGCTCCTGCCTCACACCTTGCTCGGCTTCACGCTGTTGAGGCCAAAGCTTTCAGAATCATTGGACTCTCCTGCGATGTAGTCAACACCGAGGGCCTTTCACTCACTCACCGCAGGCAGGTTGGTGGTCTTTCTGTCTTCTACCGACTCCTCTCCGGCCTTGCTCCCCCAGCTCTCTCTGTGCTCTGTCCCCCCAATATTCCTTCAGGTCGCACAAGATCTGCCTGCAACCCTCTTATGGTTAAACTGCCAAAGTCTAGGCTCTCTGCTCACCTTCACTCTTTCATTCCCCTTTTCTCCCGCCTCTGGAACAAACTCCCCCACTCCCTTCAATCCCACTCCTCCCTCCAGGTCTTTAAAACAGCTGTTCACCACCATCTCTTATCTTCCCCCATCGAAAACCTTGATCTTTTCTACCCCCGGTAATTCACCCCAGAGTCCTTGCAGTGTTCATATGTTTTATTCCTCTCCCACCTCCCCCCAAGTCCTCCCGATGTCCCTGCTCTCAAATGTTGTGTTTGTGTCCTTCCCCCTCTACCCCCTCTCTTTTGTGTCCTTCCCCCTCTCTCCCCATCTTGTCTGCCGCTCCCCTTGTTTTTTGTGTTTTGTGTGTCGGTTTGTCTTTTTGTGTGATTAATGTTAGCTCTTTCACGAGCCTCGATCTTGTATACAAAAAAAAAAAAAAAAAAAAAAAAGCATGTTCCCCCAGAGGTATTCTGGGTATTTTTGGTTTGTGACCTTGTCAAGGCCCCTACATTATAAAAATACCAAAAGTAGCTGGTAGGAAGCTAGTTGCCAGTTCCGCCATTTTTAAGGCACATTTTGACAATAATCTGCAGCCCTATTATGGATATAAGTGTTAAGCAATAAGATGTAAGTGTTAAGATAAACTGGGAGGAGTGTAAGTGTTAAGATAAACATAAGTGATAAGATAAAAAAGGGGGGTTGAACGGGCAACTGCTGCATTTTTTACTGATATGTAAATGATAGAACTAAGTAATAACCAAACCAGAGTGGAGAAAAACGCAGCCTTAGTATTTAAATGGAAACCATATAGTGCAGGAGCCCAGAAACATTTGTTTCACATCTCGAGTACAAAAGGTTTGAGGCCTGGAATATATGCATCTATGATAGGAGACCCCAAAAAGGCAATTCTTAAGTTCTGCAATTCTGCACAGCAACCAGGGGGCGCCACCAAAGACCCCTAAATGTGACTCTTAATTCACAATTTGAGTACATCTTTCAAACTTGTCTTAAAATGTTCTCTATAGGAGTGGAAATCAGAATTCCCAATTCTTAAGTTTTCAATTTGTGTATTAGGTCGCTTAAGAACGACCTAATTAATGCTAATTAACGCTAATTAGCATTTTTAATTCACAATTTGAGTACATCCATGAAACATATGGCAATGTATTCCTTAGGTCATCCTAAATCAAGATCAGTCATTCTTAAGTATCCATTTCATGTATTAACCCACTTAAGAATGCACACTGACAAAAAGGAGAAACATAGATTGCATACAAACACAATGTTTTCTTTTTTTATAAACTACACAAAAATGTACTTAGTATGCATGAATTTATGCTTCAAAATCAGATCATAGTAAGTCATGTAGTAAATTGGCGTCCTGGTTCTACCGCCCATCAACAATTAAATCTCAAATCTCGGAACAAAAAACAATTTTTAATGTTAATTTTATAAAAATTAATACCTAATGTCTAACTTTTACTCTATTAGCGATATTGCTGTTTTATCTCTGACTATCGCTTATAAACTATTTAACATGTTTAAGCTAATTACCCTGAACTAAAAACAAATTTGAATGTATGTAAAAACTCAACTAACTATATCAACGAAAAATTATTGAATTTATCTCAAACATCAACATGATTGTATATATGTTGTTTTATCCAACATTCCTAACATTATTTTGCTTAAAATTTCAAAAACATTACAAATTCCCTGTCAGGATGCTTTGGATATGTACCGTACTGAATATAATCGTATGAACAGGTTTGGTCGATTGTAAACCTACACATCACCATCATCACCATCTCCTTCAACGTCCTCTTCATCAGAAGATGACTGCGCTAGGACCTCATCATCGTCAGCATCAGCTAATTCTTCATCATCTGGAACGAGCGACTCCGGAAGTTGGTCTCCCTCAAACCAGATGGGTTTATATTGATCTCCCACTAGTTCCCATCCGTCATCCTCTGATGGGTGTTGCTGGATGATTGGCTGGTCAGCATTGGCCCACATTCTTGAAACAAGCGATACACGCTTTATGTGGGCAGCAACCTCTCTTTCGCATGGAGGAATACTACTGGCATCAGCTCCCTTCAGCTTTTCAAGTGGGTTCTTTCCTCTTAACTTGGGCTTGTAAATTCTTTCAAAGGTCTTGAACCTGTAGGCGTTTAACGTTTCCTTCGACTTCTCTTTGGCTCCATACATTATAGCAGTGAATTTCAAGAGTGTGTCCTTGCATTTCTCGCTTGGCAGTCCATCTGTTGACAAAGCTTTGAAAGCTTGCTGTACATCGGGCATCTTTTCCAGCTTATTAAAGGGCTGAACCTTGCCCTTTCTTACAAATGCTGCGGTGTAATCCGAGCCGGTAAAGGCATGGAAGGCAGGGAGGGAACTGCACAGTTGTGGTCCCAGTGACTTGGATATCGCTGTTAGGTCAATGAGCCTCCGATTACGCTTGGATGTAGTACCGACATCCATCCAGATGTGGCTGCTGAATTTCTCACAATGATAGAGCAGAATAACAGCTATGTCCGTGTCTGAGGCGCGTATTACTACATTTCCATTCGAGGTGTCTGCTGCCTTTGCATGCATGCAGATCTTGGTATCCGCTTCTTCATGGTTGTTACTGAGCATGTCTACGGTATCTCGCTTGACCTCTCCTTCGCTTACGTGGAAATGGAAGCACTGGCCTGACGGAACATCTAGGAAGACATCACAGGTCCCAAGTATATGAGCGTATGCTTGATCCTGCCATTCTCTTGCAAGAAAATCAGGAAGTTCCCGTTTGAATGACCTGGACGTTAGCGCTTTGCTGATATCGTTGGGCCTTCTTTGTGCTGGACCAGTAATAATGTAGGATCTGCTGTCCTCGGCTGTTGTCCCCCGTCTGGCTCTTTCTGCATCCTTCAGTGACGGTTGAGGGTAATCATCAAAGGCTACGTGTACCCGGACTTTGGACAATGACAATACTTGGTAGAGTATGCTCCTCGCTAGACCTCCATATGTGGGTGGTAAGTTTGGAGGTAGGGTGTGCAGAAGATATTGTCCATCTACTACGTATGCATTGATCTGTTGAGGTCCGTCTCCTTTGATCTCCTTGCTCTCCAGTAAGTTAAGCAACTTACTTTTATCTGTCTTGACCATGCTCTCATCAGGATTGCACATCGTGAGTGGTACTGGTGTAAGGGGATATTGGAATATATGCTGCAGGTCAACATCACGCTTTGATGCAAGGATTATTAGGCGGCCCATCAAATCACGAGTACACTTCAGAACTGCCACTTTCTTATCCGGTGTTCGTCTATTTCTGGCACATTCGTCTACGAATGTTTTGAGAGGAGCTTTCTTTATGGGTTGTTCAAACCTACTGTCATCGGCCTCGCATGCTGTGATGAATGCCTGGTGTAATGTCCTTCCACTTGCTGGCACATTCAGTAAACTTTCGCGGACTGTTTCACTAGTTGCCCTTCCTGTATGGATGTTGTACAACATGGTATCTGCATCTGTTTCGTTCCCAAACGGATTGCAACTATCCTGGATTTGTTTCACCATGGTTTTCACATCTCTATCGTCACGTTTTATTCGTGCAGGTCTCAGTTCAGCAGTTGTGTCTTCTTTGACTATCAGCCCAGCCATTTCGTGGAGTAGACTAACGAATGAAGCTCTAGTGGATTTCGTAAGCATCCAGCGAAGTCGTGCCGCATTATTATTCGTTGAAGAAGTGAATCCAGTTCTTCTCGAAGCTGCATCCGCGTTAATCGTCTGTTCTAGAGTCAAGTCGACCGGGCATCTACTGAATGGATGTTCTGTTCGTCGTACAGTAAAGACGCCTGCTTCCAGTATTTGACGTAGGCCAGGATGGCTGTCTTCCATGTTCATCAAATCGAGTTGGAACTTTGTCAGCCACCGACTGTAATTTACATGGTTTGTAGCAAAGAACAGTCCAATGAGTCCGGTCAGTGAGTATGTATAGAGATCGATATCATTCGTTCGAATCGCCCGTTCGAGCTCGTGGTATTTATGAATGTAATCTATATACATTCTCCAAAACTGGGCGGTTGCACCATGGCCTCCAGATCTTGTCACTTGGGTATATGCTTCATACGCGGCTGTGCATGCTTTGAAGACGTCCGAGTCTAGAGCAGACTGAAGCTGCTCCCACGTGGTCAGTTGAATGCTGCTTATCAATGCTTCTGTTTCTTCTCTGTGTGGGTAAGAGTCTAAGAAGGATGAGAAGTGTAGCATCTCAAGAGCAAGGGCTAGTATGGGGTGCAATCTCTTGCACCTGTTGAAATGTTTCCCCGTCAAAAATCCGTTTAAGGATCCGGTTGCAAGTACCTCAGATTCAGTCAGCATTTCTGGTCCTCCAGAGTTGGACAGGAGTTTCCCAATAGCCTTGAAGAAAGCCATTTCGATGTGGAATGGGCCTAACATTATGAAAATGTTATCAAATTTCGGTTTCTCAGTCACTTGTATTTGAAGTGCCGGCTTGGCTGCGCCCAGATCATAACTGACTATTCCGTATTTCTGTCCCGTCTCATTAGCACACCTCTGCGTGATGAGGAGAGTCTCCTGCACGACCTCTAGGCTGGTGATAGGCTGGCGTAAGTTTGGCATATATAGAACCTCTTGTTTTGGAAGGTGGGAGGAGGCCAAAGTTTGGTTTGGCTGGGCAAAAGTTTGGCTGGGAGGCCAAAACTCCTTCCTTAACCAAAACTGAACACCCTTGATCCGGCCAGCCAGACAGGTGTGTGCATGCTCAGCACTGGTGTGGGTGTCTACTTGGGGCCTGCCCTCAGGTCAGCACTCCAGCCCCTCCCTTGCATATAAGGGAGGGCCAGCCAGGGAGTGGAGGGGGGATAGCAGCCAGTGACAACCCAAATTCCGTTACAATACTGACTGCATTCTTAAGTGGGTTGATGCATGAAATGGACACATAAGAATTGCTGTTCTTGATTCACGATGATCTACTGAACAGTTTGGGACCAATTTGAAAGATGTACTCAAATTGTGAATTAACACTCACCTTGCCAGGGACGGGGTCAATGAGTACATTTTGCGTTCTTAAGTGGGTTAATACATGAAATGGATACTTAAGAATGACTGATCTTGATTTAGGATGACCTAAGGAATACATTGCCATATGTTTCATGGATGTACTCAAATTGTGAATTAAAAATGCTAATTAGCGTTAATTAGCATTAATTAGGTCGTTCTTAAGCGACCTAATACACAAATTGAAAACTTAAGAATTGGGAATTCTGATTTCCACTCCTATAGAGAACATTTTAAGACAAGTTTGAAAGATGTACTCAAATTGTGAATTAAGAGTCACATTTAGGGGTCTTTGGTGGCGCCCCCTGGTTGCTGTGCAGAATTGCAGAACTTAAGAATTGCCTTTTTGGGGTCTCCTATCATAGATGCATATATTCCAGGCCTCAAACCTTTTGTACTCGAGATGTGAAACAAATGTTTCTGGGCTCCCGCACTAATAACGAATGTGAAAAATATCAAATAAGTCTTCTTGAAGAAACAACCAAAAGAAAAGTAAATAAAACAAATAAGCGAA
Source organism: Myxine glutinosa (assembly GCF_964187855.1). NCBI lineage: Eukaryota > Metazoa > Chordata > Myxini > Myxiniformes > Myxinidae > Myxine > Myxine glutinosa. The sequence goes on from NC_136274.1 coordinate 86,355,571, forward strand.
TAAATATAAGTACAAATACGTTAGAGGCTCCTCCCAGAGGATTCAACATCCTTGAATGGACAGGAAGTGTTGATGGTTGCCAAGAAATCAATGGGAAAATAATTTACTACAATCTTAAAATGATATGTGGCTCAGGAGGTGCTCAAACAAGGACATTAAGAGAGGTCGATCATTTCATCTCTGCCCCATCAAAGATACTTGTACCAAGAACCAAGTTCCAACATATTGTTTGTTAATACACTTGATGGTGATGAGTGTTATGAGAAAATTAAATTATTCCCTAAAATACAACAAAAACAAATATTCATTGGTCCACTGAGTGAGTATAATCAAAAGCAGTCCCCCTCCCTAATTTCACCCTCCCCCATTTCTCCCTCTCTTTCCCCTCCCTAATTCCCCTTCCCACAATTTTCCCTTCCACCACAAGTAGTTGGAGAATGGGGTGTCTCGAATGCGCAGACGAACGAACGCAGTGAGTGAGAATGAGCGTCAGCGAATGTCTGTTGAACATCTTGAAATCTTGAGGATGGGAATTAATTGGGGGATAAAATCTCATTGAAAATCCAGTGTCAATAATTAACCTTAATTTTCTCCATTGACTTCAATGTTAAATTTTAGTGTGCTTCAGAACCCCCATTCTCCTACCACTGGGGGAAGTTAAATCGCTACAACCTAATTCGTGTGACCCTTAGTCCCCCTGTCAAGTTTGCTTACATTTGGATAAATAACGACCGAGTGTATTGTGGTTGAAAAACCAGTCAAACAGACAGACACCAAAATGCGTATTTTTGTATAATGGCAAAAACTTCCACCAGCAATGACCCTATATCAAATTTGAGTTTTTCCCCCCGCCATTTTGATCCTCCTAACACTTAAAAAATTTTGTATATGCGAAAAAACCCTTGTGGTGAAATTTTAAGCCATTTGGACTAAGTTTAGAGGTTGCACACGGAGTTTGTAATTTCACATATTTGGCTCGCATACAGTCGTGGCCAAAAATATTGGCACAGTTGCACTTTTTTCAAATAATGCACCATTTCTTCCAGGAAATTGTTGAAATTTTAAAATCTTTTGGTATCCACATTTGTATTTCTTTGGTTTGCAGTGGAACAAAAATAAATAAATCTGAAACCATTACTAAATCTTAGCTTATTCCACACAGAAATCCTAAAATGGCCCAGACAATATTTTTTGACACCTTTTAGAAGGTGTTGGAAATAATTAGATTTCAAGCAGGTGATTGTCCTTCACTTAGGAGATGAACTCACCTACGGTGAGTTGCAGGTGCCTGAAATATAAAAATCAATCATTCACCCAGTATGAATAGATAAAAGGAGTCATTCTGCTGTTTTGTGTCACTGTGTGTACCACAATGAGCATAGAGAAGAGGAAGAAAACCAGAGAATTGTCTGTGGAGGTCAGATACATGATTGTAACCCAGCATGGACAATCTCAAGGCTACAAGTTCATCTCCAGAGATCTTTATGTTGCTGTATCCACCGTACGCAATGTTATCAGGAAGTTTAACGCCCATGGCACTGTAGCCAACCTCCCTGGATGTGGCCGCAAGAGAAAACCTGATCGAAGATTGCAGTGAAGGATTAATCGAATGGTGGAGAAAGCACCTCGATCAACTGCCAAATAGATTGAAGCTGACCTTCAGACACACGGTATGACAGTTTCAACTTGCACCATCCGTCACCAATTCTATGAAAGGGGGTTCCATGGTAGGAGACCCAAGAGGACACCACTGCTGAGAGTGAGAGACATAAGAAAACCCTGACGGGAGTTTGCCAAAACACACCTGAACAAGCCAAAATCCTTCTGTGGACAGATGAGACCAAATTGGAGCTTTTAGGTGAAGCACATCATCTCTATGTTTGCAGAAAACAAAATGAAGGCCTCAAAGAAAAGAACACCTTCCATCCAGTCAAACATGGAGGAGGTTCAGTGATGTTTTGGGGTTGCTGTGCTGCTTCTGGCACTGGGCACATTGATTGTGTGCATGGCATCATGAAATCAGGAGATTACCAAGGCATTTTGGAGCGCAATGTTCAACCCAGTGTCAGAAAGCTGAGTCTCCGTCGAAGGTCATGTGTCTTGCAGTTGCAGCAGGACAATGACCCCAAACACACTTCAGAAAGCACCCATTAATGGTTCAAGACAAAACGCTGGACTGTTCTGAAGTGGCCAGCAATGAGTCCAGATCTAAATCCCATTGAACACCTGTGGGGAAATCTGAAAACAGTACTTGGGAGAAGGCACCCTTCAAATGTGGGAGAACTGGAGCAGTTTTCACAAGAAGTGTGCCAAACTGCCAGTAGAGAGGTGGAGGAAGCTCATTCATGGCTATAGGAAGCGCTAGACTGCTGTTATTTTGTCCAAAGGCTGTGCCAAATATTAAGTCGAGGGTGTCAATAATTTTCTCAATGCCGTTTCTTTTTATTTTCTGATTTAAAGGGATGTATTAAGTTCTGAATCAAAAGCAAAGGTTCTGTAATATTAACAGTGAAATAAGGAATTTAGAGACCAAATACTTTTGTCAATTTCAACTTATTTTTAGACAAAATTGTTATTTGAAAAAGGTGCAAGGGTGCCAATATTTTTGGCCACGACTGTAAATGTTTGGAGTTGATTATTTATTCTCCACTGCTATACTTGTGATTTTGACCATTACAGTTTACCTATGACCATGCTATGTACTGCACATTTTGAAGTTGTTTCTATGTTAATTGAATACAGTACAGCGGTAATCTGGGGTATGCAGTTACACTCATTTCCTGACAAGGGATGAACAACAAACCCAGAATCTGCTTCAAGTTGTGACAGAACATCGCAAGAGGTTTCCCGATTGCAGGAAATTGACGCTTATCGGGCAACATTGAGTGGCTGACAACCATGAGTCACTGTGCAACACCTAAAACTTGATGTATTCAAAAAATATTTCACAGGCAGAAGTTTTACCTCAACACCAAAAAAATTTAAGATGAGGAGGAAAACAATTCATTTCTTTTTTGCCTTGTGTAGCTAAGAACCACCCTTGTGGGGATATTGTACTCGGCTCCATCTTCCTGTCCATCCATCTGTCATGCTATCTCTTCATTGATCGATTGTGCAGAAATTCACCAAACTTGGTAGTTATTATCACCACAGGGCAAGAAGGTGCAAGAGCAGTATCGTTTTTGGCTCCGAGCCCTCGAGCAGGGTCAAAAGGTTAAATACCAAAAATGCAATTACGGGCAAATTTTGAAACATTTTTTTAAAATGAAACTTTGCATATGAAATCAACATTGGGGGACGCATGAAATAATTAACAATTTTTTGGATTTGACCTCCATTCAATGGCTGAGGGGTTGGGGATTTAGGGTCATCCAAAAAAATATTTAATCTAATTTTCACATTGGGTCACTGTTACATATTTATGTGAATGTATGTGAATTACCATTCAGGTCTTTGCTTATCCGTGTGTAGTATATTAAGTTGTTGTGGTTGTAGTTGTTGTGTAGTTGTTGTGGTTGGAGGGTCAGGAGCCCTTCTGAAAAAGTGGCCGGAAACGGAAGTGACCGGAAACGGAAGAGGAAAAGACACGAGGAAAAAAGGACGAGTATTCTTCTCTCTCGCCCGATCCGACGAAAGTGGGGATTGATTGAGCCGTGTGGAAAAGCGGCGTTCCCGAGCCTGTCTGGCGAGAGGAGTTACCGGGACGGATACCTGCCCGGTGGACGTCAAACTGTCGTGTGGCCGTGCACCGACCCAGCGTTGGGCGCCGTTCGCGACACAGTCTAAAAAGACGCGTACGGGTCGCCCGTTGGGGCCTAACACGCCTTGCAAGCGGCGTGGGGTTTGGCTTGCTTTCCCGTACCCGCTTCGCGTGGCCACGAGGGGCTGCAGCCGGGGTGCCTGGTAGTGGTACGATACCTGCCCGGTGGAAACACGTCCACCCGGGGTTCGTTCAACCGCCCGAGTGCGGCGACGCCGACCATCATCTTGGTCAGGAGGGGCCCAGAGACATTGTGCGGGACCGAGACCAAAAAGGGGGTCGTGAGTACTCACCGGGACACACCTATATAAGATGGCCATCTTAATCATAGGGAATTGATTGTGGATAGGGAATTGTTGATGGTTGTGTATTGTTGATTGCTCGGGGAAAATCTCCGTGGTTGTGTCATTGAAATTGTATGGTATCCTTACCATTGAAATATATCCTTGAACATCAGTTGTCTCTTGGGTGAAATTCATATGGATTGCGTGGCGAAAGCGCATATATAATACAGCTTTCTGGCGAAGTTCCGCTCACGGTCCGTGGGTCACCGAGACCAGGTATTCACCGAGGGGACCACGTAACAGTCACTCCTTGCTGAACTTTATGCCATCTTTCAACTTTGCTTTCGGTGGTACGTGTGGGGATTTGCGATGGCGCGTTATCTACTTTGCTCTAGTTTCAGAATGTTCTTGTACAAAATGTCTGAATGCTTCTGCTTTCTGTGCCAAACATGGGAGTCTCATAGCTATGAATGAATGAATGATCGTTTTAAGGCCATTTTCCCCGCTAGAGTGGGGGTTAGCCTTGCGGGCCCCATGACGATCATGGTTCCCTGTTTGAGGCAATGTTTTTATGGCCGGATGCCCTTCCTGACGCCAACCCTTAGCCGCCTCTTACGATGCGCAGGGATATGGTGTACCTATTCTAAACCGGGGTACACACCGGGAAGGAGTCTCATAGCTTTAAATATGCCATTCAAACAAAGTGTGAAGATAAAACACCAGATGCAAATGCCTTCCACTCTCCACACTCCACGCCATCCCCCAACTAATTATTGTGCATCAATGGATCTGCCTCCTTGGTGTTGTTGTTGGTGTTGGTGTTGGACCCTGGTGTTGGGCTAGCGGCTAGGGTGTCGGCTTAGGATCCAAGGATCCTGGGTTCGAATCCCGGTCGATTGCTGAATTAACGCCAGGGGGGTTGACTCAGCCTGTCATCCTTCCGAGGTCGGCTAATTGAGTACCAGTTCACTGGTAATTCCCTGTTTGTCGTTAAAGGCGGCAAAAAGGGTTGGCGTCAGGAAGGGCATCCGGCCGTAAAACATTGCTTCAAAAAGGGGACCGAAAAACAACAACAACCACGGTTCCCGAAAAAGGCCAACCCCCGCTTTGCGGGGAAAAATGGCCTCCAAAGGTGGTTATTTTTTTAAATAATGGATCTGCCTCCTTGGTGCAGATGATCCACGATGATTTTAGTTACCAGTTACAATGAAGAAGCATTTTAGGATGTATTCGATTTTGAAGTGACCTTATGTGTGTAATGTAAAACAAAAGGGGAATTATAATTCTACGAGTAAAAAAAACCCATCAAATATGACAGGTTGTGGAAAGGTTTCTTTGACTGTGCAGCCTCACGAGCATGCCAATCTGCAGCCTCGGCCTAGTGTCAGGTGTGCTTATATGTTCTTTATTTATTGGACATCATATGGACAGAAATGAACACTCGTTTTACTCTGCGTGCGTTGCACATCATGTGCAGCGAATTTCACCTCCCTGCGCCTTGTATTTATTGTTATTGAAAAAAACGCTTTTTGTGCACCGCCAATGCGACTCGGTTTGTAAGCCAACACCTACAATTCCAATATTGTAGGTGGACAAAAAGTTACTTTTATCACTTTTTTTACTTTTATCGCTTTACTTTAAAGTATTGCTTTATCATACTTTAAGTACTTAAAGTACTCTCTTTAAAGTATCGCTTAAAAAGTTACTTTAAAGTTACTTTTTATTTTATCGATAACAAAAAGTTATCACTTTTATCACTATCAGTCACTTTTTTACAAAAAAAAAGTTACTTAACAAAAAGTTACTTGTCATCTTAAAAGACAAAAAGTTACAAAAAGATAATTACTCTTTTATGGAAAATGTTTTTCGAGTTTGTTTTATCCTCAAAAATAGACCGTAGTGAACAAACATTTGTGTTGAAAGAACGACGAGTACATTGTTATTACAAACTTCAGGGTAACTGAACCTGTACCTTTCACCCTCTGATGACCCCAGTATCGGCCGACATTCAAAGTCGTTGGACGTGAACCGGTTTGACTGCGGGTTGTGTGGTGGAAGCTTGCGGCTTGAGAGCCCAGGCGGCACACCTTGCCATGCTGCACCACTCACACCTTTTGCACAATTTGTGAAGGATAAGTATGCAGAGACACGGAAAGCAAACTTTGGGAAAGGGCATGGTGAGGCGATGCGTTTACTCAGTGAGGCCTTTTCTTCCAAGTTACGCCTTCAAAGTGGTGAAAGCTGTTCTTGATTTGTCTCCCGTTTTGCTGAGAAATTTGAAGATCAATTTATGCGCAAATATTGAGGATGTTTTTTTGATGTTTTGTGTCCTAATGTGTGAGGTCATTCAATTTTTTTATTTTTTTTACAGTCCCATTGTAATTCATTTATTTACTTTATCATTTTATTTGTTCACTTACTTTAACATTGTATTTGTTTATTTGTTTGCATTAACATTTTATTTGTTTGCTTGTATTAATATTATATTCATTTATTTATGTTAATATTACAGGTATATTCATTCATTTAATAAACATTGTGGTTGTTTGCATTGACATTGCATATATATTATATTGTCACGTCCGTGGCCGATGAAAACCATCCTTGGATGGATAGCCGAACAGTTAACTCCGAGGCGAAAAAGCCGAAACTTGGTGGTCAGTCCGTCGTGCGCGGGCGAAGGAAACCAGGGTGCTTACCTCAGACAGAACCACACGGGGCTTATTCCTCGAACCCACAAACACAGATACGAGACGAGGAAAATTCACAATACAAGAAATGAAATGCAACAATAAATAATTTAATGAAATAATTATAAGACTATTAAATGTTGAGGTAAAATAACTTTTTGCGACTTCGAGCGACTCTCCACTGACACAAAAACAGACAAGGGGAATGATAAAAGAAAAAGAAATGGTTTCATTTCAAGCCGGCCGGCACCTAGCTTTGCCTCCCCAAATATGCGCCGGGGAGTTAATGGTCGTAGCAATCCATGCAGCCACCCGCGTGGGACAACGCTCCAGCAATGGCGCCGAACCAGTGCGTCAAGCGCCCAGGCGCGAAGCAAGCAGCCAACCGGCCCCTCCTTGCTTCCACCGCCAAGCGAGATGTACACCCACTCCATCAACACCCACTCCCACTCCCACAACAACACCCACAAACAACACCCACTCCTTCAATGGGGCAAAGGCTCCACAAAGCTCCGTTTGTTCCCTTCACAAGCGCACACAAAAAACGTGACTGCCCGCCATGAAGCCAGCACCAGAGAGAGAGAGCATCAACGGATTCTTCTTCTTCTCAAACCTTCCACCTCTCTGACGTCATACGACCAATCATGCATTTCGTGGGCGGGGCCTCATATACCTCTTGACCGCCCACCGATGTGTTTAAAAATCACGATCTTGGATAGGGGATAATCTGACATGGTGAACAGCTGTTTTGAAGACCTGCAGGGAAGAATGAGATCGAAGAGAATGTGTAAGGTGGTTCCACAGGTGGGGAAAAAGAAGAATTGAGTGAAGGTGAGTAGTGGTTTAGGATTTAAGCAGTTTCATTCAGAGGGGGTTGCTGGTGGACCGTGTGCACCCTGCATATACCTGGGGAAGAGGAGTGGTGGGGGAGTAAAGCACGGTGAGGGCAAGGGTGCAAAAGCAGAAATGAGGAGGAAGAAGACAGTCCACCAACCTGTCGACAATGGAGAAGTGATAAGCCCATAGACGCAACTTCATTGCGAGAGATTCCAATTGTCTTGAAAGCCTTAGTTTGTACGGCATTACGTTGACCAAGGTGTGAGGCAGGTGCATCAGCGCAGAGGGGAGAGCAGTACTCCATCAACCTGTGGATGAAAGCTTAGTACAGTCGTGGCCAAACATTTTAAATTAAAAAATATTTTGGGATCCACATTTGTATTTCTTTGGTTTGCAGTGGAACAAAACAACAAAAGCTGAAGAAACTACTAAATCTTAGCTTATTCCACACAGAAATCCAAAAATGGCCTTGGCAATATTTTTGGCACCTTTTAAAAGTTGTTAGAAATAATTAGATTTCAAGCAGGTGATTCTCCTTTACTTTGGAATTGACCTCACCTATGGTGTGTTGCTGGTGCTTGCAATATAAAAATCACTCATTCAACCAGTTTGAATGGAGAAAGGGAGTCGTTCTGCTGTTTTGTGTCACTGTGTGTACTGCAATGATCATGGAGAAAAGAAAAAAACCCAGAGAATTGTCTGTGGAGGTCAGATACATGATTGTAACCCAGCATGGACAATCTCAAGGCTACAAGTCCATCTCCAGAGACCTTTATGTTCCTGTGTCCACCATATGCAATGTTATGAGGAAGATTAAGGCCCATGGCACTGTAGCCATCCTCCCTGGATGTGGCGGCAAGAGAAAACTTGATCGAAGATTGCAGCGAAGCATTGTTCAAATGGTGGAGAAAGCACCTCAATCAACTGCCAAATAGATTCAAGCTGACCTTCAGACACAAGGTACGACAGTTTGAACTCGCACCATCCATCACCAACTCGATGAAAGGGGTTCTATGGTAGGAGACCCAGGAGGACCCCACTGCTGAGAGAGACATAAGAAAGACCGACGAGTTTTCCAAAACACACCTGAACAAGCCAAAATCCTTCTGAGATAATGTCCTGTGGACAGATGAGACCAAATTAGAGCTTTTTTTGTGAAGGACTTCATCTCTATCTTTACAGAAAACAAAATGAAGCCTTCAAAGAAAAGAACACCTTCCTTACAGTCAAACATGGAAGTGGTTCAGTGATGTTTTGGGGTCGCTGTGCTGCCTCTGGCACTGGGTACCTTGAATGTGCGCACGTCATCATTAAATCAGGAGATTACCAAGGCATTTTGAAGCGCAATGTTCAACCCAGTGTCAGAAAGATGGGTCTCCGCCGAAGGTCATGGGTCTTGCAGCAGGACAATGACCCCAAACACACTTCAAAAAGCAGGAATGGTTCAAGACAAAACGCTGGACTGTTCTGAAGTGTCCAGCAGAGTCCAGATCTAAATCCCATTGAACACCTGTAGGAGATCTGAAAACAGCAGTTGGGAGAAGGCACCCTTCAAATCTGGGAGAACTGGAGCAGTTCGCAGAAGAAGAGTGGGACAAACTGCCAGTAGAGAGGTGCAGGAAGCTCATTCATGGCTATAGGAAGCGCTTGACTGCAGTTATTTTGTCCAAAGGCTGTGTGTGATACCAAATATTAAGTCTTGGATGTCAATGGTTTTATCAATGCCATTTCTTTTTATTTTTTCTGATTTAAAAGGATATATTGAGTTCTGAATCAAAAACAAAGGTTCTGTAATATGAACAGTGAAATAAAGAATTGTGGAGACCAAATACTTTTGTCAATTTCAACTTATTTTTAGAGAGAATTGTGAGTTATTTGATAAAAGTGCTCAGGTGTGCCAAGGTGTCAGGTGTGCCAAGGAAGGGCTTTGCACGATAGAGGATGCTCTGTCGGTGTCTGGGTTTGGAGGCCAACTTTGAAATATGGCTTGCCCAAGAGAGATCATGGCTGAGAGTGAGACCCAATAGTTTGAGTGATTGAACCTCTTCAAGATGGTTGTTGAGAAAGTAGATGGCAAGGTTTGCTGGACGGTTTTTTTTTTTTTTTTTTTTTTTGTATACTGAATCGAGGCTCGTGAAAGAGCTAACATTTATTTGACAAACAAATCAACCAGACAAACAAAATATACAAAAAGAGGGAGCGGAAGACAAGATGGGGAGAGAAGGGGAAGCACACAACCACAACATTTGAGAGCAGGGAGAAGTGTGGGAGGGAGAGGGCTTGGGGGCAGGAGGCGTGGGAAGGGGGGGGGGGGGGGGTGGGAGAAGTATAAAACACAAGGGGACCGAAATTAGCGGTTCTTTTGGAGAGGGAGATAGAGGGAGAGGAGGGGGGACAGAGGGAGAGGGAGGGAGACAGAGAGGGAGAGGGGGGAGACAGAGGGGGAGGGGTGGACAGAGGGAGAGGGAGACAGAGAGAGAGGGAGATATGGGGGGGACAGAGGGAGGGAGAGGGGAGGAGAGGGAGAGGGGGGGGGGGACGGAGGGAGAGGGAATGAGGGAGACAGAGTGGGAGACAGACAGACAGACAAAGAGAGAGGGAGACAGACAGACAGAGAGAGGGGGAGACAGACAGAGTGGGAGACAGACAGACAGACAAAGAGAGAGGGAGACAGACAGACAGAGAGAGGGGGAGACAGAGGGAGAGGGGGAGGGGAAGAGGGGAAGACAGAGAGAGGGAAGGAGAGGGGAAGACAGAGAGAGGGAAAGAGAGACAGAGAGAGAGGAAGACAGAGAGAGATGGAGAGACAGAGAGAGGCAGAGAGAGGTGGAGAGGCAGAGAGAGGTGGAGAGGCAGAGAGAGGTGGAGAGACAGAGAGAGGTGGAGAGGCAGAGAGAGGTGGAGAGGCAGAGAGAGGTGGAGAGGCAGAGAGAGGTGGAGAGGAAGAGAGAGGTGGAGAGGCAGAGAGGAAGAGAGAGGTGGAGAGGCAGAGAGAGGTGGAGAGGCAGAGAGAGGTGGAGAGGCAGAGAGAGGTGGAGAGGCAGAGAGAGGTGGAGAGGCAGAGAGAGGTGGAGAGGAAGAGAGAGGTGGAGAGGCAGAGAGGAAGAGAGAGGTGGAGAGGCAGGGAGAGGTGGAGAGGCAGAGAGAGGTGGAGAGGCAGAGAGAGGTGGAGAGGCAGAGAGAGGTGGAGAGGCAGAGAGAGGTGGAGAGGCAGAGAGAGGTGGAGAGGCAGAGAGAGGTGGAGAGGCAGAGAGAGGTGGAGAGGCAGAGAGAGGTGGAGAGGCAGAGAGAGGTGGAGAGGAAGAGAGAGGTGGAGAGGCAGAGAGGAAGAGAGAGGTGGAGAGGCAGGGAGAGGTGGAGAGGCAGGGAGAGGCGGAGAGGCAGAGAGAGGCAGAGAGAGGCGGAGCGGCAGAGAGAGGCGGAGCGGCAGAGAGAGGCGGAGCGGCACAGAGAGGCGGAGAGGCACAGAGAGGCGGAGAGGCACAGAGAGGCGGAGAGGCACAGAGAGGTGGAGAGGCACAGAGAGGTGGAGTGGCACAGAGAGGTGGAGTGGCACAGAGAGGTGGAGTGGCACAGAGAGGTGGAGTGGCACAGAGAGGTGGAGAGGCACAGAGAGAGAGAGACTTTTAGACTTTTTATTATAAAAATACATGCCAGTCAGTGAAGATACCATTCAATACAAGCACAATAATCAAAACCACAGAAAAGAAAAAAAGAAGAAAACAGGAAAGGAAAGGAATTGAAAACCGTACAATGAACTAGAAAAGAAAAAGAAAACAAAAAAAAAACTGACCCCACACAAATTCATTCCAAACGAACCGACAAATATATCATTAATTCATTCTCATGCACCATGCAGATCCCATCAAAACACCAAATGTTCATGAACTCATCAATCGTTTTCTTTCCTTTCAGAAAAACAAAATTCAAGTTTGAGTCTTGCAGATATCAAGGTATTAAAAAGAACATGACATTGCATTGCCCAATCGGCTTTCCCTTCAGTTTTTCTTTCCTCGATAAATAAATTGCCGCCGTGGCCACTAAAAACAAAAACAACATATGTACATGTTCTTTCATATCGTTGAAACCAAAAACAAATGATCGCAGAGAGAAAGTGATCTTCATTTTTCCAGCCATGTAATTCAGCCCTTGAAACAAGCATTCTGAGTATTGCGCTGCAATACATGTCCCCTACCAAAGTTCAAAGTGCCATAACTTTGTCAAAAATGATCGAATATGCAAATTATGCAGGTTGATGCTGGTTTTCAAACTTGATCTGAGGTATGCTGAGACACGTGTGTGTCACGCCTCGCCTCGTTGATAAGCCGCAAGGTCGCTCCGTGGAGCGGCCTGCACGTATTGCACTGTGTGAATTATATAAATTATTACCAACTCACGGTCTGAGGTACTCGCGATTCAAGAGATATCCATTTAAAAAAAATATTTTCGTTTAATTGACGATATCTGCCAAACCACGTGACCTATCGCAAATTCCAAAATGACATTTTAGTGGATTGACATGCGGAACAGATCTGTGAAGTTTCCCCTCGATTGGATCAAAAATGAGGGAGGAGCTCGGTTTTAAAGATTCATGCTTAAAAACGTCACAACTCTGAAACCATGTGATGCATGACGTCATGCTCGCTGACTTTTTTGTTCGTCATCGATATGCGATTCTGCCTGCAAAGTTTGGCCTCGATCTGTTCAGCCGTTGCAGAGAAAAAGGGGTTTTCGTGTTTTCACGAAAAACAATATAGCGGCCGAACCACGTGACTTGTATCGTCATAATTACCATTAAAATATTCTGCAGACCGGGTCCCCCCCATGGTGAAAATTTGATCTCAATCGGTCCTATTATTGCAGAGAAAATGGTTTTTAAAGGAAATTAAAACTTAAAATGGCACTGAGTTAAGGATCATCAGAATTATCAGAATTCCCAAAGTTCAAAGTGCCATAACTTTGTCAAAAATGATCGAAACGTCGTGAAGTTCGATCTTGATCTGTAACTTATCATGAGGAAACCATGTGCCAAGTTTGAAATCATTAGCATTAAGAGTTTAGAAAAAAAGTCCGGAAAACTGTTCTTTGCGTGACGGACGGACTGACGGACTGACGGACGGACGGAGGGACGGAGTGCAAACATATAGTCCACTCCGGTGTACACCGGTAGGGGACTAATAAAGGCGCAAGCCTTGCACAATCAACGTAAGCATGGCATACATCCTCCGTGCAAATGCAGAACGGGCAACACGTACAGTCATGTGAAAAAGTAAGTACACCCCATGTAAAGTTTTGACTTTTTCAACATATTTCAACATACAGCTATTTGATCTTCATTTCAACAATATTGATAGATAAAGGTGATATAATATAACAAATATCATGAAACATTTACATTTTGTAGTCCATTGTATAATTTAAATAAACATAAATGCAAATTTCACATGTGGAAAAAGTAAGTACACCCCATGAAATGTTTTTAAAATCTTTTTAACATATGTGCACATATCAATATTTGATCTTCAGTTAAACAGTATCTATAGATAAAGGTGATCTAATTGAACAAAAAACAATGAAAAGTTGACTTTGCAATAATTTATTCAACAAAAAATTAACAGAAATGCCATTTCCTTCTGTGGAAAAAGTAAGTCCACCCTTGGCTCTAATAGGTGGTATTACCCCCTGTGGCAGAAACAACCTCAAGTAGGCGTTTCTCATAACTGTCTACCATTCTCTGACATTGACTGGGAGAAATTTTTGCTCACTCCTCTATGCAGAATTCTTTCAGCTGTGCGATGTTTGAGGGGTTTCTTGCATGCACAGCTCATTTCAAATCCCCCCACAACATCTCGATGGGATCCAGATCCGGGCTTTGACTTGGCCATTCTAGAACCCTCCATTTCTTTCTTTTCAGCCATTCCTTGGTGGATTTACTGGTATGTTTAGGGTCATTGTCATGTTGCAAGGTCCACCTTCGGTTGAGCTTCAACTTTCCGACAGATGGCCTCACATTATCCTCAAGCACCCTCTGGTACAATGAAGAATTCATAGTGGATTCTATGATGGTGAGCTGCCCAGGCCCTGATGCAGCAAAGCTGCCCCGAACCATAATATTTCCACCACCATGCTTTACAGTTGGTATCAGGTTCTTGTGGTCAAATGCTGTCTTTGGTTTTCGCCAAATATGTCTTCTGGTACTGTGGCCAAATAGCTCTACCTTTGACTCATCTGTCCAGAGCACATTGTTCCAGAAGTGCTGGTCTTTGCCGAGGTGTTCATTGGCAAACTTTAGTCTTGCCCTGATGTTCTTTCTGGACAGCAAAGGTGTCCTCCTGGCATACCTCCCATGTAGATCAAATTTGTGCAGCCTCTTTCTAATGGTAGACTCATGCACTTTGACATCAACAGTGGCAAGAGCTACCTGTCGGTCCCGTGATGACATTCTGAGGTTCTTAGGGACTTCTTTCAGCATCTTGCGGTCTGCTCTCTGGCTGAACTTGCTGGGGTGGCCTGGCCTGAACAAGTTGGCAGTTGTTTGGAATCTTCTCCACTTGTGGATGATCTTCCGGACAGTCGAATGATTGATTTCAAATTGTTTGGAGATATTTTAAAATCCCTTCCCAGACTCGTAGGCATCTACAGACTTGGCATTTAATATGGAATTTTTTTTTCTTGACTTGGGTTTACTTTCTGAACTCACTATATCAATCTGGTGAGTTTCTTTTATGCTTTGGTGATTTATTTGTTAAAAGAACCATGTCACTGATTGTCTGTCGCAGCAATAGGTCAATAACAGGATTATATCACAGGTGGCGTGACAAAATGTACGGACAGATACATTTGACGATTGGCTTCACAATCGGGTATATAAGGGTTGTTGCGTTCTGTATTAGTGGAAAACAACTGCTGCACATCTACAAATGTTATTGCCGCTTCCTCTGGAGATGGTCCGTCAACTCGACAATGCTGTTTGTCATGGAGTGGTGGCTTTACGAAATTCCGGCATGAAACAGCGTGCTATTGCTCAGCAGTATGGCATCACTCAAGGTCAGGTGTCAAAGATCCTGAAACGAAATGCTCAGAGGGGTGTCCCTACTCCAATGCCGAGGCCAGGACGTCCCCGCAGAACCACAAGGAGGGATGACAGCCAGCTGCACTGGTTAGTCCGCAATGGCCGTACCAAGTCAGCTAATCGGCTTAGGGCTGAGTGGCAGCAACTGACAAATGTGCCTGTATCCAGAAGGCTAGTCAACCAACGACTGGTTCAAGTAGGCTATCGTGCCAGGCGTACCCTGAGAAAGCCACGCCTGACCAGAGAACACCGCCAGCGCCGATTGCAGTGGGCCAGAGAGCACCGTCAATGGCAGCCAGGACACTGGAATCACGTGATCTTCAGTGACTAGTCTAGATTTCTGGTTTATCATCAAGATGGCCACATCCGAGTGTGCAGACAAGTGCATGAAGCCTCCAACGAAGATTGTATAGTGCCAAGAGTCCAAGCTGGAGGTGGTGGGGTGACCGTTTGGGCTGCTTTTCATGCAGGGGGAAAAACTGACCTGGTTGTTCTGAATGGAAACCTGAACCAGAAACCTGAACCAGCCCCTATACAGGGCCATTCTGGAAGAAACATTGCTTCCATTTTCTCATGCAGCCTTTCGAGGAAACTTTGTCTTCCAAGATGACAATGCACTGTCTCATCGTGCTCGCATGATCCAACACTTTCTTGCTGACCGTGGTGTAGAGCATATGGAGTGGCCTGCCATGTCCCTGGATATGAATCCGATAGAGAACTTGTGGGCAGAATTAACGCGTCAAATCGAGAACTCAGACGAGCAGCCCACCACTGTGCGTGAATTGCAGCAGGCTATTGTCACTGCATCGCAAGCGATTCCTGTCCAAACCTTGGTAAATCTCGTGAACAGCATGCCTCAACGTGTACGTGCTCTCCTGAATGCTCATGGGGGTTACACGAAGTACTGAACTGTAATTTTACTGTCTGGAATCCCAGTCGTAATCGAACTTTTGTTTTTGTTAAAAAAACATTTTTGACCAATGTGCAAAATAAAGAGATACTTCTGGAAAACGTACAGAAGCTTAACACAGTACTGTCTGTGATTTGAGTCTTTTTTTTTTTTTTTTTTTTTTTTTTTTTTTTTTTTTTTTTTTTTTTTTTTTTTTTTTTTTTTTTTTTTGTTTTGTTTTGTTTTGTTGTTGTTGTTGTTGTTGTTGTTGTTGTTGTTGTATACAAGATCGAGGCTCGTGAAAGAGCGAACATTAATCACACAGAAAGACAAACAGACACATAAAACAAATAACATCGGGAGCGGTAGACAAGATGGGGAGAGAGGGGGAAGGACACAAACACAACATTTGAGAGCAGGGACCGAGAGACATGGAGACATCGAGAGATCTGTGGGAGGGAGAGGGCTTTGGGGGGGAGGCATGTGAAGGGGGGGAGGCATGTGAAGGGGGGGAGGCATGTGAAGGGGGGGGGGTGGGAGAGGTATAAACATATGGACACTGCCAGGATTTCCAGGAAATAAGTTGGAATTTCAAACAAGGTGGATCTGGGGTGAATTAGTGGGGGTAGAAAAGATCAAGGTTATGGATGGGGGAAGATAAGAGATGGTGGTGAACAGCTGTTTTAAAGACCTGGAGGGAGGAGAGGGATTGAAGGGAGTGTGGGAGTTTGTTCCACAGGCGGGAGAAAAGAGGAATGAAAGAGTGAAGGTGAGCAGAGAGCCGAGATTTCGGCAGTTTAACCATCAGAGGGTTGCTGGCAGATCTTGTGCGACCTGTAGGAATATTTGGGGGACAGAGCACAGAGAGAGCTGGGGGAGCAAGGCCGGAGAGGAGTCGGTAGAAGACAGAAAGACCACCTACCTGCCTGCGGTGAGTGAGTGAAAGGCCCTCAGAGATAGCTTCATCGCGGGAGATTCCAATGATTTTGAAAGCTTTGGATTCAACAGCGTGAAGCCGAGCCAGGTGTGAGGCAGGAGCACCAGCCCATAGGGGAGAACAGTATTCCATTGAGCTGCGGATGAAAGCCTTGTAAGTGGTGAGGAGCTCAGGTGTGCCGAGGAAGGACTTCGCACGACGGAGGATGCCCAGTCGGCGACTGGCTTTGGAGGCCAGCTTGGAAATGTGGTTTTCCCAAGAAAGATCATGGCAGATAGTGAGACCCAAAAGCTTGAGTGACAGAACTTCTTGGAGAGGATTGTTGAGAAAGTAGATGGGAGGGTTGTCCAGTCGATCTTTTCGGAGAGACATAGTAAGAGAGTGAGATTTGGCAGGATTGAAAGACATGTTCCACTTGTTTGACCAGTCTGTGATTTTGTCCAGGTCTTCAGAGAGTGAGGAGGCTGCAGACTGCCGATCTGAGGGAAGAGGAATGGAGCGGCAGAGAGTGGAGTCATCAGCAAAGAGATAGAGAGGATTTTCCAGAGAGTCAGAGAGATCATTGATAAAGACCAGAAAAAGCACAGGGCCCAGCACACTTCCTTGGGGAACTCCAGCCTGAACAGGAAGGGGAGATGAGAGAAATCCATTCAGGGCCACACGTTGACTACGACCAGAGAGGAAGTCCGCAAGCCATGCATGGAGATTTCCATGGATACCATAGGAGGAGAGTTTGGTGAGCAGAGCTGGGTGCCAGACCGTATCAAAGGCCCTTGATATGTCAAGGGAGACAGCTCTGATTTCCTGTTTGGCATTGAGGACCTCCATCCATTGTTGAGACAGCAGAAGCAGCATGTCCAGAGTAGAGTGACCTGGTCTGAAACCAAATTGATGATCAGAGATCAAGCCATTGGAGAAGAGGAAGGATTTCATATCCGAAGCAATGATGGATTCCATGACTTTGCTGATAATTGGGAGCAGGCTGATTGGTCTGTAGTTGCAAGGATCTGTTTTTGCACCTTTTTTGTGTAAAGCGGTAATGTTAGCTGATTTCCAGGATGCTGGCAGATGACCTTGAGCAAAAGATAGGGTGAAAAGAACAGAGAGAGGGTGAGATAGAGCGGCAGAGCAGGATTTTAAGACCCGTGGGCTGATGCCGTCTGGTCCAGTTGCAGAATCAGAGTCGAGGTTTGACAAAAACTCCTCCACCTTGTCAGGAGATAAGGACACAGAGTCCAGGAGCAGTTGGGTTCGACTGGGAAAGGTGGGAACAGAGAGAGATGGGTTTGGGACTAAGGATTTCGAGGCGAACACAGAGTTGAGGCATTCGGCTTTGTCACGTGCGATGTCAACTGTGTGGCCATTTGAGGTAAGGGAGGGGATGGAGGGGGAACAAACACCAGAAACGGATTTGACCAGACGCCACCAGGATTTGGAGGAAGGAGACAGGTTTGAGAGTTCATTCTTGAGTGAGGAGAGATAGTGCTTCCTGGCACTCCTGAGGGTAGACACACACTTGTTCCGAGCTTGGTGGAAGGAACTGAGATTTCCTTCAGTTGGATTAGCCTTCCAAGAGGCAAAGGCAAGTCGTTTCAGGGCAACTGCCTCACCACAAGATTCAGTGTACCATGGACGGGAGGAAGGGTAAGACAATTGAAGGCGAGATGGGATAAATCTGTGCATGAGAGAGATCAGTTTGCTTTGGAAGAATTCCCAGGAAGAATTGATGTCAGAGGCAGTGGAGATGGGAGACCAATCCAGACGATTGATGGCTGCTTGAAGACCGTCCCAGTCGGCCTGAGTGAAATGCCAGACTCGTCGACGCTGAGGAGGCTCTCTGAGAATGGCCAGAGAGATGTCCACTTTGACAAGCACATGATCAGAAGAACCGATTGGAGCAGAAGAAGAGCAGCAGACATTAGCAGGGAAGTTTGTCATAACCAAGTCTAGAAGAGAAGATACTCCATTGGCTGAGATCCGGGTCGGGAAATTGACAGATTGTGTCAATCCCAGTGAGTCACAGAAGTCCTTTGCTGAGGTGCCATGACTAGTGAGAGAGGAACCCACACCCAACCAGGTGGCATGATGACAGTTGAAGTCACCACATATGAGGAAGAGAGAGTTGGGATGAGTGGATAGAAGTTGGTCCATGTTGTCAGACATTGAAATGTAGATGGAGTCATCACTGTTTGGGGGACGGTACAGAACACATATGAACAAAAGGTGGGAGCGGAGAGGAAGCCGTAACCAGAGGTACTCCTGCGGGTGAGGAGGAAAGAGAGCAGTGCAAGGAGAGTGAGGAAGAGAGTTTTTGACAAAGATAGCCACCCCACCACCAGGCCGAGGCTCAGGTCTATCATACCGGAGGAGGGAGTAACCAGGAAGAGATATTAAGGAATCAGAGACATCTTGAAGGAGGAAAGTCTCTGTTAAGCAGATCAAGTCTGGATTGTCAGAAGCAACCTGTATGGAGAGATCAGTCAGGTTTGAGCGAAGGCCCCGGATGTTTGAGGTCCATACCGTTAATGAAGAGAGAGGGGGAGCATCGGGTACAGGACAGGGGAGGGGAGGAGTAGGGTAAGATGAAGGATGAGAGGGGGAGGTAGGGAGAGCAGTTGATAGTGTTTCAGATGTTGCAGAAGAGTTCCAAGAAAGGGAAGGATGAGGAGGATGAAAGGTTTGCTGGTGAAGGGATGCGGCACAGTGAGGGGTTGTTTGAGGGGGGGCAGAGGAAAGTAGAAGGTTTGGGGGGGTGGAGGTATGAGATAGAAGGGAGACGAAGTGGGGAGGAGGCAGCTTGGAGGAGGAGGGGGGAGGAGAGAGAATTGGAGAGGAATGGTATGTGGGGAGAATTGAATGGGAGGGATTGGGGGGGAGTTTTGAAGGGCAGGAGTGAGGGGGGAGTTTAGGAGGGGAGGGGCAAGGGGGGAGTTTTGGAGGGAAGGGGAAAGGGGGGAGATCAGGAGTGGAGGGGCAAGGGGGGGGATTAGGAGGGGAGGGGCAAAGGGGAAGTTTAGGAGGGGAAGGGCAAGGGGGGAGTTCAGGAGTGGAGGGGCAAGGGGGGAGTTTAAGAGTGGAGGGGCAAGGGGGAAGTTTCGGAGTGTAGGTGCAAGGGGGGGGATTTGGATGGGAGGGGCAAGAGGGGAGTTTAGAAAGTGGATGATTAATGAAAGACGAGCATTGATAACAAATTGGGTTTGTTGTGATTTTCAAGTTAGCAATCCGGTTCAGGATGATGGAGGAGGGATGGAATGAATGTGAATTTAGACCATGTAGTGAGGGAGACGTATAAGATATTGAATTTCTTTTTTTTGAAGTGGAATGAGTTGGAGAGGAAATTGAGAAAAGCCTTTTAAATAGGAAGAAAAACAGCGTGTTGTAATATACCACTGAATAAAAAACAGAAGGGGAAAGGTTAAACATATTTAAACAGAACTATGAACAATCTTATATGCACAAAAATACCAACGGGGGGAGAGCCGAGAGGGACCACCACGAGTCACGTGAACAGGGCAAACGGTGGATGGCAAGGAGATAATGGGGGTGGGGCGAACAGCACACCTGGACAGAAAATACAGGATGAGACAACAGTACACGTGGAGAAAATAAAATAAATGTTTTTGGTTTTTTTTTTTTGGGGGGGGGGGGGGGATTTAGAACGTTAGACAGTATTATGTTCGGGGTAGAAGGGAAAAAACCAAGAGCCAAGCAAAACACACTTAAGTTAACAAAACACCGACGGGGGTACAACTACAGTACAAGGCCACACACGAGGAGCAGAACACGATTAAATAAATACGAGTTACAGGAAATTCAAACCAAAACTAACTATAATCAAACAATATCACATGGACGATAAAATAACGAATTGAAATTTGACAATCTATCTGGGGAAATGGGGGAGAAACACGTGGTCGAAGAACGAACGAACGAATAAGAAAGAATAAACGAATGAGCACAGAGAAGGTAATGTCTTTTTTTTTTTTTTTTTTGAGTTGAGATTTACATAAGGAAGTAGGCTTTGGGGTGGAAAGACTGCGAAAACAGAGAACGAAAGTTATTGGATCACAAACGACAGGCGCTGAGAGAAAAACAAAGCCTCAAGGTTGTACAGTGTACACTGTACAGGGCCTCGAGACGACACGAATTAACGCGATTTTCAATACAGGTATGAAAGATTTGCACCGAAAATCTTTGACGGGACAATATACGTACATACACCATAAAAGAAATACAGTTATAACGAAAATACAAATTGGAACAATGACTTAACTTCGATTTCGATGGAGAGCGTGGAGACCTGCGAAAAAACGAACCGTCGCCAACAAGACCGGAAACGGAAGTCCAATATCAGTTTCGAAGTTCGATATCAGTTTCCATCACTTTCAAGGATCAATTTATTTGCTTCGAAATGTCAAATGTGGTTTTTGTTTCTTTTAAAGGTCACATTAACAAAATCTAGAATAATTTCAACATAATTCCAATGAACTTTTGGTTCCAAGTCAACTTGAAAAGTAAGTTCACCCCCACAAAAAAAATATTCCATATTAAATGCCAAGTCTGTATAACCTTCTTTCTGAAGGCCTCAGAGAGCTCTTTTGATCTAGGCATGGTGACGCCGCACATTTCAACAAAGAGCAAACCAAACGAAATGTCTGAGGTTTAAATAAGACAGGTTCCTCCAAGATCCTCTCTCACGATGTTCTAATCATTTGCACCTGAGCGGTGCACCTGATTCTAATTTTAGGTATTTGAAGTAGTGATAAATGTAGGGGTGTACTTCCTTTTTACACATGCGAAATTTGCATTTATGTTTATTTAAATTATACAATGGACTACAAAATGTAAATGTTTCATGATATTTGTTATATTATATCACCTTTATCTGTCAATATTGTTGAAATGAAGATCAAAGAGCTGTATGTTGAAATATGTTGAAAAAGTCAAAACTTTACATGGGGTGTACTTACTTTTTCACGTGACTGTATATTGATTCCCATGCAGGCCCCAGATGGGAGTTCTTCCGGCATTAGCCCTTTCCACCTGGCCACTCCATTTAACGGTGAGTTCCCAAGCAGAACTGTAGTACATAAACGATACAGGTCTTTACTACTGCATTTCTGAAAAATGTTTTGTCCCTCACTAATTGGGGGCAAGTCTCTGTGACTAAGCTGTACCAATAAGCCAGGAAATCGCCAGTCATTGAATGTCACCAAAACTTTCTGGGTCCATCTTCGTCCAAGTTGAAAGCTTTTCTTTACTGTTTCCTTTAGGACTCTTCCAATTATTCGTCCCCTACCGGTGTACACTGGAGGGGACTATAGGTTTGCACTCCGTCCCTCCGTCTGTCAGTCTGTCCATCTGTCAGTCCGTCACGCAAAAACAGTTTTCCGGACTTTTTTTCTAAACTCTTAATGCTAATGATTTAAGAGTTTAGTTGAAGTAGTGATACTTGGTACATGGTTTCCTCATGATAAGTTACAGATCAAGTTCGAACTTCACGACGTTTCGATCATTTTTGACAAAGTTATGGCACTTTGAACTTTGGTAATTTCCCCAACAGTTTTCCGGATGACAGACTGCCGGTAGGGGACATGTATTGCAGCGCAATACTCAGAATGCTTGTTCTATTTGACCATATTCCAGTCATATCAGCTATCTCCTGCACCGCCTTCCACCCCCAACCAGAATCATGGTGGAGGTCCAACACTTTGATTATGCCTGCTGTAATAAAGTGTTGATAAAAGTCTCGGCTTCTTGGAATTGCAGGAAAAAGCGGGTTGTAAAAAAGGGGTTCTTCCACACACATGTTTGTAGCATAGGTTTCCTGCTGGCGACTTGTCGAAAGGCTTTGCCAGGCATTCAGAAGGCTCTGCTAGAATGATGGTAGATGAGATGTGTCGACATGTTGGAGTTGGATTAAGAAAAGTTCAAGGCCGTATTCGAGCCCGCTTGCTTTTCGCAACATGTGATAGGCCAGAAGCCGGCTTGGCAGTCGTTCCTTGTACAGCAACTGCTGTATTGTGCACAGCCGAAAAGCCATGATGCGACTTTTTATGTCGATCAGTCCCTGGCCACCTTCAGACAAGGGGCAACATATAACATTTGGTAGTAACCAATGGTGACCACTCCAAAAAAAAATCCACCAGTAGCCTCTGCACTGCCTTTAGTAGTGCCTCTGGCAGCTGAAGGCAGATAAACCTATGCCACAGGGAAGAAGCTATCAAATTATTAACAACTAGAACCCTGCCTTTGTAGGAAAGGTGGGGCAGAGCTCGTTTCCACAGTCCCAATCTTTTTTTAACATGTTCAACAATCCCGTCCCAATTTTTGAGGACGTAATGTGGAGATCCCAGGAAAACCCCAAGATATTTGACTCTGTCTTCCACCCATTTTAACTTTGTTGGTAGATGCACAGGTGGTACCAGCACTGTTCCAGGTGGAATGTTCTTGAGACGGGGAATCCATAAGGCTTTACTCTTGTCCCAGTTGCACTTCAAAGAAGAAGTGCGGCAAAAAAGATTTAAACATTCAACAAGTGCAGGGATATCATTCTCCTTCTTAACAACCACACAGGCAATATCTGCATAACCCGATACAACGACTGAAGGACTCCCAGGGGACACAGTCACTCCTGAAATATTTTTCCTAAATAAAATTAGAAGTGATTCCATTATCAAGGAGAATAACAAACCAGAAACCGGGCATCCTTGTCTCACCCCTCTTTGAACCTGCACCGGAGAACTGAGTTAGTTATTTATTTTAAATAAACTAAATATATTGTTGTACAACAAAGTCACGTAGGCCCTAAGGTTGGCACCAAAGCCACATGCTTCCAGCACACAATACAAAAAACATGATCAACACTATCAAAAGCCCTTTCCAAATCAAGGAATATTATCCCAAAATCCTTTTCCAAGCAATTACACTCCATTAAATCCCTGATCAAAAAAATATTATCATAAATAGATCTGTTTGGGATGCAGTAATTCTGATCATGGTGGACTAGATCACCGATTACCGTCTTCAACCGACTGGCCAACACTTTTGACAATATTTTGTAGTCCGTACATAGTAACGAGACCGGCCGCCAATTCTTTATCTGCCGTAGATCTCCAGTCTTTGGAATCAGCGACACCACCGCTCTTCTAAAGCTTAGTGGGAGTTCTCCAAGCACGAAGGATGATTCCAGGACATTCAATAACTCAGGGCCCAAAGGTCCCAAAAAGCCACGAAAAATTCTGCCGGTTCGCCGTCAATCCCAGGCGCTTTCCCCGAGTCCATTTCAGCTAGGGCCCGCGTTAGTTCGGGCAACGTAATTGGTGAATCCAGGCCCAGGCGCTGAGGCTCAGTTAGGGATGAAAAGTGAGATGTTAAAAATTCCATGGTTTGCTCACAAACATTTTGTTTTGCATAAACCTTTGAACAAAACTCTCTAATGCACAACCTTACATCTCCAGGGTTGGCGACCATGTTTCCCGTAAAGTCTAGTACAGAGAAAAAGGTTTTGGGTGACTTGTTTACAAAATAAATTTTGGAAGAAAGATTTACGAGGGGTGTCTGATACGTTTAAATTGTTTATTCTTAATCTGACCTAAAGGCCCGCTGTTTTCTCCTGAATCAGCTCTCTCAGTTGAGCCTTCTTTTCAACCAATAACCTGTGGTCTCTTCTGCTATTATCTTTAGCCAGTTTACACTCTAACCGTATAATATCAGCTTCCAAACAAGCCATTGTTATGTTTTTTTTTACATCAGTTGCTTTGGAAACAAAATGCTGACAAAACACTCTAATCTGACCTTTTGTGTTATGTTATGTTATGTTATGTTATTGCAAATCCAACGGAAGGAAATCTCATTTCCTTTCACAAAGCCCGAAACAAGTGTGTGTTCACCCTCAGGAGAGACCTGCAACCAATTGATTATGGTCATTCAGACCAGGTCTGCCTGCAACCCTCTTATGGTTAAACTGCCGAAATCTCGGCTCTCTGCTCACCTTCACTCTTTCATTCCCCTTTTCTCCCACCTCTGGAACAAACTCCCTCACTCCCTTCAATCCCACTCCTCCCTCCAGGTCTTTAAAACAGCTGTTCACCACCATCTCTTATCTTCCCCCATCGAAAACCTTGATCTTTTCTACCCCCGCTAATTCACCCCAGATACATTTTTTTTGAAATTCCAACTTCTTTCCTGGAAGTCCTTGCAGTGTCCATATGTTTTATACCTCTCCCTCCTCCCCCCAAGCCCTCTCCCTCCCATATTTCTCCCGATGTCCCTGCTCTCAAATGTTGTGTTTGTGTCCTTCCCCCTCTCTCCCCATTTTGTGTACCGCTCCCCTTATTTTTTGTGCTTTATGTGTCGGTTTGACTTTTTGTGTGATTGTTAGCTCTTTCACGAGCCTCGATCTTATACACAAAAAAAATAAATTCTGTTAGGTTTACAATGCGTTTCCTGTACGTATTTTGCAAGAAAAGTCTTATTTGTTCAGGGGAAGTAGGACCTAGACTGGTAAGCTTCTCCATTGCTTCCACCTGGCTGTTTGCTTCCTCCAGGTCAGATTCGTCAGAGTCAGTTTTAATTTCCGAATCACACAAGCTTGTATAATCCTGCATGTCACTACTGTCATCAATATTGGCACACGGACCTGCACTAGTTGTAACATCTGTGTGCTCTCCCCCCGTGGGAACATTGCTTTGTGAAATAACAGCAATAATCTGTGGATTTGGTGAAACAGCATCAGCAGATGCAGCGATGTTGCTTCCCCCGACTGCAACAACCTTGATGGTGTGGCGGTATCTAGCACAATCGGAGTCTCTTGCAAAACATTGATTTCTGCGATTCCAGCTTCACCAGGTGATGAAGTGAGAGCAGTAACTGGGACAGTTTCGCGATTTTCTGCTGACAGGGATTCAGCATCATCATGCTCAGGATTAACATTTTCCAAAGTGACAGCAGGTTCATCACCAGTGGCCTCGGCAGGTTCATCACCAATGGTCTCGGCAGGTTCATCACCAGTGATCTCGGCAGGTTCATCACCAGTGGCCTCGGCAGGTTCATCATCAGTGGCCTCGGAAGGTTCATCACCAGTGGTCTCGGCAGGTTCATCACCAGTGGCCTCGGAAGGTTCATCACCAGTGGTCTCGGCAGGTTCATCACCAGTGGTCTCGGCAGGTTCATCACCAGTGGTCTCGGAAGGTTCATCACCAGTGGCCTCGGCAGGTTCATCATCAGTGGTCTCGGCAGGTTCATCACCAGTGGTCTCGGAAGGTTCATCACCAGCGGTCTCGGCAGGTTCATCACCAGCGGTCTCGGCAGGTTCATCACCAGCGGTCTCGGCAGGTTCATCACCAGCGGTCTCGGCACGTTCATCACCAGCGGTCTCGGCACGTTCATCACCAGCGGTCTCGGCAGGTTCATCACCAATGGTCTCGGCAGGTTCATCACCAGCGGTCTCGGCAGGTTCATCACCAACGGTCTCGGCAGGTTCATCACCGGCGGTCTCGGCAGGTTCATCACCGGCGGTCTCGGCAGGTTCATCACCGGCGGTCTCCGCACGTTCATCACCAGCGGTCTCGGCACGTTCATCACCAGCGGTCTCGGCACGTTCATCACCAGCGGTCTCGGCACGTTCATCACCAGCGGTCTCGGCACGTTCATCACCAGCGGTCTCGGCAGGTTCATCACCAATGGTCTCGGCACGTTCATCACCAATGGTCTCGGCAGGTTCATCACCAGTGGTCTCGGCACGTTCATCACCAGTGGTCTCGGCAGGTTCATCACCAATGGTCTCGGCAGGTTCATCACCAGTGGTCTCAGCAAAATCATCAGAGGACTTTCCAATAGCCGAGCATAACACTAACAGGTGAGACGATTCCATTTGATTTGTTAACAGGTAAACCAGTCCCTGCATGTGGAACGTCTATGTCCTCACATGAAAGGGGGCCGAACTTGTTAGCTGTAAGTACAGGGTTTGGCCCAGGTAAGCCTTGTAGTGTGGCATCGGTCACGACTGGGGCGGGGGTTACCGACAGGTTGCTTATTGTTAAATGCTACCTTTTTCTGAGCTAAATGACCCTCGGGAAAGGTCTTTCTCTTCCTTGACGGAACAATGGTGAAACCATCCGCGACGTTCGTTGTGCTGTTTGGATCATCGGGGTGGGAAGGCTGAGCGTCATTGCCGGACATGGAAGATGTTCCCTTCACAGCCGAAGCAAAAGATGAAGAAGAGGAATCCTTGTTGTTTACACGGTTTGTCCCATCGTTCGACGAAGCCGTTTTTGGGCAAGAGCGTTTCAGGTGTCCGAATTTACCACATTCAAAACATTTCAAGGTGTCAGTGGTTACGTATAATTGGTAATCATGATTATCAATTTTGAATTTTAAAACAATGTTCAGCGTTCTTTCGACGTTAGAAGGAGGAAGTACAAGATAAGCTTGTCTCCTGAAAGACATCACATGTTTAGCCCGGTCGTCCTGGCAACGTAAAGGTAACATCGTGACATGCGAAACCACAGTACCATAACGAGATAGTTCGGAGACCAGTCTCTCGTTCTTCAGGAATGGAGGACAGTTCGAGATGATGACCTTAACGGCTGGAGTGTCGAGAGGGGACACGAGTACGAAATGTCCATCATCTGTCGATAGTCCTGTAGATACAATCTCGTGAACCAGTTTGGCCTCGGATACGAAAATAACGACACGTTTGTTCATTCGCGAGGCCGCACGAACTTTATCAATACCGATTATGTTGCCGACAGCAATAACGAGGTCTTCGACGCTGACATCGTTCGGCAGGACACAAACGACGCCATGTCCACGTGTTAACGCTTCATATGCCGCGTAACGCGAAAACGACGTCATAATTTACAAGGGACGAGGGTGGGTGGGGGGGGGGGGCAAGGGACGAGGGTGGGGGGGAGAGGAACGAGGGTGGGGGGGAGAGGAACGAGGATGGGGGGGAGGGATGAGGGTGGGGCGGGAGGGATGTGGGGGGGGGGAGGGACGAGTGTTGGGGGGGGGGAGAAGGGACGAGGGTGGGGGGGAGGGACGAGGGTGGGGGGGGAGGGACGAGGGTGGGGCGGGGAGGGATGTGGGGGGGGGGAGGAACGAGGATGGGGAGGAGGGACGAGGGGGGGGGAGGGACGAGGGTGGGGGGGAGAGGGACGAGTGTTGGGGGGGGGGAGAAGGGACGAGGGTGGGGCGGGGAGGGATGTGGGGGGGGGGGAGGAACGAGGATGGGGAGGAGGGACGAGGGGGGGGAGGGACGAGGGTGGGGGGGAGAGGAACGAGGCTGGGGGGGAGGGACGAGGGTGGGGGGGAGGGACAAGGGTGGGGCGGGAGGGATGTGGGGGGGGGGGGAGGGACGAGTGTTGGGGGGGGGGAGAAGGGACGAGGGTGGGGGGGAGAAGGGACGAGGGTGGGGTGGAGAGGAACGAGGATGGGGGGGAGGGACGAGGATGGGGGGGAGGGACGAGGGTGGGGCGGGGAGGGATGTGGGGGGGGGGAGGGACGAGGGTGGGGGGGAGAGGAACGAGGATGGGGGGGAGGGACGAGGGGGGGGGAGGGACGAGGGTGGGGGGGGAGAGGAACGAGGATGGGGGGGAGGGACGAGGGTGGGGGGGGGAGGGACGAGGGTGGGGGGGAGGGACAAGGGTGGGGCGGGAGGGATGTGGGGGGGGGAGGGACGAGTGTTGGGGGGGGAGAAGGGACGAGGGTGGGGGGGAGAAGGGACGAGGGTGGGGGGGAGAGGGGACGAGGGTGGGGGGGGAGAGGGGACGAGGTGGGGGGGAGAGAAGGGACGAGGGTGGGGGGGGGGAGAAGGGACGAGGGTGGGGGGGAGAAGGGACGAGGGTGGGGGGGAGAGAAGGGACGAGGGTGGGGGGGGATGGAGAAGGGACGAGGATGGGGGGGGATGGACAAGTGACAAGGGGGGGTAAAGCGACGAGGAGGGGGAGGTAAAAGGACAAAGGACGAGGGCAGGGGGAGAGGGGAGAAGGGACGAGGACAGGGGAGGGGAAGGGACGAGGGAGGGGATGAGAGGAGGGTGAACATCGCTCTCGAACAGTGATTAATTAATTACGAGCCGAGACAGATTTTCAAAGGTGAAAACAAACACAGCTGGTGGAGAAAAAAGAAACGATCAGCCAGAGGACGGGATGGGCCGCCGATTTATGTTGAAGTGTGGTGCTGCGCACACAACTTGCTTGCCAAAGAGGTAGGCCACAACGCGTTTGTTAAAACCAAAAGAGTCTTTATTTCGAAAGCTCGAACTGCAGCACTGGGCGGGCTCGAGCTTAGAGCCCGCATATATGTGCCGAGGCCACGCCTAGTCCCCGGGCGTGGCCGATCGGTCGAAGGGCGGGGCATGTGCCATCGGTCCCCGCCTGGGTGCTCGCGCCACCCACTGGTGCGCGGAATTATTGCCCCTTGTGCCGGCCACACGCGCCCCCCCCCCCCCCAGAATTCCCACGCACATGAAGGGTGAGTTTGCGGGGAAGCCGGATGACCCGGCCGAAACGCCCCCTGGGGATGGGTGCAGGGCTGGGGGGCAGCGTGCCGGCGGGGTTGAGGGATGCCGGGGGTCCGAACGCTGGGGGGCGGCCTCGACGTGGAGGCAGAGCTGCTGGCGGGGGTGCCGGGGGTCCGACCGCGGGGGGGCGGCCTCGACGCGGAGGCAGCGCTGCCAGCGGGGGGTGGTCCGGATCGAGGTGGGCCGGCTTGAGGCGGTCCACGGAAATGCGATCCGGGGCACCGCCGATGTCGACCGTGAAAAATTTGTCACCGGTCTCCAGCACGCAGAAGGGCCCGTCGTACGGGGGCCGTAACGGTGCCCGGTGGGCGTCGTGCCGGATGAACACGTACTTTGCCGTGCGAAGCTCCGGGGCGACGTGGGAAGGCGGGCAACCATGGTGTGCCGTTGGCACCGGGGCGAACCTCCGGGCGGTCTCCTGAAGGGCGGCGCGCTGTTGCGCCACGGACCAAGGAGCCGTGGAGTCGGGGATAAATTCACCCGGTACCCGCAGTGGTTGCCCGAAGACCAGCTCTGCCGAGGACGTGCGCAGGTCGTCCTTGGGCGCCGTCCTGAGGCCCAGCAGGACCCAGGGGAGCCTGTCGACCCAGCCGCCGTCGCGGAGGCTGGCCCGGAGCGCGGCCTTCATGGAGCGATGAAAGCGCTCACACAGGCCATTGGCCTGGGGGTGGTAGACCGGGGTGTGGTGTAGTTTCACCCCGAGCCCTTGCGCCACTGCGGCCCAGAGCTCCGAGGTGAACTGGGGGCCGCGGTCGGACGAGATGTCCGAGGGGGCACCGAACCGGGCAACCTAAGTGGCGATAAAGGCTTGCACCACCTCAGCCACAGACGTCGCCGCCAATGGGACGGCCTTCGGCCACCGCGTGGTGCGGTCGACCATGGTGAGGAGGTGGGTGAACCCTCGCGAGGGGGGCAGAGGTCCCACCAAGTCGACGTGCACGTGGTCGACCCGCCGCTCGGGCACCGTAAACGGGGCCAACGGTGCCTGGGTGTGGCGGTGGAATTTTGCGTGCTGGCACGCGAGGCACGTCCTGGCCCAGTCGCGGACGTCCTTCCTGAGGCCATGCCAGACGAACTTCGCCCCGACGAGTTTCTGGGATGCCTTCGCGCCAGGGTGGGACAGGCCGTGGATGGCGTCGAACACTGGGCGCTGCCAGCCAGCGGGCACAATGGGGCGAGGCCGGCCGAGGGAGACGTCGCATAGGAGGGCCGTGCCCACGGCATCGAACAGCACCTCGGTGACGCGGATGCCCGTGACGGCGGTCCGCAAGGCCTGGACGCCGGGG
This sequence comes from Myxine glutinosa, assembly GCF_964187855.1. NCBI lineage: Eukaryota > Metazoa > Chordata > Myxini > Myxiniformes > Myxinidae > Myxine > Myxine glutinosa. The sequence goes on from NC_136274.1 coordinate 86,385,852, forward strand.
TCGGCGGTCTGGGCCTCCGCCATCCCGGCATAGTCGACCCCGAGGTGGACCGCATGCAGGACGGACCGGGAAAGGCAATCCGCCACCGGGTTGTCCTTACCCACCACGTGACGGATGTCTGTCGTGTACTCGGACACGGCAGAGAGGTGGCGCTGCTGCCGTGCCGACCATGGCTCGGCGACCTTGGCCATCGCGAACACAAGGGGCTTGTGGTCAACGTAGGCCGTGAACGGGCGGCCCTCCAGCAGGTGGCGGAAGTGTCGGACTGCCAGGTGGAGCCCGAGCAGCTCACGGTCGAAGGTGCTGTACCGGCGTTCGTGCGGGCGAAGCTGCCGGCTAAAAAACGCCAGCGGTTGCCAAGCACCACGCACCCATTGCTCGTGCACCGCGCCCACCGCGTAGTCCGACGCGTCGGTGGTGAGGGCGATCGGTGCATCGGGCGCCGGGTGCGCCAGCATGGTGGCGTCAGCCAGAGCCAGCTTTGCGCCCATGAACGCCGCGGCCATCGGCTCCGACCATGCGATGTCACCTTTGCCCGGCTTGCCCCGAAGCGGTGGTAAAAGTTTACCATGCCCAGGAACTCCTGGAGCCCCTTGATCGTGCGGGGCTGCGGGAAATCCCTGACCGCCTCCACCTTGGCCGGTAAAGGGACGGCCCCGTGCTCGGTGATGCGGTGCCCCAAGAAGTCGATGGTGGCGACGCCGAAACGGCACTTGGCAGGGTTGATGATTAGGCCATGCTGGCCCAGGCGTTCGAAAAGCGTGCGGAGATGGAGCAGGTGCTCCTCCCGGGACGCGCTCGCGACTAGGATGCCGTCCAGGTAGACAAACAGGAAAGGTACGTCGCGCAAGACGCTATCCATAAGCCGCTGGAACGTCTGGGCCGCATTCTTCAACCCAAAGGGCATCCTTAGGAATTCGAAGAGGCCGAAAGGGGTGATGACGGCCGTCTTCGGGACGTCTTCCGGTTGGACGGGTACCTGCTGGTAGCCCCGGATGAGGTCCACCTTAGAAAACACAGTCGTGTTGGCCAACCGGGCGGAAAAGTCCTGAATGTGTGGGACCGGGTAGCGGTCGGGGGTGGTGGCATCATTGAGCCGGCGGTAGTCCCCGCACGGCCGCCATCCCCCGCCGGGCTTCGGCACAATGTGCAGCGGAGAAGCCCAAGCGCTGTTGGAGCGCCGTACAATCCCCAGCCGCTCCAGCGTGGCGAACGCCGCTTTTGCCATGGCGAGCTTCGTGGGCTCGAGCCGGCGTGCCCGGGCATAGACCGGCGGCCCGACCGTGGGGATGTGGTGCTCCACCCCGTGTTTAACGGCCACCGCTGAGAAGGTGGGCCGCGTGAGGGCCGGGAAACTGGTGAGGAGGCGGGTAAAGTCGTCCGCTGCCGGAAGCGTGCAAACTAAACTCGCCCGGACGGAACGTTCCAGCAAGCCGCTTGGCAAGCCGCTCGGTGAGCCGCTCAGTGAGCTGCTCAACTAGCTGCTCAGCGAACAAGCGAGCGAGCTAAAGGTTTCGGCCTGGACGAGCCGTCTGCGCTTCACGTCGACCAACAACCCAATCGCACATAGGAAGTCCGCACCAAGCAATGCCATTGGCACGCTGGCGGTCACGAACGACCATTGAAAGCGCTGCCCTCCGAACCGCAGGGAGAGGCAGCACTTCCCGAACGTGCGGATGGGTGTACCGTTGGCGGCAAGCAACGCGGGGCCCCGGCCCGCGGTTCGCTTGTCGGACGTGGCGGCGGGGATGACGCTTACCTGCGCTCCTGTATCACAGAGGAAACGGCGCCCGGACAAGGTGTCCGTGATGAATAGGAGGCTGCCGGAATGGCCGACGCTCAGGGCCGCTAACGAGCGCCGGCCCGGTCGTTTCCCGACTTGTCAAACGAGCACGGCGGGCAACACTTCTTAGCCTTGTGGCCGAACCTGGCGTGGAAATAGCACCAGGCTTGCGGCAGCGGGGGCGGCGGCGGCCGCGGTGTTCTCGGCGGCGGTGGTGGTGGGCGGGGCACGGCAGCGGCCACGAGGGACGCTGTAGACTCTGCCCTGGGATCCACGACGGCAGCACCATAACTCGACCGCGTGTCGCAAGCCGTGAAGAACTTGTCGGCCTCTACGGCCAGGGCGCGGGGTTCCCTTATTTCGGAACCGGCCAGCGCGAGGCGTACCTGTAGAGGTAGCTGGCATAGGAAAAGCGCCCGGAATAAGAAATCCGGGGCTTGGTCACCCAGCAGCGACAGCATATAATCCATCCGCACGGATGGTCGTGTGTCGCCGGGTTCGGGAAGGTCCAGGAGGCGGTCGGCCCTTTCGATCTCCGTGAGGCCGAATGTGGCAATGAGGAGACGTTTGAGCGCCTTGTACTTGTGGTCGGCCGGCGGGTGCTGCAGGATGGACATGACTCGGGCGGCAGTGCCGGGCCCGAGGGCGGCGACCACGTGGTAGTAACGGGTCTCGTCCGCCGTTATGCCTCGAAGTTGAAATTGCGCTTCGGCCTGCACGGCACCTCCGGGACACAAAGGTGATCCCGGGGGAGGAGGCTGTTTCACAGCACCACTTGGTTGTCTGCGACATAAGGGTGAAAGGTGCGAGGAGAGCTCGGCGGGTGAAGTACCAACCGAGAATGAAGGTGTGGAGGTTGAAAGAGGTGACAGTAAGGGAGGCATTAAAAGAGAGGCTGAGTAGGGTAGAGGATGATGTGGTTGAGCTTGAAAGTGGTTGGATGTCAATGAAAGCTAGTCTGTTGGGAGCCGTTGGTGAGGTATGTGGATGGACAAAAGGACCACCGAGGCACTCGGAAACATGGTGGTGGGATGTTGAGGTTGGAAAGAGGATTGACGAGAAGAGGAAGAAGTTCAAAGAGTGGCAGAAGGCGAAGGGTACGGGAGCAGAAACAGCAGAGCATGAAAGTTATAAGGCAGCCAGGAAGGCTGCAAAGAAAGAGGTAGCAAAGGCGCAGGAGGCATGTAGGAAAATGTTCGGAGAACGCTTGGATTCGGAAGAGGGTCAGAAAGCAGTATTCAGGATTGCAAAGCACATAGCGAAAGAGAGGTGTGATGTGATGGGGGTGAGTTGCTTGAAGGATGAAGTGGGACAAATCGTTGTCGACCCAGATGGAATTAAAGGAAGATGGAAAAGATATATGGAAATGCTGTTGAATACAGAGAATGAATGGGATGGCAACATAGAGAGTAACCCAGTTTTAGGACCGGCAGAGAAGATAACTGAGAAGGAAGTTGAGGAAGCGATAAAAGCAATGAAGAGTGGAAAAGCGGGAGGGCCGACGGGAGTTGTGGGAGATATGTTGAAGGCAGCAGGAAGTTGGGGTGTGAAGAGAATGACAGAGATCTGTAATCTGGTGGTGAAAGAAGGCCGCATTCCAGTGGTTTGGGAACTGAGTACCCTCGTCCCTCTATACAAGGGGAAAGGTGACCCTCTGGAGTGTGGCTCGTACCAAGCGATAAAGTTATTGGAGCATGGAATGAAGGTATTGGAAAGGGTGTTGGAGAGGAGGATAAGGAAGAAAGTGAAGATCGACGAAATGCAGTTTGGATTTATGCCAGGAAGAGGAACGACAGATGCGCTTTTCATTGTGAGGCAGTTGCAGGAGAAGTACATGGATAAGAGGAAGAAGTTGTTTTTTGGGTTTGTTGATCTGGAGAAAGCATTCGATAGGGTTCCACGCAAAGTATTGACATGGGCATTGAGGAAGTTAGGAGTGGAGGAATGGTTGATCAGAGTAGTGATGGCAATGTACAAAAGAGCACGCACAGCTGTAAGGACGAAGGACGGGAACAGTGGTGAGTTTGAGGTGAAGGTGGGAGTGCATCAGGGGTCGGTACTAAGTCCACTACTATTTGTAGCGGTGATGGAGGTGCTGGCTCAGACCGTAAAGGAGGGTTTACCGTGGGAGTTGTTGTATGCAGATGATCTGGTGTTGATTGCGGAAAGTATGGATGGACTGAAGGAAAAGATGAACAAGTGGAAGGAATGTATGGACACAAAAGGTCTGAAGGTGAATATCGGAAAGACAAAGGTGATGGCAAGTGGTAAAGCATGTGGTGAGGTGGAAAGAACTGGGAAGTGGCCGTGTGCTGTGTGCAGGAAGGGTGTCGGAGTGAACTCCATTCAATGTACAATGTGTGCTGAGTGGGTTCATCAAAAATGTAGTGGTCTGAGAGGGTCATTAACCAGTGTGGCAGCTACATTCAAATGTAAGGTGTGCACAGAGGGAGGTGCAGATGGAGGAAATGTTGAGTTGGATCTTGGAGACGGCGTGAAGCTGGAAGGTGTGAAAACATTTTGCTACCTCGGAGACATGCTGAATGGAGAAGGTGGATCAGACTCGGCAACGGTTGCTCGAGTGAGATGTGCATGGAAGAAGTTTCGGGAACTGAGTGGCGTGCTGATGAGGAGGAGAGTGTCGCTGAAGCTGAAGGGAAAGGTGTATGCTGCATGTGTGAGAAGTGTTATGATTTATGGGAGCGAGACATGGGTAATGAACGTAGAGCAGCAACGAAGGCTGGAAAGGGTGGAAATGCGAATGGTTCGATGGATGTGCGGAGTATCGTTGAGAGAGAGGAAGACAAATGATGAATTGCGAAAGATGATGGGAATATTGCCTGTGATTGATGCTGTGGAGAGGAACAGGTTGAGATGGTTTGGTCATGTATTGAGGAAGGATGAAAGTGACTGGTTGAGAAGAGTGATGGAAGTTAATGTAGAAGGAAGTAGAGGACGGGGAAGACCGAGAAAGACTTGGCTAAAGATGGTGGAAGAAGAAATGCGGGCAAGGGGGTTAACAAGGAGAGATGCAGAAAATAGGGCAAAATGGAGAAGATTGTCATGGGGACCGCAAGGCTAACCCCCGCTCTAGCAGGGAACATGGCCTTAAAAGGCATGTTGTTGTTGTTGTTGTTGGCCTGCATGAACCACACGTCGGCCTGTGCTTCCCAAAACTCTGGGAGTTTTACTGCGACGGCGTTGTTGGCCATGGCGTGTTCGGTGGTCAGCAACGGCTGAACCAATTGGGGTCACCAGTGAAGTGTGGTGCTGCGCACACAACTTGCTTGCCAAAGAGGTAGGCCACAACGCGTTTGTTAAAACCAAAAGTCTTTATTTCGAAAGCTCGAACTGCAGCACTGGGCGGGCTCGAGCTTAGAGCCCGCATATATGTGCCGAGGCCACGCCTAGTCCCCGGGCATGGTCGAAGGGCGGGGCATGTGCCATCGGTCCCCGCCTGGGCGCTCGCGCCACCCACTGGTGCGCGGAATTATTGCCCCTTGTGCCCGCCACAATGTAAAAGTTATCCACAAACAACTGTGGGCTCTCTTTCTCCGAGAGAGAGAGAGACTTTGACTTTGGTATACCTTTATTTAAGCAAGGTTAGAAAACAAACGCGAGACATAGCCAACAAACAGCAATCATAAAAGGAAGGTAAAAAAATAAAGCATAAAATAATACAAATAATAATACGACTCCTCTCCGGCCTTGCTCCCCCAGCTCTCTCTGTGCTCTGTCCCCCCAATATTCCTTCAGGTCGCACAAGATCTGCCTGCAACCTTCTTATGGTTAAACTGCCAAAGTCTAGGCTCTCTGCTCACCTTCACTCTTTCATTCCCCTTTTCTCCCACCTCTGGAACAAACTCCCCCACTCCCTTCAATCCCACTCCTCCCTCCAGGTCTTTAAAACAGCTGTTCACCACCATCTCTTATCTTCCCCCATCGAAAACCTTGATCTTTTCTACCCCCGGTAATTCACCCCAGAGTCCTTGCAGTGTTCATATGTTTTATTCCTCTCCCACCTCCCCCCAAGTCCTCCCGATGTCCCTGCTCTCAAATGTTGTGTTTGTGTCCCTCCCCCTCTCTCCCCATCTTGTCTGCCGCTCCCCTTGTTTTTTGTGTTTTGTGTGTCGGTTTGTCTTTTTGTGTGATTAATGTTAGCTCTTTCACGAGCCTCGATCTTGTAGACAAAAAAAAAAAATAAAATAAAATAAACGTGCACATTTAAAAAGAAAAGGTGAGATCATTGTTGACTACTTTACACAGTGCGTTCTTGTAACACCATTTTTGCTTAAAAAGATCTAAATTATTTCCGTTTTGGTGAAAATAAAACTCTGCACGTAGCCTGGCCACGGCGAGGGCCTTAAAAACTGTTAAAACATTGTAGCCAGGGCATCAGGGTTGGCAAGAAGTTTAGCTTTACTTGTTTTATAAATTGCTAGCTTCCCTTGAGCTATTAAAAAATTGGTGAGCACAGATACGGCAGCATTCTCAGGATTCAATGGCAAACCAAAAATAAACATACGTAAAGAAAAAGAAACATTCATATGGCAGCACCATTGTGACAACAAAGTAAAAAGTGGGGTCAGCCTTGCACAGTCAACATAGGCATGATGTAAATCTTCAGAGGCCGTACAAAAGGGGCATGAAACAGAATTTAAAACACTAAAACGGTGTCATAAAACATTGGTAGGTAAAATCATATGTACAATTCTCCAAGAGATATCACCAGTCCGTTTTACAATTGGTGGAGCATACATGGTGGCCCATTGTGGGCAAGGGGGGGGGGGGGGCGGTAACGTCCCTGTCCATCGGGATCCAAACCTATCCTTGCATACGTAAGGATGCCGAATGGCAACACAGAGGTGGTACAGGTACTTTTTTTCAGCACTAGGGAGTGGAGACGAAGACAGGCACACAGATTCTGTTAATGCAGCCGATGATATTTACACCTGATGAATGGAGAGAACATGCATTGCAGGGTCATTGTTGTTGGCATCAAAATGAAGACCCAGTCCTCTGAAGGTATGCAACACTTCTTGAATGAGCTGGGAGACAGCCCTTACAGAGCGCATTCCAACAGCGGTTGCAATATGTCCTGCTGAGTGCAAGTTTAATTCCGGTTATCCCGCAGGTCCGTATGACATGCACACCAGAACTTGCGAAACATTGCACAAAAGCACGTGATCGAGGTATGTTGGGAAAGAGTGCATTGTAAAAGATAGGCTCGTCGAGGAAGTTGTTGGTGTTGTAATGAGCCATATCTCGGTGCACCACGAGAGGCTGCCAGGCTTGCAGCAGGTCTTGGTAGAAAGGAGGCAATGGGGAGATGTCAACATGTTGCAGGTCCATGAGAAAAAGTTCCTTGTTGAAATCAAGCATGCCAGCCATTTTCAACAGGTAGTTGGCAGTGAGCCGCCACGGCAGCGAAGTGAGAAAAAGGTGAACAGTGGCGACGCGAAAAGCCATTATAGACTGGTTCAATTTCCAGCAATTGTGACTGCATGAGGCAGTAAGAGAATGTGACAAGCACACATTGTACATTGAATGGAGGTCACTCCGACACCCTTCCTACACACAGCACAGGGCCACTTCCCAGTTCTTTCCACCTCACCACATGCTTTACCACTTGCCATCACCTTCGTCTTTCCGATATTCACCTTCAGACCTTTTGTCTCCATACATTCCTTCCACTTGTTCATCTTTTCCTTCAGTCCATCCATACTTTCCGCAATCAACACCAGATCATCTGCATACAACAACTCCCACGGTAAACCCTCCTTTACGTTCTGAGCCAGCACCTCCATCACAGCTACAAATAGTAGTGGACTTAGTACCGACCCCTGATGCACTCCCACCTTCACCTCAAACTCACCACTGTTCCCGTCCTTCGTCCTTACAGCTGTGCGCGCTCTTTTGTACATTGCCATCACTACTCTGATCAACCATTCCTCCACTTCTAACTTCCTCAATGCCCATGTCAATACTTTGCGTGGAACCCTATCGAATGCTTTCTCCAGATCAACAAACCCAAGAAACAACTTCTTCCTCTTCTCCATGTACTTCTCCTGCAACTGCCTCACAATGAAAAGTGCGTCTGTCGTTCCTCTTCCTGGCATAAATCCAAACTGCATTTCGTCGATCTTCACTTTCTTCCTTATCCTCCTCTCCAACACCCTTTCCAATACCTTCATTCCATGCTCCAATAACTTTATCGCTCGGTACGAGCCACACTCCAGAGGGTCACCTTTCCCCTTGTATAGAGGGACGAGGGTACTCAGTTCCCAATCCACTGGAATGCGGCCTTCTTTCACCACCAGATTACAGATCTCTGCCATTATCTTCACACCCCAACTTCCTGCTGCCTTCAACATATCTCCCACAACTCCCGTCGGCCCTCCCACTTTTCTACCCTTCATTGCTTTTATCGCTTCCTCAACTTTCTTCTCAGTTATCTTCTCTGCTGGTCCTAAAACTGGGTTACTCTCTATGTTGCCATCCCATTCATTCTCTGTATTCAACAGCATTTCCATATATCTTTTCCATCTTCCTTTAATTCCATCTGGGTCGACAACGATTTGTCCCACTTCATCCTTCAAGCAACTCACCCCCATCACATCACACCTCTCTTTTGCTATCTGCTTTGCAATCCTGAATACTGCTTTCTGACCCTCTTCCGAATCCAAGCGTTCTCCGAACATTTTCCTACATGCCTCCTGCGCCTTCGCTACCTCTTTCTTTGCAGCCTTCCTGGCTGCCTTATAACTTCCATGCTCTGCTTTTTCTGCTCCCGTACCCTTCGCCTTCTGCTACTCCTTGAACTTCTTCCTCTTCTCGTCAATCCTCTTTCCAACTTCATCATCCCACCATCATGTTTCCGAGTGCCTCGGTGGTCCTTTTGTCCATCCACATACCTCACCAACGGCTCCCAACAGACTAGCTTTCATTGACATCCAACCACTTTCAAGCTCAACCACATCATCCTCGACCCTACTCAGCCTCTCTTTTAATGCCTCCCTTACTGTCACCTCTTTCAACCTCCACACCTTTATTCTCGGTTGGTACTTCACCCGCCGAGCTCTCCTCGCACCTTTCACCCTTATGTCGCAGACAACCAAGTGGTGCTGTGAAACAGCCTCCTCCCCCGGGATCACCTTTGTGTCCCGGATGTGCCCCCTAGCTCGCCTACGCACCATCAGGTAGTCAACAGTTGTCGTCGACCCACCTGACGTGTATGTAACAAGCTTATTATCCTCTTTCTGGAACTGAGTATTACAAATCAACAAATCAGCTCCATCAGCAAACTCCGAAATCCTTTCACCTTCTCCATTTCTCACACCATATCCGTAACCCCCATGAACTCCCTCAAAACCGTCCATACTCCTTCCCACATGTCCTCTCTATATATGACAACAATATATCTAACAATATATTAGAAAGGAATATGTCACCTTTTATATATTTCTATATTTTATATTTATATTTCACCCCCTTAAACCAACACTGATGAAGTGTCAAATAACCGTATTGTGGCAATATCCGAGCATTGGCGTTATTTAGTCTTGTTTTTGCATGTTACAGTCTCCGAGTCACTGCATTTGCATGCGTCCGTACACTTCAAATCCCATTTCTTGCACGAACACCTATCACTGGTGCAACCCTTGGTACAGCCACACTGTACAATGTCCTTGCATGCTTTTGGGATAGGGGGTAAAGATCTGAGCACCGGTGAGAGAAGACCATCAGCCAGCTTCCATCCAGCAGAGTCCATTGGGGAAGGAATTACTGGGTTTGGATTGCACGCTTCTCTCCATATGAAGCTCTGGTAATTTGCACGCTGTATATGGTGATGTGCAGCATCACTTGATGGTGGCATTGATTCTGGTGCCTGACATTTACTGAACAGCTTTACACGGGCCTGTCACAGTTCTCTGATGATGTCTTATATATGCGACATATAAATCTCTCGGCATCATTGGACACTTCATTGGACAGACTCAGAGACTTGCCAAGACCCCTTAGTAGATGATGGTGTTCCAAGAATACATCCCATGTTGACTTCTTTGAGTGTCCAGAGAAGTATGATACCGTATCACACCCTGTGATTGCATGGAATGCTGGGATTGTTTCAAATGTGTGGTCATCGAGGGCGACTTGTTTCCTGATATCATGAACTGGAACATACTTCGGTTTCTTAGAGGTGCCAGCCTTGAGCCATAACTGTGAGCAAACCATCTTGTCAAAATGCGCTAGAACTAGAACAAGGATATTCGTATCACGGGCTGACACCACAATAGTTGGTGCATCACTTTGAATACAGTGGAGTATAATTCGGGTATCCGCTTCTTCATGATTACCTTCCAACAACTCCATGTTCATGTCAGGATCAGTACTTTGCACATCTGTCTCGCTAACGAACCCTCCACCCACAACAACTGTCTTCTCACTTGGAGCGGATGCAATGAGTGCATTGGACAGAAAAAGAGAAAGGTCTCTCTTGTTGTCAGTGGATGCCAGGAAGTCTGTCCATTTGCTTGGGAGGGGGACATCTCGATTTTCAATCAATCGTCGAATTGGCCTGGACTTTTTTGTCCATTTTTCCCTTGTTCCAGTTTTGATTGAGAGCTCTTGGTATCGATCGAAAGTCACATCAATCCTATCATGTGCTCTACCTTGCTTGAAAATGAGTTTGACAAACACATCAGCATAATCGCCAAAGGTTTTCGCATCACATGGCTTTCCCAATGACATAATCGTGGCTTGTCCATCTATGATAAGACAAGCAGGTTTTCTGATGGTGATTTCTGGGGGTGATGTCACATCTTTCGTCAACACATCAAATAGAATGGATTTGGTACCGGTCCTTAGCGAGCCAGATGTGTCAGCAATGCTCACTGGTACGTTCATCAATTCATGGTTTAAGATCTTGCTCAAATCAACTGGTCTACCCGCCCGATATGCTGTGATGAGTCTCTGCGTAAAGTTCCTGTCAGCTTTCAAAGTTTCCATCTTTCCTTTGGAAGTGTTTGTCGCTGTGTGCACTTCATACAAGGATGAAAAAGTAAGAGGTTTTACCTTTGGCAACTTATCCCTGAAATCGACCTTCGCATCAATACACCTGTCTTTTACGAAGGTGTCCAACTGGTTCTGCCCCAGCTGCTTTGCATTCAACAGTGACTTCTCTATTTCAATGGTGGCCATGTCCTTTGTGGCAATATTCAGAAGGGTTTTGGGCTTACCTACAGTGTCTACATGCAAACCTTTGAACCTCATCAAGACATTCAAAATGTTTGCTTCGTCATTGTTGTCTCGTGAAATTCTAGCTGCTGTCGCTTCATTCGGGGTCCACTCAGTATCCAAACCAACATTCATCATCTCGTATGTCTGATTTGAAATGCTTGCTCTTTGGTTGTATGACAACGTCCACCTTGCAAGGGCCGTATTTGTTTTAGTTATCCCTACAATGCCACCACTTCTCTTTCCAATACCATTGAGCCATTCCAGGCTGTGATCAGGGGACACCTGATTGAATCTTTGGTTCGATCCCTTCACCATGAAATTGCCTTGTTGAAACTCGCTCTCTAACTCCTGTGGTAACTGCTTCATCTGGGATAAGTACACACATCCCCATCTTGCATAATTGGTGTGATCATATCTGTGGAAAAACGGCATCATTTCACGAAATGCTGCAAGGTGGAGTTCCCATATTCCGTCACGCTGTGCTCTGATGAAAGAGAGTAAGACAGACACCATACTCATGTAATCCCACCAGCACTTGAAGTTTTTGTCGTTTTGCTTGGTCTCCGTGAAAACAGCCACATGATGTCGAAATTCTGGGGAATGTGTGATCGCCAGAAGAGTATTGTGGTCTTCAGTCTCAATGGCTTTGACCAGTTCTTGGGATATTTCAGTGTCTTTGTCCTCAGTATACCTTCGTACCTGTGGAATCAATAATTGCCAAAGAGCTTGCCAGGTTAACTTATGTGCCCTACCCTAACTGCCTTAGCATACGCTTTGCCATCTTTTACCTTTTCAGCTGTGTTTGGACCAAGAAGCCCACTTTCAACCCACAGTTCTACTAATCCAATGTCTCCCGTATGCTGTCCAATAACTTTCAAAAAGTTCATAGAGGTATGCAAGCCACCTAGCCTTGGTATCAAAGTGTCCTTGAATTCTGGGACTGTCCATTTCAATTTCATCAGCTGTGGGAACAAGCCCTGATCCACTGTGACTACAGCGTAGTTATTCCCCAGGGACCTAGCAACATGAAGTGCCCTCAGCACAAGGGTGTTCAGGGTTGACGATTCATGAGCTGGAGCAAGAATGATGGGCACGTAACCAATGATTGTACGTTTTAATGGTTCGTCATGGCTGGGGTTTGATTGGTTGAAACTTGTCCATGAAGGCTTTTGCTCAACGTCCTGACGAGTAAGCACAAATGCCATGTCACGTGCAGAACTAGCTTCGAGGTTGTTTTGATATTCTTCTGTTGGATGAAACCAATTTATTTCTACGTCATCGAAGTCTGGACGAGTGCCACCTCTGGTAGCATTAGTTTCGTGAATTTCTTCCAATGATGCTGGAATCTTTAGAGTCGTAGTCTTTGATGGTTGAATATTCTCAAGTGCACTGTCGCCAGCAGGTCCCCTCTGCCATGCATCGAGTTGGGTTGCATGAAATGTGTTTTTACCATCCAAGGTACAATCATTAATGTAAAGATTGTCCCCAGAAAAATGAACAAACCTACCAGCAACCAAATTTGTTGGAACTACTGCCCCAGTTTGTGGATCAAGTTGTTGTAATGTAGTCTCTGCCATCGCTGTATCAAACTGAAGAATCCTGCTGTAACTAACAACGTGACCAGCATTGTGGAATAGGTTGACAAGTTTCGTTGATCGCGTTGCTTGATGCAAAGGAAGACCTAAACCAACATGCTTAGGTGGGGCTTTCTTGTCCCCACAAACGCCATAAACCATGTCTTGCCCAATGCTAAGGACTCTTGCCTTCTTGATTGCATCGACTTCGTTGCTGTCACGATCATTAAAATCCTGATCAATATGATTCTGGCCACCAAGTAAGATATTAACAAACATATTTACAGATGGAGGGATACTAGCTACTTCAGCTTTTTCACTTACATTTGCACCCTTGAAGGCTGGGTGTGACAATATATCACTTCGAGGTTTCAGTGCGACATGAACTATGGACCTAAACTCATCATCGTCTGGTTTGAAAATAGGAATAGTTTCTTGGACAGGCTCATTTACTGTCTCTGACACAGGTACATGATAGAATATTGTTGGAACTAAGAGGGTTTGTCTCTCGGATGGTGTTGCATTGCGCATGACTAGCAAACCTCACTAAAGTATCTATGAAAGTTGTAATCCTGCTAAGAAACGACAATGGTATTTCGCAGTTTGCCTCGCTGGAAAGATCTTTGTGTCTTTCAAGCACAGAGGAAAGTTCAAGAACATGACCTTTCGCGGCAGAATGTTTCAGTTCTTGACAGAGCCAAACTATGGCCAAGTCAGTCGATTTGTTATCACTTTTGGCTCCATTAGCATCTCTATATAAGTTATTCAGGCAGTTTCAATGATAACATCCTTCAGCTGCAACCAAGTCATTTGTATCTGCAATGCGTACAAATACCTCATGAACATATTTTGCATTATTATATATGTTTGAACTCATATTCAGAGTAGATACGTTACTCGTTGTCTTCTTGCTTTTCGGGTCTTGACAGAAAATGCATAACTTCCAGTCCATTTTGTTCCAACAGCTGCGCAAGTATCGTTCTGGTCTACCTTCATCAGTAGGCCTACTGTTCATTCCACGCTGTTCATTGGATAGTTTAGCATTAATATTGTTCTTATGTGTGTACTTTGAATAACACACTCTGTGCCACTGGAGTTCTGGCGCAGGTTCCGAATTTTCTGCGATGAGCGATGTCAGCCCATCAACGGCAGCCCCATGGTCATCATTCCGTAGCTTGTTCCTCATCTCCGTTGCTTCTTTCACGGTAGTTAAGCCCCGTTGGGTCTGGTTAAACGGCTCATCTTCAGCTCGACCACTCAGCTGACATATGATACGCAGCTCAAAGGATACCTCTCTCTGGTGCTTCAGGCTTACAACTGGTTCCATAGTAATTCACCTTTGGAGAAAAAAAGAAGAAGCCAGAAAAACCATTTCACGAGTGCATTGACAAATCAAAGGTTGAAGGGGTTAAGCCCATATGGTAATGCATGAAAAGTCCAACCGTTATGGAGATATTCTCCATAGAAGTGAAAATTTCTTTCACATTTTCCATTAAATTCAAGTCTTTGACATGCAATGTACGGCTTAATATGATAGATATTGGAAAATCTTTTTCGCCACTCTATTGAATATTAAAAATAAAATAATTTCTGCCAAAACGTGCATTTTGCACTTATTGACCTTTGACCTTAATTAATGACATAATTAGGCAATTTTGGGAAACACAAACAAGATATTCATATTCAGCACGAAAATCCCTTTCAGAAAAACCTATTTGTTTGCTTTTCCTCAAAAATGCCTCATGCAGCTAAAATAAGCACATTTTTGAATTTCTTGCCTAGACTATCTGGCCACTCTCCCATTAAGCCTCGATTTGTGAAGTGCTGCAGAGACTGTTGTCCTTCTGGTAGGTTCTCCCTTCTCATCCAAGGAACTGTAGTTCAGTCAGAGTGATGATTGGGTTCTTGGTCACCTCCCTGACATTGACATTGGGTTTCAGTTTGGGTTTCATTGGGTTAGGAGCTAGCACAGAGCCAGTTACAGAGCTAGAGCTAGATTTGGTGCCATTGGGTTAGGAGCTAGCACGGAGCTAGTTACAGAGCTAGATCTAGTTTGGGTGACATTGGGTGAAGAGCTAGCACGGAGCTAGTTACAGAGCTAGATCTAGTTTGGGTGACATTGGGTTAGGAGCTAACACAGAGCTAGTTACAGAGCTAGAGCTAGTTTGGGTGACATTGGATTAGGAGCTAGCACAGAGCTAGTTACAGAGCTAGAGCTAGATTTGCTGCCATTGGATTAGGAGCTAGCACGGAGCTAGTTACAGAGCTAGATCTAGTTTGGGTGACATTGGGTGAAGAGCTAGCACGGAGCTAGTTACAGAGCTAGATCTAGTTTGGGTGACATTGGGTTAGGAGCTAACACAAAGCTAGTTACAGAGCTAGAGCTAGTTTGGGTGACATTGGATTAGGAGCTAGCACAGAGCTAGTTACAGAGCTAGAGCTAGATTTGGTGCCATTGGGTTGGGAGCTAGCACAGAGCTAGTTACAGAGCTAGAGCTAGTTTAGGTGACATTGGGTTGGGAGCTAGCACAGAACTACGTACAGAGCTACAGCTAGTTTGGGTGACATTGGGTTGGGAGCTAGCACAGAGCTAGGTAGAGAGCTAGAGCTAGTTTGGGTGACATTGGGTTGGGAGCTAGGACAGAGCTAGTTACAGAGACAGAGCTAGTTTGGGTGACATTGGGTTAGGAGCTAGCATAGAGCTAATTAGAGAGCTAGAGCTAGTTTGGGTGACATTGGATTAGGAGCTAGCACAGAGCTAGTTACAGAGCTAGAGCTAGTTTGGGTGACATTGGATTAGGAGCTAGCACAGAGCTAGTTACAGAGCTGGAGCTAGTTTGGGTGACATTGGATTAGGAGCTAACACAGAGCTAGTTACAGAGCTAGAGCTAGTTTGGGTGACATTGGATTAGGAGCTAGCACAGAGCTAGTTACAGAGCTAGAGCTAGATTTGCTGTCATTGGGTTGGGCGCTAGCACAGAACTACGTACAGAGCTAGAGCTAGTTTGGGTGACATTGGGTTGGGAGCTAGCACAGAGCTAGTTACAGAGCTAGAGCTAGTTTGGGTGACATTGGGTTGGGAGCTAGCACAGAACTACGTACAGAGCTAGAGCTAGTTTGGGTGACATTGGGTTGGGAGCTAGCACAGAGCTAGGTACAGAGCTAGAGCTAGTTTGGGTGACATTGGGTTGGGAGCTAGGACAGAGCTAGTTACAGAGACAGAGCTAGTTTGGGTGACATTGGGTTAGGAGCTAGCATAGAGCTAATTAGAGAGCTAGAGCTAGTTTGGGTGACATTGGATTAGGAGCTAGCACAGAGCTAGTTACAGAGCTAGAGCTAGTTTGGGTGACATTGGATTAGGAGCTAACACAGAGCTAGTTACAGAGCTAGAGCTAGTTTGGGTGACATTGGGTTGGGAGCTAGCACAGAGCTAGGTACAGAGCTAGAGCTAGTTTGGGTGACATTGGGTTCGTAGATAGCACAGAGCTAGTTACAGACCTAGAGCTAGTTTGGGTGACATTGGGTTAGGAACTAGCACAGAGCTAGTTACAGAGCTAGAGCTAGTTTGGGTGACATTGGGTTAAGAGCTAGCACGGAGCTAGTTCCCGAGCTAGATCTAGTTTGGGTGACATTGGGTTGGGAGCTAGCACAGAGCTAGTTACAGAGCTAGAGCTAGTTTTGGTGCATTGGGTTAGGAGCTAGCACAGAGCTAGTTACAGAGCTGGAGCTAGTTTGGGTGACATTGGGTTAGGATCTAGTACAGAGCTAGTTACAGAGCTAGAGCTAGTTTTGGTGACATTGGGTTAGGAGCTAGCACAGAGCTAGTTACAGAGCTAGAGCTAGTTTTGGTGACATTGGGTTAGGAGCTAACACAGAGCTAGTTACAGAGCTAGAGCTAGTTTGGGTGACATTGGGTTAAGAGCACAGAGCTAGTTACAGAGCTAGAGCTAGTTTGGGTGACATTGGTTTAGGAGCTAGCACAGAGCTAGTTACATAGCTAGAGCTAGTTTGGGTGGCATTGAGTTAGGAGTTGGCACAGAGCTAGTTACATAGCTAGAGCTAGTTTGGGTGATATTGGATTAGGAGCTAGCACAGAGCTAGTTACAGAGCGAGAGCTAGTTTGGGTGACATTGGTTTAGGAGCTAGCACAGAGCTAGTTACATAGCTAGAGCTAGTTTGGGTGACATTGGGTTAGGAGCTAGCACAGATCTAGTTACAGAGACAGAGCTAGTTTGGGTGACATTGGGTTAGGAGCTTGCACAGAGCTAGTTACATAGCTAGAGCCAGTTTGGGTGACATTGCGTTAGGAGCTAGCACAGAGCTAGTTACATAGCTAGAGCTCGGTTGGGTGTCATTGGATTAGGAGCTAGCACAGAGCTAGTTACAGAGCTGGAGCTAGTTTGGGTGACATTGGGTTAGGAGCTAGCACAGAGCTAGTTACAGAGCTAGAGATAGTTTGGGTGACATTGTGTTAGGAGCCAGCACAGAGCTAGTTACAGAGCTCGAGCTAGTTTGGGTGACATTGGGTTAGGAGCTGGCACAGAGCTAGTTACAGAGCTAGAGATAGTTTGTGTGACATTGGGTTAGGCACTAGCACAGAGCTAGTTACATAGCTAGAGCTAGTTTGGCTGACATTGGATTAGGAGCTAGCACAGAGCTAGTTCAGAGCTGTAGCTAGCTTGGGTGACATTGGTTTAGGAGATAGCACAAAGCTAGTTACATAGCTAGAGCTAGTTTGGGTGACATTGGGTTAGGAGCTAGCACAGAGCTAGTTACAGAGCTAGAGCTAGTTTGGGTGACATTGGTTTAGGAGCTAGCACAGAGCTAGTTACATAGCTAGAGCTAGTTTGGGTGGCATTGAGTTAGGAGTTGGCACAGAGCTAGTTACATAGCTAGAGCTAGTTTGGGTGATATTGGATTAGGAGCTAGCACAGAGCTAGTTACAGAGCGAGAGCTAGTTTGGGTGACATTGGTTTAGGAGCTAGCACAGAGCTAGTTACATAGCTAGAGCTAGTTTGGGTGACATTGGGTTAGGAGCTAGCACAGATCTAGTTACAGAGACAGAGCTAGTTTGGGTGACATTGGGTTAGGAGCTTGCACAGAGCTAGTTACATAGCTAGAGCCAGTTTGGGTGACATTGCGTTAGGAGCTAGCACAGAGCTAGTTACATAGCTAGAGCTCGGTTGGGTGTCATTGGGTTAGGAGCTAGCACAGAGCTAGTTACAGAGCTGGAGCTAGTTTGGGTGACATTGGGTTAGGAGCTAGCACAGAGCTAGTTACAGAGCTAGAGATAGTTTGGGTGACATTGTGTTAGGAGCCAGCACAGAGCTAGTTACAGAGCTCGAGCTAGTTTGGGTGACATTGGGTTAGGAGCTGGCACAGAGCTAGTTACAGAGCTAGAGCTAGTTTGGGTGACATTGGGTTAGGAGCTAGCACAGAGCTAGTTACATAGCTAGAGCTAGTTTGGGTGACATTGGATTAGGAGCTAGCACAGAGCTAGTTCAGAGCTGTAGCTAGCTTGGGTGACATTGGTTTAGGAGATAGCACAAAGCTAGTTACATAGCTAGAGCTAGTTTGGGTGACATTGGGTTAGGAGCTAGCACAGAGCGAGTTACACAGCTAGAGCTAGTTTGGGTGACATTGGGTTAGGAGCTAGCACAGAGCTAGTTACAGAGCTGGAGCTAGTTTGGGTGACATTGGGTTAGGAGCTAGCACAGAGCTAGTTACAGAGCTAGAGATAGTTTGGGTGACATTGGGTTAGGCACTAGCACAGAGCTCGTTGCAGAGCTGGAGCTAGTTTGGGTGACATTGGGTTCGGAGCTAGCACAGAGCTGGTTACATAGCTAGAGCTAGTTTGGGTGACATTGGGTTTGGAGCTAGCACAGAGCTAGTTACATAGCTAGAGCTAGTTGGGCTGACATTGGGTTAGGAGCTGGCACATTAAACATTGGGTTTCAGTGGATTTTGCCTGTCAGTTGATCTGGTGACATTGAGTTGCAGTTTCACTCGTTCTGGTGACATTGAGTTGCAGTTTCACTCGTTCTGGTGACATTGGGTTTCGGCAGTTTATCTGGTGACGTTGGGTTTTACCCATTGATCTGGTGACAGTGGGTTTTCCCCGCTGATCTGGTGACATTGGGTTTCACCTGTTGATCTGGTGACATTGGGTTTCACCTATTGATATGGTAACATTGGGTTTCACCTGCTGATCTGGTGAGATTGGGTTTCACCCGTTGATCTGGTGACAGTGGGTTTCCCCCGCTGATCTGGTGACATTGGGTTTCACCCGTTGATCTGGTGACATTGGGTTTCACCTGCTGATCTGGCGAGATTTTTTGTCTTTTGTTGAAATTCCCATTCTGATCGAAAACCAACTGCTCCTGGACTCTGTGTCCTTCTCTCCTGACAAGGTGGAGGAGTGTTTGTCTAACCTCGACTCTGATTCTGCAACTGGACCAGACGGCATCAGCCCACGGGTCCTAAAATCCTGCTCTGCCGCTCTATCTCACCCTCTCTCTGTTCTTTTCACCCTATCTTTTGCTCAAGGTCATCTGCCAGCATCCTGGAAATCAGCAAACATCACCGCTTTACACAAAAAAGGTGCAAAAACAGATCCTTGCAACTACAGACCAATCAGCCTGCTCCCAATTATCAGCAAAGTCATGGAATCCATCATTGCTTCGGATATGAAATCTTTCCTCTTCTCCAATGGCTTGATCTCTGATCATCAATTTGGTTTCAGACCAGGTCACTCCACTCTGGACATGCTGCTTCTGCTGTCTCAACAATGGATGGAGGTCCTCAATGCCAAACAGGAAATCAGAGCTGTCTCCCTTGACATATCACGTGCCTTCGATAAGGTCTGGCACCCAGCTCTGCTCACCAAACTCTCCTCCTATGGTATCCATGCAAATCTCCATGCATGGCTTGCGGACTTCCTCTCTGGTCGTAGTCAACGTGTGGCCCTGAATGGATTTCTCTCATCTCCCCTTCCTGTTCAGGCTGGAGTTCCCCAAGGCAGTGTGCTGGGCCCTGTGCTTTTTCTGGTCTTTATCAATGATCTCTCCGACTCTCTGGAAAATCCTCTCTATCTCTTTGCTGATGACTCCACTCTCTGCCGCTCCATTCCTCTTCCCTCAGATCGGCAGTCTGCAGCCTCCTCACTCTCTGAAGACCTGGACAAAATCACAGACTGGTCAAACAAGTGGAACATGTCTTTCAATCCTGACAAATCTCACACTCTTACTATGTCTCTCCGAAAAGATCGACTGGACAACCCTCCCATCTACTTTCTCAACAATCCTCTCCAAGAAGTTCTGTCGCTCAAGCTTTTGGGTCTCACTATCTGCCATGATCTTTCTTGGGAAAACCACATTTCCAAGCTGGCCTCCAAAGCCAGTCGCCGACTGGGCATCCTCCGTCGTGCGAAGTCCTTCCTAGGCACACCTGAGCTCCTCACCACATACAAGGCATTCATCCGCAGCTCAATGGAATACTGTTCTCCCCTATGGGCTGGTGCTCCTGCCTCACACCTAGCTCGGCTTCACGCTGATGAAACCAAAGCTTTCAGAATCATTGGAATCTCCTGCGATGAAGCTATCTCTGAGGGCCTTTCACTCACTCACCGCAGGCAGGCAGGTGGTCTTTCTGTCTTCTACCGACTCCTCTCCGGCCTTGCACCCCCAGCTCTCTCTGTGCTCTGTCCCCCAAATATTCCTACAGGGCGCACAAGATCTGCCAGCAACCCTCTGATGGTTAAACTGCCGAAATCTCGGCCCTCTGCCACCTCCACTCTTTCATTCCTCTTTTCTCCCGCCTCTGGAACAAACTCCCTCACTCCCTTCAATCCCACTCCTCCCTCCAGGTCTTTACAACAGCTGTTCACCACCATCTCTTATCTTCCCCCGTCCAAAACCTTGATCTTTTCTACCTCCACTAATTCACCCCAGATCCACCTTGTTTGAAATTCCAACTTCTTTCCTGGAAGTCCTGGCAGTGTCCATATGTTTTATACCTCTCCCACCCCCCCCCCCCCCTTTCCCATGCCTCCCCCACCCCAAAGCCCTCTCCCTCCCACAGATCTCTCGATGTCTCCATGTCTCTCGGTCCCTGCTCTCAAATGTTGTGTTTGTGTCCTTCCCCCTCTCTCCCCATCTTGTCTACCGCTTCCGATGTTATTTGTTTTATGTGTCGGTTTGTCTTTCTGTGTGATTAATGTTCGCTCTCTCACGAGCCTCGATCTTGTATACAAAAAAAACAAAACAAAAAAACAAAAAACGGTAATTGTTAACCTGACGGTATAGTTCGCGATAGTGTTTTTACCTTCACTTTTTGACAATTTTTCTCATTTTAAAGCGGAAATGTTTTTTCGTTGTTTTGTGTTTACGCTTTGTGTTTACGCTTTATTGAATCTATCAGTTGTATGATAAAATTCCAATCATTTGAAAATGATCAGTTTCATGAACGATCAAGGATTCCGGTATTTGCGGAACTCCTGCAGTTTACGTGGTCGGAGAGGACACATGGCGGTGGCGTGGTGCTCCTTCCTCATTTCCCGACAGGTTCGGCGCTTGTCCTGTATCTCGTCCCTGTGTGGAGGCCTATGCAGTCGTCGGGTCCGAGAGTCCATCCGCAGGATGTCGTTCTGGTCCATTGAAACACCTGCGAGGACTCGCTTCGAGAGAGTCACTGGTCCCAGTTTGATTGCAGCTCTGTCAGGACTTGCGCTTTGCGCGTCACGATCCCCTGGAGATGGTGAGAGAAACTTGGTGCTGTACGTTGATAATGGTGCTGAGGTTCATGGTGCTGTAAGTTGATGATTGTGCTGAGAGGTTCATGGTGCGGAGAGGTTCATGGTGGAGAGGTTCATGGTGCAGAGAGGTTCATGGTGCAGAGAGGTTCATGGTGCAGAGAGGTTCATGGTGCAGCGAGGTTCATGGTGCAGAGAGGTTCATGGTGCAGAGAGGTTCATGGTGCAGAGAGGTTCATGGTGCAGAGAGGTTCATGGTGCAGCGAGGTTCATGGTGCAGCGAGGTTCATGGTGCAGAGAGGTTCATGGTGCAGCGAGGTTCATGGTGCAGAGAGGTTCATGGTGCAGCGAGGTTCATGGTGCAGCGAGGTTCATGGTGCAGAGAGGTTCATGGTGCAGAGAGGTTCATGGTGCAGCGAGGTTCATGGTGCAGAGAGGTTCATGGTGTAGAGAGGTTCATGGTGCAGAGAGGTTCATGGTGCTGTCAGTTGATAATGTCCCATTCTGTGTTG
Source organism: Myxine glutinosa (assembly GCF_964187855.1). Lineage (NCBI taxonomy): Eukaryota > Metazoa > Chordata > Myxini > Myxiniformes > Myxinidae > Myxine > Myxine glutinosa. The sequence continues at coordinate 86,407,710 of NC_136274.1, forward strand.
TAGGTTTGTGGTGGTGTAATTGCAATTGTATTTATAGATATACGAGCAAAAGTACCCGGCGTTGCTGGGTAACAACAAGCCTCTTCCTGACGGGAATATGATTTGCGCAATCTGGGTCCATCATCTAGAGGGAATTTTAAAAACAGATCGCAGATACACTGGAGCAGTGGCGTATTGAGGGCAAAAGATGGCGCTCGGTGCGAGATGTCAAATTGCCGCCTCTCGTAAGTTCCCATAAGCCTGAATTGTGTGTGTGTGTGCGTGTGTGTGTGTGTCCGTGTGTGGGTGTGTCCGTGTGTGGGTGTGTCCGTGTGTGGGTGTGTCCGTGTATGGGTGTGTCCGTGTGTGGGTGTGTTTGCATATTGGGTCAATTAATCTGTTCACCAATCAAAAGGTAGAAGCGGATTGTTTTTTGTTTTTTCTCGATCGAAAGCTCAAAGGTCAAGGCTGCATAAAATCCTCAATTTTAATTTTGTACTTTAAAAAAAAAAACTAATTTCGTTATTTTGAGATTTTGGAAGAAGAAGAAGATGTCTGAATACAAACGGACGCGAACGGGCTTTGCAATTTCAGATGCTTTCTGGTTTAGCAGTTGCAACTGGTCCTAGTCCCACTCGCCCAACCCCCCTCCCACACCCGCCCAACCCCCCTCCCACACCCGCCCAACCCCCCTCCCACACCCGCCCAACCCCCCTCCCACACCCGCCCAACCCCCCTCCCACACCCGCCAAACCCCCTCACACACCCGCCCAACCCCCCTCCCACACCCCCCTCCCACACCCGCCAAACCCCCCTCACACACCCGCCCAACCCCCCTCCCACACCCGTCCAACCCCCACCAAATCCTCTCCCACACCCGCCCAAACCCCCTCCCACACCCGCCGAACCCCCTCCCACACCCGCCCAACCCCCCTCCCACTCCACCCCTTTATTTCATTTACGCACACGGTTAAAAACCACAATGAGATGAGCTCCACAAACTCTTAATCTGAACCGATATTCTAAATTCCAACTTCAGAATTGACTAACTGTACCACAGTCCCAACTACTAAAGAAGTGTTCTTTGCTGAAAACGGTTCATTCAATAAACGCGTCTCCGAGCAGCTCCCATGGAAGTAAGAATTGAGTTTAAAAACGATTACAAAGTAAAAAATAAATAAACCCCAGAATGAGAATCACAGCCTCGCTTAAATAAATGAATCCAGATCCAGAATCCAGAATCAGAATCCAGATTTTGATATGCTTCAATTATGTAATGATAATAATCGATCGTGTTTGCAAGGCAAGGCACGTTTGAGTAGGCCTGAACAAAATGGCGGCATCCCACTCCACCAGCGAGGTGCACTTGGATGACCAAGATATTGGTACACCACCGCATTGGATTTCCGGATTCGCGGCAGCTTCGTATCTATTTAATTTCGAAATCATAATTTTATTGAGGAATTTTTTAAAACCTCCAACCGATCTTAGAACATCCGCTGGGACCCCAAAACGTCCCACAGGTTTGCCGGGGCTAGCCCCAAAATTGAGGGAGTAGTTTGAGGACGGACAGACACTCCAGTTTTATAATATCGATAAATGTTTTTTGTTGTTGTTGTTTTTTAATACAGAATCTAGGCTCGTGTAAGAGCCAACACATTGAACATAAAAACATGCACAGACACATAAAACATGCAATTAAGGGAGTGGGAGACAAGAGGGGGGGAGAGAGGGAAGCACACAAGCCCAACAACAGAAAAGGACCAGGACGTTGGTCGATCTGTTGAAGGGGGAGGGCTGGGGGGAGAAGGGAGGGGTACACGGTATAAAGCAAATTAACACTACTAGGAATTTCAGGAAAGAAGTTGGGGATTTAAAGAGGCGGATTTGGGGCGTTTTAACGGCCGGTAGAAAAGATCAAGGTTTTGGATGAGGGAAGATAAGAGATGGTGGTGAACAGCTGTTTTAAAGACCTGGAGGGAGGAGTGGGATTGAAGGGAGTGGGGGAGTTTGTTCCAGAGGCGGGAGAAAAGAGGAATGAAGGAGTGAAGGTGAGCAGAGAGTCTTGATTTTGACAGTTTAACCATAAGAGGGTTGCAGACAAATCTTGTGCGACCTGTAGGAATATTTGGGGGACAGAGCCCAGAGAGAGCTGGGGGGGCAAGACCAGAGAGGAGTCGGTAGAAGACGGAAAGACCACCAACCTGCCCGCGGTGAGAGAGAGGCCCTCACAATCGGCTTCATCGGGGGAGATTCCAATGATTCTGAATGCTTTGGTTTCAACCATGTGAAGCCCAGCTAGGTGTGCCCAGAGGGAAGAGCAGTATTCCAACAAGCTGCAGATGACGGCTTTGTATGTGGTGAGCAGCTCAGAGGTGCCCAGAAAAGACTTTGCACGACGGAGGATGCCCAGTCGGCGACTGGCTTTGGAGGCCAACTTGGAAATGTGGTTTTCCCTGGAAAGATCATGGCAGATATTAAGACCCAAAAGCTTGAGTGACAGAACTTCTTGGAGAGGATTGTTCAGAAAGTATATGGTTGGGTTGTCCAGATGGTCTTTTTGGAGAGACAAAGTGAGAGTGTGAGATTTGTCAGGATTGAAAGACATGTTCCACTTGTTTGACCAGTTTGTGATTTTGTCCAGGTCTGCAGAGAGTGAAGAGGCTGCAGACTGCCGATCTGAGGGTTGAGATGGAGCAGCAGAGAGTGGAGTCATCAGCAAAGCGATAGAGAGGATTTTCTAGAGAGTCGTAGAGATCATCAATATAAATAAAAAAGCACAGGGCCAGAACACTGCCTTGAGGAACTCCAGCCTGAACAGGAAGGGGAGATGAGAGAAATCCATTCAGGGCACATGTTGACTGCGGCCAGAGAGGAATTCGGCAAGCCATGTGTGGAGGTTTCCATGGATACCATAGGAGGAGAGTTTGGTGAGCAGGGCGGGGTGCCAGACCGAATCGAAGGCACGTGATATGTCAAGGGAGACAGCTCTGATTTCCTGTTTGACATTGAGGAACTCCATCCAATGTTGAGACAGCAGAAGCAGCATGTCCAGAGTAGAGTGACCTGGTCTGAATCAAAATTGATGATCTGAGATCAAGCCATTCGAGAAGAGGAAGGATTTGATGTCAGAAACGATGATGAATTCCATAATCTTGCTGATTATTGGGAGCAGGCTGATTGGTCTATAGTTGCAAGGATCTGTTTTTGCACCCTTTTTATGTAAAGCGGTGATCTTGACTGATTTCCAAGCTGATGGCACATTGACCTTGAGCAAACGAGAGGGTGAAGAGAACAGAGAGAGTGTGTGAAAGAGCGGCAGAGCAGGGATTTTGGGACCCGTGGGCTGATGCCGTCTGCTCAAGTTGCAGAATCAGAGTCGAGGTTTGACAGAAACCTCTCCACCTTGTCAGGAGAGAAGGACACAGAGTCCATAAGCAGTTGGGCACGACTGGGTAAGGTGGGAACAGAGAGAGATGGGTTTGGGACACAAGATTTTGAGGCAAACACAGAGTTGAGGCATGCAGCTTTTTCATGTGCGGAGTCAGCTGTGTAGCCATTTGAGGTAAGGGAAGGGATGGAGGGGAACAAACACCAGAAACAGATATGACCTGGCAACTGAAGATGAGATGGGATAAATTGGTGCAAGAGAGAGAGCAGTTTACTTTGGAAGAATTCCCAGGATGAGTTGATGTCAGAGGCAGGAGAGATGGGAGACAAGTCCAGATGATTGATGGCTGCTTGAAGACTGTGCCAGTCAGCCTGAGTGAAATGCCAGACTCGTCGGCGCTGGGGAGGCTCTCTGAGAATGGTCAGAGAGATGTCCACTTGGACATGCAAGTGATCAGATGAACCGATTGGAGCAGAAGAAGTGCAGCAGACATTTGCAGGGAAGTTTGTCATAACAAAGTCTAGAAGAGAAAATGCTCTGTTCACTGAGATCCGGGTCGGGGAATTGACAGATTGTGTCAGTCCCAACGAGTCGCAGAAGTCCTTTGCGGAGGTGCCATGGCTGGTGAGAGAGGGTCCCACACCCAGCTAGCTGGCATGATGACAATTGATGTCACCACATATGAGGAAGAGAGAGAGTTGGGATGAGTGGATAGAATGATTTTACCTCTCCCACCTCCCCCCAAGCCCTCCCCTTCCCACATTTCTCCCGATGTCCCTGCTCTCAAATGTTGTGTTTGTGTCCTTCCCCCTCTCTTCCCATCTTGTCTACCGCTCCCCTTATTTTGTGTTTTATGTGTCAGTTTGTGTCGGTTTGACTTTTTGTGTGATTAATGTTAGCTCTTTCACGAGCCCCGATCTTGAATACAAAAAACAAGAAAAAAAGAAAAACAAGGTACATGTTGTCAGACAGCGAGATGTAAATGGAGTCATCACTCTCTGCTCACCTTCACTCTTTCATTCCTATTTTCTCCCGCCTCTGGAACAAACTCCCTCACTCTCTTCAATCCCACTCCTACCTCCAGATTTTTAAAACGGCTGTTCACCACTGGTCACCAAAACAGCTGTGAAGAGAAACAGGTTGAGATGGTTTGGTCATGTGTTGAGGAAGGATGAAAGTGACTGGTTGAGAAGATTGATGGAAATGAATGTAGAAGGAAGGAGAGGACGGGGAAGACCGAGAAAGACTTGGCCAAAGATGGTGGAAGAAGAAATGCGGGCAAGTGGGTTAACAAGGAGAGATGCAGAAAATATGGCAAAATGGAGAAGATTGTCATGGGGACCGCAAGGCTAACCCCGCTCTAGCAGGGAAAATGGCCTTAAAATGCTTCTTATTGTTGTTGTTGTTGTTCACCACCATCTCTTTTCTTCCTCCATCCAAAACCTTGATCTTTTCTATCCCCGTTAATTCACCCCAGATCCACTTTTTTGAAATACCGACTTCTTTCCTGGAAGTCCTCACAGTGCCCATGTGTTTTGTACCTGTCCCACCCCTGCCCACCCCCCTTCCCATGCCTCATCCCCCCAAGCCCTCTCCCTCCCACAGATCTCCTGATGTCCCTGTTCTGTACTGTTGTACTTGTGTGCTTCCCTCTCTCTCCCCATCTTGTCTCTCGCTCCCTTTGTCATATGTTTCATGTGTCAGTTTGCTTTTTTGTGATTAATGTTAGCTCTTACACGAGCCTCGATCTTGTATACGCACACAAAAAAAAATCGCTCTTTGGTGGACGGTACAACACACATGGACAGAAGATGGGAGCGGCGAGGAAGCCGTAGCCAGAGATACTCCTGGGGTGGGGTGGAGAGAGGGCAGTTCAGGGAGAGTGAGGAAGAGAGTTTTTGATAAAGGTAGCAACTCCACCACCAGGACGAGGCTCAGGTCTATCATACCGGTGGAGGGAGTAACCAGGAAGAGATATTAAGGAATCAGAGACATCTTTAAGGAGGAAAGTTTCTGTGAAGCAGATGAAGTCTGGTTTGTCAGAAGCAACCTGAATGGAGAGATCAATCAGGTTTGAGCGAAAGCCCCGGATGTTTGAGGTCGAAACCGTTGAGGAAGAGAGAGGGGGAGGGGCATCAGATCCAGGACAAGGGAGGGTGAGGGGGGGGGGGGTGAGAGGGGGAGGTAGGGAGCGTGAGGTAGGGAGCGCGAGGTAGGGAGAGCTGTTGATTTTGTGTCAGATTGCAGAAGGGCTCTGAGAAGGGGAAGGATGAGAGGACAAAATGTTTGATGTTGATGGGATGAGGCACAGTGAGGAGTTGTTTGGTTTGAGGGGTAAGGGGGGGGGGGGGGGGGGCAGAACGAAGTAGAAGGTTGGATGAGGTGGAGGTTTGAGTTGGAAGCTAGAGGAAGTTGGGAGGAGGATTTCAATTTATCATTACAGTGGATCATGGATGGCATCCCTCATAAATTTGAAGAGGTGTAGGTAATTGTATTTATTGATGTATAAATATTTATGTTTTAATTGATCATTACTGTGGATGATATTCCTATAAGAGGTGTAGGTTATTGTATATTCTGAGATATTTGTGAAAGTGTTTTCATTGTTCATCACTGTGACCCATCACTCCCAAACAGAGACTCACCTCCTGCTTGCTGCAAGAACAGGCCATTTGGATGAAGTTCGAAGGTAACTTGTGGGTGCTTGTCAATGTGGGATCATGGTGGTGGAACCTGTGCCCCTTGTAGATGTGGACATGTGCATTTCCATTCCACACTCCCTCTGTTTTGACTTTCAGACCCTTTTTCGTTTTTCAATGACTAAATTACTGATTATTATACCTTTTATTAAAGGTTGTGGCACGTGCTTCAATCGTATTAAATAATTTTGATTTGGAGAGAAGCAGAAACCTTTATGGCCTATATTTTCGATCTGGACGTGTTGACACTGACGGAGAGAAAACAACTGAGGCTGTAGGTCTGTGAGAACAACTGGGTGGGGAGGATTGTGGGGGTGAAGACTGTGGATAGGAGGATGGATGAACTCGGGGAGGAGATTGGTGTGCAGATGAGCTTGACGGGGAGATTGGTGAAATGCCGGTTTAAATTATATGCACACTTGGTGCGGATGGGGGAAGAGACAATGGCACAGAGAGCTGATGGGTAGAGGGAGCAAAGGAGGCGGAAAAGACTTCGACCGAGGTTAAGATGTGAATATTGTGTGAGGAGGGATGTTAATAAGGTAGGGGTGGTTGGAGAGTGAGAGAGTTGGCTCGGGACAGAGGGAAGTAGAGGAGTGTCGTGGTCAAGGCAGCGCAGAAGATTGTTACCACACGGCCTCCTCCCTTTTAAAAGGAGAAGAGGAGAAGAAGAGAAGCAGAAAAATGATTGACCTTTTGAAATGTCACCTCTGCTTCATCTTCATCATTCAGACTTATTTGTTTGGTTTCTTGTCTGTAAATCCGCATATATATATATATATATATATATATATATATATATATATATATATATATATATATATATATATATATATATATATATATATATATATATATATATATATATATATATATATTATAAACCTCATAACTGCAACACATACGATGCTGAGTGATACCTCATTTGAGAGCGCTTGGGTCCAGACAGTGTATGAGGAGGTTTATAATTATTGTTGTTCATGCAATCTCGAGTTATATTCATTTTTCTTTGTGCATGTGGTGTATATGCTCAGAGTCGCTGGTTTGCACGTATACAGAAAGTTAAAAAAACAATATCCCGCCGATCTGTCAATATCTAGCTATATAGTCTAGTAGGAAGACTAGGTCCCCCTGCACCCCCCGGAGATATACTTCTAATCAGTGTTTCTAGATTGGAAACAATGTGTAGAAAATGACTAGCTATGGCCCCAAGCTGAAACAATGTCCCACATACCATTTTTATGCAAATTACTGCTGCCATTATCAAAAAAAGACTAGGTCCCCCTGCACCCCCCCGGAGATATACTTCTAACCAGTGTTTCTAGATTGGAAAAAATGTGTAGAAAATGACTAGCTATGGCCCCAAGCTGAAACAATGTCCCACATACCATTTTTATGCAAATTACTGCTGCCATTATCAAAAAAACGATTTTTGACATATCTCAGCCAATATTGCAGATAATTGAAAAATGAAGGTGTCTAGACCCATGTTTTGAAGGGCATAGATCATGATAGAACTATTCATAACATGATTACATGTGTCTATGGTATACTAGTATGCTAATTAGTGCTTTATTTACAAAATAATCACAGTTTTACGAAATAATAGACTCATATTAAGGTCCGTCTACACAGACGTTAACACAAAGTTTTATTTTTCTAAATACCCTGTGAAATTCACCGAATGCCCTGTGAAACCTGGGATTCTTCTCCAGCTTTTTCAAGGGCCCGACTTTTCCCTTCCCTTTGAAGGCACTGGTGCAGTCTTCTCCGCTGAACACATAGTACCCCAGGAGAGTGGCACAGTAGTCCTCTCCCAGGGATTCTGCCAGCTCAGAGACGTTGACAAGTTGGCGATGCTTCCCTGACCCTGTATCCAGGTACACCGTCAGCTTGATGTTGTGGGCATGGTGGAGCAGGATCAGGAGGATGTCTGTGTCCGGTGTTCTGACTACAGCGTTCTTGTATCCGATGGTAGCAGCATGATGGAGGTACAGAACCACCCTGGTATCAGTCTCTTCCTGGTTGCTGTAGATCGTGGGGAGTTCACGTACCTCGACCTGAAACACAAAAAGGCACCGCATTTCAATCACCAGTCACTGCCAGTTTCAGTATATCTCCGGGGGGTGCAGGGGGACCTAGTCTTTTTTTGATAATGGCAGCAGTAATTTGCATAAAAATGGTATGTGGGACATTTTTTCAGCTTGGGGCCATAGCTAGTCATTTTCTACACATTTTTTCCAATCTATAAACACTGATTAGAAGTATATCTCCGGGGGGTGCAGGGGGACCTAGTCTTTTTTTGATAATGGCAGCAGTAATTTGCATAAAAATGGTATGTGGGACATTTTGTCAGCTTGGGGCCATAGCTAGTCATTTTCTACACATTTTTTCCAATCTAGAAACACTGATTAGAAGTATATCTCCGGGGGGTGCAGGGGGACCTAGTCTTTTTTTGATAATGGCAGCAGTAATTTGCATAAAAATGGTATGTGGGACATTATTTCAGCTTGGGGCCATAGCTAGTCATTTTCTACACATTTCTTCCAATCTAGAAACACTGATTAGAAGTATATCTCCGGGGGGTGCAGGGGGACCTAGTCTTCCTACTAGACTAATATATCGAGATGCATAAAACCAAAAACACGTTGGTGAATCCATCCGTCCATTTAGCCGTGTGTCTATATGTCTATTAATTACGTACAATTGGAATGTACCTTTCGACCCTTTAGACTGCCGAGACCCCTTAAACCTTTGAATACCCAGAAGACCCCAAAGACTTAAAAAGACCTTTTATGACCCAAAAGACCCCGAGGAATTTCCATGGGCCACTACCATTATGCTGTCAAAGGGCTTTCCTATCAAACTCCCGAGATATTTCACACTCTATTGCAAACCAATTCCTTTACAACAGCCTGGTGTAACCGGGTTATCTGCTTCAAGGAACTTGATGATCTTCCTATGTTCCATAGCACACGTGACTATGTTAACGGACATTTGTTTTGCTAAGATTTATTTGACCAGAAGACTTCCTGTGTAAGTTGCTCTTAGGAGGCAATGCTATTGGCCAAACTTGTCAGCATTGATGTAATACGTAGTGTGTTCAAAAAGTATCCGACCTTTATTTTTCGTGCGTAAAAAAAAAGAAGCTAGGGAGGCGTTGATTGGTGCATGTATGTAGGCGATCCTAATGCGCACGCGTGAATTTTTTCCCACCTGCAGAAGCTGTCGTTCGACGGCAGACCGCCGATGAGTGAGGAAGTGTAAGTGAGCGCCGTCGGATTTTCGTTTTTGACAAAATGACGGAAAAACTTGAACAACGCTACTGCATCAAATTTTGTGTAAAGCTTGGCGATTCCCAAGTGGAAACGATCCGCAAGATTCAACACCGTTCATTCCATTATGAAGGAGGATTTGGGCTTCAGGAGAATCTCAGCGAAGTTCGTACCAAAGCTGCTGACGATTGAGCAGAAGCAACTCCGTTTGGAGATCGCACAGGACATGCTGGAGACTGTGAACAGCGATCCCAGCTTCCTCAACACAGTGATCACTGGCGATGAGTCCTGGGTTTATGGGTACGACCCAGAAACCAAGTTGCAGTCATCACAATGGAAGCATCCAACATCCCCGAGGCCAAAAAAAGCAAGGCATGCAGTAGCGTTGTTCAGGTTCTTCCGTCATTTTGTCAAAAACGAAAATCCGACGGCGCTCACTTACATGTCCTCACTCATCGGTGGTCTGCCGTCGAATGACAGCCTCTGCAGGTGGGAAAAAATCCACGCGTGCGCATTAGGATCACCTACATACGTGCACCAATCAACGCCTCCCTAGCTTCTTCTTTTTTACGCACGAAAAATAAAGGTCGGATACTTTTTGAACACAGTACTTTTACCTGTTCAACAATAAATAAAAACTTGCCTTGAACTGCCGTCGTTACTTGAGGTTACTTTGGGGTAGCTGTTGCAGAAGGGGGAGGAAGGTTAATGATAACTTTCACATTGAGGCAACAGTCAAATGCATTGCTATTGTGATGCAAGATAGAACGCGACTCGTTTTGTTTGCGTTGTCTTTGTTGAATGGTCAGTGATCTTCCATTATGTGTTGTTATTTTGGGTTCTCTGCAATTTAATGTTGATGCTATAAGTTGATTTCAACTTAACCAGACTCAGTGGTGCAATGGTTAGGGTTGTATCAGTGGTGGTTGTTCCCCCCCTCTCCCCCATGTCTTTATAACCTCTGCCACCAAAGGTGGATGGAGGTTAAACACAGACAGAGAGACACCCCTCTGTCTGTCTGAAGGTCTCTGTCTGTCTGTCTGTGTATTTGTTTGTTTGTGAACAAAATATCTCAAAAAGTTGTGGACTGATTTGGACGAAACTTGGTGGACCGGTTTGGTGTCTGACGAGGAAGAATCGATTCGATTTTGGTGAAGATCTGAATATGGATTCCATCATTCGGATATGAGAATTATTTAAATCTTCAAGTGATTCTTCACCATTGGGAGATGGAGCCAAAAACGATACATAACAGGATATCTCAAAAAGTTATTGATCGATTTGGACGAAGCTTGTTGGACAGGTTGTGCATGTGACGAGGAAGAACGATTCAATTTTGGTGAAGATCCGGAGCCGGATCCAGCTGGTATAATTACTCCCGCCAGGGAGTAATGCATTCACTCGTGTGTGTGTGTGTGTGTGTGTGTGTGTGTGTGTGTGTGTGTGTGTGTGTGTGTGTGTGTGTGTGTGTTCGTGTGTGTGTGTGTGTTCGTGTGTTCGTGAACAAGATATCTGGAAAAGTTCTGAACGGATTTGGATGAAAGTTGGTGGGATGATTGCCCTTGGAATAAGGAAGAATTGATTAGTTTTTGGTGAAGCTCAGGATATTATTCCCGATCCATGAATTTTTTGAAGCATTTTTTTTACCATTGGAAAATAGGACTCATTTTTTTTTTGACATTATCTTCTATATATTCTATATTTGACATTGTGATATGAAAATAGTTTTCATATTTGTTGTAAATGTAGTTTAAACTCGTGGTTATGCGTTAGAGCGCTGTATTTTTTTTAGCAGCGTCGTTTTTCATGGTCTTTCTTTTTTTTTTCTAATAAAGACATATTCTGTCATTTTAAAACCACCAAAGTGTGTATTATGTTTCGCCGTTTCATAAAATGTATCGTTTGGTACGTATAATGCTTTAAAACTTTTTTTTTTTTTTTTTTTAAACCTCAGAAGAGATATCAACATTTAGCTCAGTGAATGTCATTCGTGTTGTCAGTATTTGATGAACTTATAGACTTAGTTCCAGATTTGTCAATGGCTGAGGTATATCAACAAACGAATGAAACAGATTTGGCAAAATTCCAACTTTTAAAAAAAAGATCGCATATTCACCCAGGGTTGTGAGAGGCTGAAGAAGAAGAAACCTCGCATGGGCTTCCCAGACCAAATAAATAATTCTGGTTCTGGCTCTGCGATTTTCAGGTTTATTACTCCCGCCAGGGAGGAACGCATTCGATCGTGTCCGTCCGTGTGTGTGTGTGTGTGTGTGTGTGTGTGTGTGTGTGTGTGTGTGTGTGTGTGTGTGTGTGTGTGTGTGTGTGTGTGTGTGTGTGTGTGTGTGTGTGTGTGTGTGTGTGTGTGTTCGTATGTTCGTGTGTTTGTGTGTTTGTGAACAAGATATCTGGAAAAGTTCTGAACGGATTTGGATGAAAGTTTGTGAGATGATTGCACTTGGGATAAGGAAGAATTGATTAGTTTTTGGTGGAGCTCAGGATATTATTCCGGATCCAGGAATTTTTTTTGGAAATTTTTTTGGGAAGGTTTTTTCTGTTTTACTGCATTAAAGCTTTTATTCTTATTCTTAAATGATGTTTTTCTCCTCTAATTCCGAGATATATCAAAATAAATTCTCTGATAGTTAGGGCTTACTTTCTTTTTCATTTATTGTTTTGGGGAGAGGGGATGTTAAACAAAACGTATTATTCCAACTAAACCCACGGCGGGAGTATGCGCTCTACTGAGTGGCGTTCTAGTTTTTTAAGTGATTCTTCACCATTGAGTGATATGGCCAGCCAGGTGGAGGTACGCGCTCTACTGAGTGGCGTTCTAGTTTTTTAAGTGATTCTTCACCATCGAGTGATATGGCCAGCCAGGTGGAGGTACGCTCTCTACTGAGTGCCGTCCTAGTTGATATTTGTATAACAGGGAGGAGATGATCAGTTCAGGTTATCGCTTCGTTTCATGCTTTCCTCCATTCTCCGTGTCCCCGTTAGGTTGATGCAGTACAAGTTGGACGTTGATCTGAGACATGCCCTGGGTTGGACAGCACTCATGGTGGCAGCAATGAACCAGCATGGAAAGTGGGTGATAGTGGCGGGTGGGAGGCTTCGGCCTGTTTGTTGGACATTTTTCACTTGTGAATGAGCAATTGAAGATAAAACAAATGATCATTAACAGTTTAATATAATCTACTGAACCAGTCTAAGTACAACTTGTACATTTGATGACGAAAAGGTGAAACATTTTGGGCAAGTACATTTTTCTAGCTCTGTGAGTAATTGAGTAAATGTATTAAGTTGCTTTCATATGACACAACCTTTGTGTGCACTTCATTCTTTGCACCACTTGGTGCGGTGCTTACACAAGGAACATCCCAGGATTTATAATCCAATGCACTTGGTCTGACTTATCGCATGTTGATCATTTTATGCCTCCGATGACCAAGTCACCAGAGGCATTATGCTTTCAGCTTGTCTGTCCGTCCATCCATCCGTGATAGGTTTTCATTACCACGGTAACTTGAGAACGGCTGAAGGGATTTAAGTCAAAGTTATTGCAGGTATGTATAATGATGTAAAGATTAACTTTTAAGGCCACAAGGTCAAAGGTCACATGTCATGTTAGGTTAAAATCCTGTTTCCACGATATCTTGTGAACCAGTTATGGGATATGGACAAAAGTTGGTACAAATATGTGCTACGATGTGAACCGATTTGATTTTAGGGTCAAGAGTTCACAGGCCAAAGGTCAAAGTCTGTAATAGATTATCGTTACCACGATAAATTCAGAAGGACTGAAGGGAACCAAGTCAAACTTAGTACAAGTACAGTGCATTCAGAAAGTATTCAGACCCCTTCACTTTTTCACATTTTGTTATGTTGCAGCCTTTTGCTGAAATCGTTTAAATTCATTTTTTTCCCTCATCAATCTACACTCAATACCCCATAATGACAAAGAGAAAACAGGATTTTAGAAAGTTTTGTCAATTTATTAAAAAGAAAAAACTGAAATATCACATTTACATAAGTATTCAGACCCTTTGCTATGACACTTGAAATTTAGCTCAGGTGCCTCCCATTTCTCTTGATCATCTTTGAGATGTTTCTACACCTTGATTGGAGTCGACCTGTGGTAAATTCAATTGATTGGACATGATTGGGAAAGGCACACACCTGTCTATATGAGGTCGCACAGCTGACAATGCAAATCAGAGCAAAGACCAAGCCATGAGGACGAAGGAACTGCCTGCAGAGCTCAGAGACAGGATTGTGTCGAGGCACAGATCTGGGAAAGCCGACAAAAAAAAACATTCTGCTGCATTGAAGGTTCCCAAGAGCACAGTGGCCTCCATAGTTCTTAAATGGAAGAAGTTTGGAAAACCAGGACTCTTCCTAGAGCTGGCCCGAAGCCAAACAGTTCAATCTTGGTTTCATCACCACAGAATCTTGTTTCTCACAGTCTGAGAGTCCTTTAGGTGCTTTTTTGCAAACTCCAAGAGGGCTTTCATGTGTCTTTCACCGAGGAGAGGCTTCCCTCTGGCCACTCTACCATAAAGCCCAGATCGGTGGAGTGTTGCAGTGATGGTTGTCCTTCTGGAAGTTTCTCCCATCTCCACACAGGATCTTTGGAGCTCAGCCAGAGTGACCATTGGGTTCTTGGTCACCTCTATTACCAAGGCCCTTCTCCCCCGACTGCTCAGTTTGGCCAGGCAGCCAGCTCTCGGAAGAGTCCTGGTTGTTCCAGACTTGTTTCAGAGAAGACAGCAAATACCTATTTTTTGGGGGGGTGGGGTGTTTAATGCTGTTAACAAAATAGTCCTTCATAGGTAATGAAGGTTGTGGTCGAGGTACATCAAAATTGTGTGTGGTTTCAGTGAAGAAAGCAAATACTTAATTTGGGAGGCAGAGGGGGTTGCGAAGGGGTCAAAACTGGACCCACTTTGATCCCACCCTTAGACGCCCTTAGAGGCTGATTTTTATGCCTCCGCCCCGAAGGTGGCCGGAGGCATTATGTTTTTGGGTTGTCCGTCCGTACGGTCATGTGGTATGGCAGCCATCTTGGATTAAATGCAAATAATTTAAAAAATATTTCTTGGAAACTGCTGAATGGAATTTTTTTTAAACTTGGCACATTGTCAAGTACTCCCAATGGGGAACAAAAGCATGATAATGCTGACATAGGTGTAGTGGTATACCAGCCAAAAATGTTTTAATCTAATTCCTTATCATAAAAATCTGAAATTGCATGCACATGATCTATGACCCATTTGTATTGAAATATTAAATTGATGACATCATAGGTCACATGGTTTGGCAGCCATATTGGATTTAACCTAAAACATTATTTTAAAAAATCTTCTCCCAAACCACCAAATCGATTGACTCTCGGAAGCAGAACTCTCGGAATGGATTATCGAATTAATTGTTGCGAGCACCCCACATGATACTTTTCAAAAGCATCTGCTTGACCAGGAGGTTGGGTACGACATGGACATGGTTTTAAGCGAGGGACGCAAGTACAAAGCAATGGTAATTGGAAAGCAGGCCATCCAGAAGATGGAAGGGCCTTCATCGTCTGTGAATGCCATGACGCATCGACACAACTGCAAAAAGTATGAACTATCACATACATCATGGAACTGCACAGCATACAATGATTATTGTAAGTATTGTGGTGAACTGGGACACTGGACCCGTTGTTGTGAAAATCCCAAACGAAGCACGAGATATGCTGCTGTCCTGCCAGGGGTGGAAGAGGCCGTGGTGTCAGCAGAAGCAAGTTGAGAGGTACGCTTCGGGGAAATAACAATAATGGGACCCCGGTGAATGAAGTGTCTGGGCATTTTATTGAAGGTGATGATGACGGCTACGAAAGTGAAACTGATGCATATGAACACACCAAGCCGTTTCACGTGATCAGGGTATCCGCACTGTGTATGAAGGAGACGAGGGATGAAGTCTACACATTGTTGAACATTGTATGCCCTGATATGAAAGGTGTATACAAACTGCAGTTGAAAGTGGATACAGGTGCTTCAGGGAATACTTTGCCAACACGTATTGTGAAGGACATGTATGGAAACAAATGGATGTCAAAACTGATTCCGCTTGGTGGGACCAAGCTTACTGCTTACAATGGCAGCGAGATCAAGTGCCATGGAATCCTCAAGCTCTTGTGTTGATATTGTTACATTTGTGGGGGTCGGCATGAAATACCTCGTAGGAAAATGCAGAATGTGTAGGTCTTAGTATGGACCGTGTGACTTGAAGAAGAAGAAACCATCTCGATGTACATAAGCAGGGTAAATGTTCAGGTTAAGAGCATTTGCATGTCACCATTAGGGGTGTGGCTTTGTGCTAACTAGTTTTAGGGTGTAAGATTAATAAACCCCAGTGTGTAATTGGCCCCCTGTGATTTTTCTCTGTTCTTATAAAATTCACTCGGCCAGCCATGCAATCTGCACATTGCCAGAACCACACTGACAAGCCCCACAGAAACCAGCACATTTGCCAATTGACAAAAGGAACCCCATCATCCGAACAGAGATTCGACTCTGCCTCCCGATGACTCATGATGGGGAGGCCACGCCCCGAGCTTCGTGACTGGTTAAGAAGCCATGGAGTGATGAACAGAGCTCGGTGATTGGACAGAGTGTGACGTCAGCGGTGGAACATTCGAGAGCTAGGAGAGCAAAAAGAAGCCGTCATGCCATCTTGGTTTCCTCTTCTGGTCCTGGCGTTTGTTGGAGGCGGTTGCATTTTCTCTTTGCTCTGGCTCACGTGAAAAGCGGTCGCATTTTGGATTACCTCACATTTGTGGCGTGGAGAAAGTGCGGCGCGGCGCCATCCTGAGCAGATCAAAGCGCGGCCATTTCGCCGACAGACCGGACCTGTGACGCCCACCAAGTCCTCGTTGAGACCGGAGCTAAGTGGCTGCACGACTTGAACATTATTTATTTTCTTTTACTTTTATTTTCCCCTTATTCGTATCTGAGTCGGAGTGGAGGGACCCTCATTTAGGAATTTTAATTTTACCTTACCATTCGTTGTTCCCTCGCATTATTTTAATAAACCCGTTATCGGTTGTATATTACTTTGTGTTCTGTCTCGTTTATTCGTGGTGGTTTCGAGGAAGCCCAGTGAACTCCGTGCAGGTAAGCCCTTGCTACCGTCCACCCCGTGCGTGTCACTACCGCCAAGTTGGGGATACGCCTCGCAGTAAAGCTCATTTTGGTCATCCGTCACCCAGGGGTTTTTAATCGTGGGGACACAACAATAGAAAGACTGATTGGTTTAAGTACTGGTTCTATGTGGTTGAAGTACCTGGACCTGCAGTACTTGGGCTACTTGCATGTGAATGGCTCAACGTTGCTGGACAACGGAAGACATTGCTGAAGGCTGCACCTCCAGCTTCAAGGATTCCGAAACCAATGGGCTACAATGAACAGCCCTCCAAGGTGGATTCCGTGGATGATTTGAAAAGGCTGTTCCCGGACAGCTTTAACTGCATTGGGAATTTTAAAGGAAAAGTGAGGCTTCATCTAAAGCCGGATGCAAAGGCATCGATTGAAGTGTCGTATTCACATCAAAGGGAAGCTAAAGGAGCAACTGATGAAAATGGAAAAACAGGGCATCATCAGGAAAGTGGCCTATCATACGGATTGTTGCTCTTCCATCTGTAATAGTGTAAAAAATGATGGGAGCTTAAGAGTACGTCTCGATCCGAAATGCCTGAACTCTTGGCTGAAGAGGTGTCCGCCTAAGATGTCCACACAAGTCCACATACCGGCAATAGACGAGCTGAACCCAGAATTTGCTGACGCCACAATATTCTCAAAACTAGATGCCCGGGTTGGCTATATTGGGCTGTGAATCTGGATGAGGAAAGCCAGGATTTGACCACATTCTGCACACCCTTTGGGTGCTGGTGCTTCAAGAGATTGCCTTTTGGGTTATGTGTCAGCCAGGATCTGTTCCAGCAAGCCATGAACCACATACTCGATCAAGCACCAGGCTGTATTGGTATCTCCGATGATGTGGCGGTATCAGGACGAACCGAAGAGGAACATGATCGCAATCTTCTGAACCTGATGAAAGTAGCACGAAGAGAGGGTCTGGTTTTCAACTCTTTGAAATGCATCATCAAGACCGACCGTATCAACTTCTTCGGGTCGATCTACAGCAAACAAGGAGGCACACTTGAAGAACCAGGCACACTTGCCTTTACTTCATCCACCCGATTGTTGCGCCAATTGGAAGGATGAACCGACCCAACCAACACATCAAAGTCTACCAACTGCTCGACGCGTACATTTCAACAATGACAATTCCGCAATGGAAACTAACGGCTGCTCCAGCTCCAAGGATGACAAGAGTGCTGAGACAACAAGGCCGGACAACAAGGCCGAGACAACAAGGCCGGACAACTCTCCGTACTCGACCAGATCAGGCCGTGTGATTCGAAAACCATTGAGATATTGTGATGGTGAATAACGGCCATCAGACATCAGCCCTTGTAATGTTGGTGCACAAACAATCTGTTGATTGAAATGGCAGACATTGGAATGATTGTGTTTTAGCAAAACATACTGAGCGCAGTAATAACATTTTGGTTAAGAATTATAACAGTAACCGCAGAGCCCATCTATGTGTGGCTCAAGTTGCATCTGATTGTGTTTATTATTTTGATTTAGTCTAGTTTTGTTTTGTTGCAGACAAACATAATTTCAATGAAAGGGAGATGTTGTGATTGGTACTGCGTAGTGATGTCTGGGGGTGGGGCTTTGGGGGTCGGTTGTTGCAAGTCATGATTGTGGTCTGTTCTGTGAGAGCTTGGCATGGTCTTTAATAAACAACTTGATTCAAGCAGTGTCCTGAACTTACCACAGGACCGACTGACAGGACATTTTCACTATAGGAGCGCCTCGGCCTGTATAATCTTTTAATGGTAAATATGACGTCATAGGTCACGTGGTATGGGCGCCATCTTGGAAAAACCGAAATACTTTGCACCTCTACATCTCTAAAAGCACTGTGTAGAAAAAATTGAGACATGGCTCATTGTGAAGAACTCTCCATGTGGAATAAAATATGTTAATGATGATGTCATAGGTGCCTCCATTATGACGTCGTAATTCAACGAGTAAAAAAACTTCATCCGATCATGATGAATTTTATTGAGCATCAACTAGGTATAAATCGATGCAGAAAAAACAATACCGGAAATACCCGGGCTTGTAAAATATTATAAACCACAAACACATATGATTAGCTTTTTAAACAGTCGTTAATGCTGTTTATAGCATTAAACAAAGAAATTTGGAGGAATCTTGACATCCTTGAGGTAAGTTTTACTTTCAGAACTGAGCGATCTGCTATAATCTATAATCTATATACCCCACAAGGGTTGGGTAAATCACATGACCCTTCCTGCCGCTAAAGTGGCCTTTTTCGTACCGGCCTTTTGAAATTCACGAATTAAGGTTTTCTTTTGCAAACCACCAATGAAACCCACTTTTCCTGCTGTTTAACACGAAACTGAAAGGGAGGAAGACTGGGTTGTGCTCATTTACCAAGCAGCTAGCTAGCGCTTGCCAAGCCAGCCGTTTCTTAAGGGTTTTGAATGGAGTGCTTGCTCGAATGCTTAAACCACTTGGCCATCTCTCCACAAGAAATTTCGAAATCAACACACACCCAATGTTCTTGAGACCCGACCATAGATCGACTGTAATTGATATACCCCAAAGAGGAATGACCCTTCCTGCCATAGTGAGCAGGTGTACTAGTAAATTAAAATGTCGGTCAGTGGAGTCAGCCGTCGTAATGATGTAGCGTGACAGACCGACACAAAACTGCCGCTACTTTAATATATAGAAGATATATTTTAACTTCCAGTAACTTTGTGGTCGCTACGAAGGGATTAGTGTTACGATTAGATTTGCTATAATATTAACGTTACATTATCATTATTATGAAAATATTACTATAAAAAACCGAGACTAATTCCTTAATGTGCAGTCACACTATAACGTATAGCAGTAACTTATGCCGACGTATGTGAATTTTCACCAACACGCTGGTGTACGTTGATATAAGTTAGGGGTAGGTTCGGTATAAGTTGTATACGTTAAAAGAATGCTGGTATAAGCTGGCATACGTTGTTGTACGCAGAGGCCGAAATAAATTTTTGTGCATGCACAAAAATTTTGGGCGTATGCCGACGTCCTCTTCATAGGTTAGGCATACGTTAGGCATACGCTAGACATACGTTAAATACGTTAGAGGTAGGTTACTCATACGTCGAGATACGTTGGCATGAAGGTGTACCGTACAGCTAACTTATTGATAACCTATGAGTAATTTACTTCTAACCTATATCTAACCTATATCTGACGTATCTGCAACGCATATTGACGTATTCAGACGTATTAGACGTATGTCTGACGATGGAGTAACTTATTGAACGTGTTTCTACCGTACAACTAGCGTATTATTGGCGTTTTGCCAGCGTTTTGCTGTCACTGTATATATGGGGGCCTGTGAGTAGCTCACCATCACTTCTCCACCCGTCATCAGAGAAGATGGAGGATCCTGAGAGGCTTCGACAAGAATACCAACTAGTCGTTCTCCAACATCAGTATGACATCATCGAATTGGCACTTCACCAGATCCATGCCAATAGGATAAGGAGGAGAAGAGGTCAACGACTGGGGAAGGTCTGGGTCAGACCATGGATCGGGAGGCGGCGGCAGTTTGGCCTGTACGACCAGCTTCTGGTGGAACTCCGAAACGAGGACCAAGCATCTTTCAAGAACTTCATGCGGATGTCCCCCGAGATGTTCGACGAGCTGCTAGCCAGAGTGGGTCCCAGGATCACCAAGCAACAAACCTGGTACAGGGAGCCCCTGGAGCCTGGCATGAAGCTTGCCCTGACATTGCGTCACCTTGCCTCTGGGAGCAAGTATGCCTCAATGAAGTTCGGTTGGAGGGTCCCTCACAACACCCAGTCACTCCTCGTCCGAGAAGTCTGTCAAGCCATCATCGATGAATACATGGACGAGGTGATGATTTGCCCCACCACTCCTGATGGATGGCGTGCCATTGCTGACAAGTTCTATGAAAAGTGGAACTTCCCCCATACATGTGGGGCACTTGATGGAAAGCACGTTGCCTGCCGGTGTCCTCCAAAGACTGGGTCCATGTACTACAACGACAAAGGAATTCTACTCCGTTGTTCTGATGGCGCTTGTAGATGCTGACTACAAATTCATCTGGGCAGATGTCGGTGGTACAGGATCGGCATCAGACGCTCAGATTTACAATGACTCTGAGCTGAGGGAATGCGCTGAAGATGGTACCATAGGTTTCCCTGACCCCGATCCTCTTCCCAACGACTACCAGGATGTGCCCTACTTCTTCATCGGCGACGATGCCTTCGCCCTACGACCGACCATGATGAAGCCGTACAGCCTCCGGGCTCTGACGAATGATGAATGCATCTTTAACTACAGGCTTTCCCGAGCCAGGAGGGTGTAGAACACATGGTGTAGATGTGTTCTTCTTGCCTCTACCTCGGCCCCTGGCAGACGTCTCGGTTGCTGTCTTCTTCGTTTTCTTGGGTGCCATGTTGATGTTGATAGCTCGCAGTATTGTAGAGATCGGCGCCGTATTTATGCAGAACGTCACGTGATCGTCGGCAACACGCCGAGCGTGCTGCGCATAGGTTTCTCATAAGTTACTCATACGTTGGGCATAAGTCGAGAACGCTGGACATACGCTGGCCATACGCTGGCCATACGCTGTGATATGCTGTCATAAGTTATATATAAGTTAGTGATAGGTTACTAATAGGTTAGACATACGCTATGTATACGTTCAATACGTTATGCATACGCCCAATTTATTCATGCTGTAGAATTTTCGATGCTTTTTTGGGCGTATGCCGACGTGTTGACATTATTTTATGATTTTTCATACGCGAGATATAAGTTTCTCTAAAACGTCATAGTGTGACTGCACCTTTACTTCCGCGGTTATTTGTACCGTACACTGCTTATCATTGATTCATGAACCATGCACCGCTTCAATCTAGAAACTTTGCAATAACGACAAAGGGATTGCAGTGTTACGATTATATTTACTCTATTATTAGTATTAACGCTATTATTATTATTATTATTATTATTATTATTATTACGAAAACAATATGACTATCAAGAAACTTGGGCTAATTTGTCTGAAGTGGCCTGAAGGTGAGGCATGAAGGCATATGACGCCTAAGGCCGATACGTACTGTGTTGTTGGAAGACCCGTAACGCCTCGGCTTTCGATATTTGATGGTTATTTTAACAATTGGTTTGTTTGTGTTTCACACTGAATGAAAAACATAAAGGTAGAGCATGGTGATTGTGATATATGACAGGTTCGACGATATGTTCGGCCTGAACGACATTGGAATCAAAATGGCGGAGTGTGGAGTCAGCCGTTGTATGCCATAATTACATCAGACGTAATCACATAACCCTGTCATGTGACCAGATCCTTAGCTCTGATTGGTATATGTTTGAGGGTACATACATACAGATGGACAAACACTGTTCTAGACTGCTTTGCCCTATGGTCAGGTCAGGTATGTGATCATGCGCCAGAGCAGTGCATCTCCGCATCCACTTTCTGACGGTACTCCAGGGGCCTCTGTCTGGCTATCCCCCAGGCTGATGCCTAGCCCATCCCTATCTTCTTGAGATGCCAATCAACTTGCTGCAACCACGAGGCATGTGGTCGGTCCTTTGGCCTCTTACACTCACGAGGCTCCCTTGTTGAGAGTATCTGGTGAGCTGGATTAGGGTCTGGAAAACGAGCCACATGTCCATACAGCCGCAGCTGATGCTCACGTACCATACAGGAAACAAATCTCATCTGAGTCTCAGCAACCGCTCGTTGGACACAAAGTCCGTCCAGTGATAGCCAAGGATTCTCTGAAGAGACTTTGCTCCAAAGGAGTTGGTAAGGGTCCAAGTCGCGCGTCCGTAGAGCAAGACTATAAGCTCCAAGGACTTGGACTCTGACTTTCGTCCTACATAGATACCTACTGCACCACACCCCATGATCCAGTGAATCCAAGACTCCCCAGGCCCGACCCAGACGTCTATCAACCTCTGGCTCACAACATGCGGAGACATGAATAACACTGCCAAGGAAAGTGAATCTCTTCGTGACCTCCACATCTTCGCCACAAACAGGCACAAACAAGACAGCAGCATCCAAGATGTCATTGAAAGCCTGGATCTTGGTTTTGACCCAGGAAATCCGTAATCCCAGTGGCTCCTCCCCCCCTGCCCTATGGGCTACGCCATAAAAAAGAATGACATCGCAGGTCACGTGCTTTGACTGCCATATTGTTTGAAGAGAAAAACTTAAAAAAACCCATTTTCTCATTGTTGAACTGATCGAGGCCAAACTTTGCATGCATAATCGCATATTCATGACGAACAAAAAGTTCAGCGACCATGACGTCACAAGTCGCATGGTTTAGGAGTTATGACGTTTTTAAGCATAAACTTTTAAAACTTACCTCCTCCCTCATTTTTGGTTATGTCAAGTGGAAACTTCACAATTATGTTCCCCATGTCTGCATGCTAAAATGACCTTTTGGAATTTGCGATGTCACATGGATTGGCAGTGATTTAATAATTGAACGAAAATCTACGTATTCATTTTAATGTGATATCAGCGATTTACTTGCACATGTATTTATTTTTTGTGATATCAGTGATTTACTTGTATATGTATTAATTTTAACGTGATATCAGTGATTTACTTGTACATGTATTTTTTTTGTGATATCAGTGATTTACTTGTATACGTATTTATTTTATTGTGATATTGGGGATTTACTTGTATATGTATTTATTTTAATGTGATATCGGTGATTTACTTGTATATGTATTAATTTTAACGTGATATCAGTGATTTACTTGTACATGTATTTTTTTTGTGATATCAGTGATTTACTTGTATACGTATTTATTTTATTGTGATATTGGGGATTTACTTGTATATGTATTTATTTTAATGTGATATCGGTGATTTACTTGTGTATGCATTTATTTTAATGTGATATTAGTGATTTACTTGTGTATGCATTTATTTTAATATGATATTAGTGATTTATTTGTGTATGTATTTATTTTAATGTGATATCGGTGATTTACTTGTATATGTATTTATTTTAATGTGATATCAGTGATTTACTTGCATATGTATTTATTGTGTATGTTTTTATTTTAATGTGATATCAGTGATTTACTTGTATATGTATTTATTTTAATGTGATATCGGTGATTTACTTGTATATGTATTTATTTTAATGTGATATCGGTGAGTTGCTTGTTTATGTATTTATTTTAATGTGATATCGGTGATTTACTTGTTTATGTATTTATTTTAATGTGATATCGGTGAAATTACTTGTATATGTGTTTATTTTAATGTGATATCGGTGATTTACTTGTATATGTATTTATTTTAATGTGATATCGTTAATTTACTTGTGTATGCATTTATTTTAATGTGACATCGTTAATTTACTTGTATTTGCATTTATTTTAATGTGATATCGGTGATTTACTTGTGTATGTATTTATTTTAACGTGATATCGGTGATTTACTTGTATATGTATTTATTTTAATGTGATATCGGTGATTTACTTGTATATGTATTTATTTTTATGTGACATCGGTGATTTACTTGTATATGTATTTATTTTAATGTGATATCGTTAATTTACTTGTGTATGCATTTATTTTAATGTGACATCGTTAATTTACTTGTATTTGCATTTATTTTAATGTGATATCGGTGATTTACTTGTGTATGTATTTATTTTAACGTGATATCGGTGATTTACTTGTATATGTATTTATTTTAATGTGATATCGGTGATTTACTTGTATATGTATTTATTTTGATGTGATATCGGTGATTTACTTGTATATGTATTTATTTTAATGTGATATCGGTGATTTACTTGTATATGTATTTATTTTAATGTGATATCGGTGATTTACTTGTATATGTATTTATTTTAATGTGATATCGGTGATTTACTTGTATATGTATTTATTTTAATGTGATATCGGTGATTTACTTGTATATGTATTAATTTTTATGTGACATCGGTGATTTACTTGTTTATGTATTTATTTTAATGTGACCGTTGATTTACTTGTGTATGTATATATTTTAATGTGACATAGTTGATTTACTTGTGTATATATTAATTTTAATGTGATGTCGGTGATTTACTTGTATATCTATTTATATTTACGTGATATCCGTGATTTACTTGTGTATGTATTTATTTTAATGTGATGTCGGTGATTTTGTTGTATGTGTATTTATTTTTACGTGATATCCGTGATTTACTTGTTTATGTATTTATTTTAATGTGACATCATTGATTTACTTGTGTTTGTATTTATTTTGATGTGATATCGGTGATTTATTTGTGTATGTATTTATTTTAATGTGATATCGGTGATTTACTTGTATATGTATTTATTTTAATGTGATATCGGTGATTTACTTGTGTATGTACTTATTTTGATGTGACATCGGTGATTTACTTGTATATGTATTTATTTTAATGTGATATCGGTGATTTACTTGTATATGTATTTATTTTAATGTGATATCGGTGATTTACTTGTATATGTATTAATTTTAATGTGATATCGGTGATTTACTTGTATATGTATTTATTTTAATGTGACATCGTTGATTTACTTGTATATGTATTTATTTTAATGTGATATCGGTGATTTACTTGTATATGTATTTATTTTAATGTGACATCGGTGATTTACTTGTGTGTGTACTTATTTTAATGTGATATCGGTGATTTACTTGTATATGTATTTATTTTAATGTGATATCGGTGATTT
The DNA here is from genome assembly GCF_964187855.1 of Myxine glutinosa. NCBI lineage: Eukaryota > Metazoa > Chordata > Myxini > Myxiniformes > Myxinidae > Myxine > Myxine glutinosa. Next base: position 86,433,002 of record NC_136274.1, read on the forward strand.
ACTTGTATATGTATTTATTTTAATGTGATATCGGTGATTTACTTGTATAAGTATTTATTTTAATGTGATATCGGTGATTTACTTGTATATGTATTTATTTTAATGTGATATCGGTGATTTACTTGTATATGTATTTATTTTAATGTGATCTCGGTGATTTACTTGTATATGTATTTATTTTAATGTGATATCGGTGATTTACTTGTATATGTATTTATTTTCATGTGATATCGGTGATTTACTTGTATATGTATTTATTTTAATGTGATATCGGTGATTTACTTGTATATGTATTTATTTTAACGTGATGTCGGTGATTTACTTGTATATGTATTTATTTTAATGTGATATCGGTGATTTACTTGTGTATGTACTTATTTTAATGTGATATCGGTGATTTACTTGTATATGTATTTATTTTAATGTGATATCGGTGATTTACTTGTATATCTGTATTTATTTTAATGTGATATCGGTGATTTACTTGTATATGTATTTATTTTAATGTGATATCAGTGATTTACTTGTATATGTATTTATTTTAATGTGATATCGGTGAGTTACTTGTTTATGTATTTATTTTAATGTGACATCGTTGATTTACTTGTATATGTATTTATTTTAACGTGATGTCGGTGATTTACTTGTGTACGTATTTATTTTAATGTGATATCGGTGATTTACTTGTTTATGTATTTATTTTAATGTGATATCGGTGATTTACTTGTTTATGTATTTATTTTAATGTGATATCGGTGAAATTACTTGTATATGTGTTTATTTTAATGTGATATCGGTGATTTACTTGTATATGTATTTTTTTTAATGTGATATCGTTAATTTACTTGTATTTGCATTTATTTTAATGTGATATCGGTGATTTACTTGTATATCTATTTATATTTATGTGATATCCGTGATTTACTTGTGTATGTATTTATTTTAATGTGATGTCGGTGATTTTGTTGCATATGTATTTATTTTTATGTGATATCCGTGATTTACTTGTTTATGTATTTATTTTAATGTGACATCGTTGATTTACTTGTGTTTGTATTTATTTTGATGTGATATCGGTGATTTACTTGTGCATGTATTTATTTTAATGTGATATCGGTGATTTACTTGTATATGTATTTATTTTAATGTGATATCGGTGATTTACTTGTATATCTGTATTTATTTTAATGTGATATCGGTGATTTACTTGTATATGTATTTATTTTAATGTGATATCAGTGATTTACTTGTATATGTATTTATTTTAATGTGATATCGGTGAGTTACTTGTTTATGTATTTATTTTAATGTGACATCGTTGATTTACTTGTACAGTGGAACCTCTAAATCCGAATTTAATTCGTTCCAGCGGCAGTTCGGATTGGGAAAAGTTCGGAATTAGAAACTATTTTCCTCATAAGAAATAATGGAAAGTGAATTAATCCGTTCCTGGACCCCAAAAACCCATTATCAAGACACTGTTAACTGCAAATACACATGATTCAAGGTAAAATAAGATGAGTAAATGCCCTAAATATCAACTAATAATAATAATAAAAACAAGAAGTAAATGTACTAACATGAAAATAACTGCATTTACCTTCGTGGAGAGTTCTGATGGTGCATGTGGAGGCTGGAGAGGAGGAAGGAGGGAGAGGGTTTTATTGCTTGGAAGGTGAGGCACCTTCCAAGCTAACATCAGATGACTTGACTTACGGTGTTTGCTCTCTTTGTCTCTTAACACCACTTGTAGAGGGTTGGGGCTCACTAGGCTTGCTTTCTTTAGAGAACCACCTCTCCAAAGTTGCCTGGTGTTGGCGACTTTTCTTAATTTTTCTGAAGTGGTCAATCACATCGTCACTGAACAAGTTAATGCTCCTGTTAACCACTGCTTTAATAGGGTGCCACTTTTCAACAATGGCCTGTGTTTTAGACCAATGGAAGCACAGTTCTCTAATTTCAGCACTGGAAATATGAACGACGCTCGCGGCGGGAAATATGAACGACGCTAACGCTATGTTGGCGGTTCGGTTATAGAAATACATTCGGAATTAGGGACAAAATTTTCTCGAATTTACGGTTCGGAATTAGAGTAGTTCGAGATGAGGGGCGTTCGGAATTAGGGGTCACTACTGTATATGTATTTATTTTAACGTGATGTCGGTGATTTACTTGTGTACGTATTTATTTTAATGTGATATCGGTGATTTACTTGTTTATGTATTTATTTTAATGTGATATCGGTGATTTACTTGTTTATGTATTTATTTTAATGTGATATCGGTGAAATTACTTGTATATGTGTTTATTTTAATGTGATATCGGTGATTTACTTGTATATGTATTTATTTTAATGTGATATCGTTAATTTACTTGTATTTGCATTTATTTTAATGTGATATCGGTGATTTACTTGTATATCTATTTATATTTATGTGATATCCGTGATTTACTTGTGTATGTATTTATTTTAATGTGATGTCGGTGATTTTGTTGCATATGTATTTATTTTTATGTGATATCCGTGATTTACTTGTTTATGTATTTATTTTAATGTGACATCGTTGATTTACTTGTGTTTGTATTTATTTTGATGTGATATCGGTGATTTACTTGTGCATGTATTTATTTTAATGTGATATCGGTGATTTACTTGTATATGTATTAATTTTAATGTGATATCCGTGATTTACTTGTTTATGTATTTACTTTAATGTGACATCGTTGATTTACTTGTGTACGTATTTATTTTCATGTGATATCCTTGAAATTACTTGTTTATGTATTTATTTTAATGTGACATCGTTGATTTACTTGTGTATGTATTTATTTTAATGTGACATCGTTGATTTACTTGTTTATGTATTTATTTTAATGTGATATCGGTGATTTACTTGTGTATGTACTTATTTTGATGTGACATCGGTGATTTACTTGTATATGTATTTATTTTAATGTGATATCGGTGATTTACTTGAAAATGTATTTATTTTAATGTGATATCGGTGATTTACTTGTATATGTATTTATTTTAATGTGATATCGGTGACTTACTTGTATATGTATTTATTTTAATGTGACATCGTTGATTTACTTGTATATGTATTTATTTTAATGTGACATCGGTGATTGACTTGTGTATGTACTTATTTTAATGTGATATCGGTGATTTACTTGTGTATGTACTTATTTTAATGTGATATCGGTGATTTACTTGTATATGTATTTATTTTAATGTGATATCGGTGATTTACTTGTTTATGTATTTATTTTAATGTGATATCGGTGATTTACTTGTATATGTATTTATTTTAATGTGATATCGGTGATTTACTTGCATATGTATTTATTTTAATTCCCTGGTCCCTGGTGTTGGGCTAGCGGCTAGGGTGCCGGCTAAGGATCCTAGGATCCTGGGTTCGAATCTCGGTCGATCGCCGAATTAATGCCAGGGGGGTTGACTCAGCCTGTCATCCTTCTGAGGTCGGCTAATTGAGTACCAGTTCACTGGTAATTCCCTGTTTGTCGTTGAAGGCGGCAAAAAGGGTTGGCGTCAGGAAGGGCATCCGGCCGTAAAACATTGCTTCAAAAAGGGGACCAAAAAACAACAACTACCACGGTCCCCGAAAAGGCCAACCCCCGCTTTGCGGGGAAAAATGGCCTCTAAACGGTGGTTTATGTATTTATTTTAATGTGATATCGGTGATTTACTTGTATATGTATTTATTTTAATGTGATATCGGTGATTTACTTGTGTATGTACTTATTTTGATGTGATATCGGTGATTTACTTGTATATCTCTCCATACAGGTTGCTTCTGACAAACCAGACGTGATCTGCTTAACAGAAACTTTCCTCCTTCATGATGTCTCTGATTCCTTGGTATCTCTCCCAGGTTACTCCCTCCTCCGGTATGATAGACCTGAGCCTCGTCCTGGAGGGGGGGGGGGGGGGGGGGGGGTTGCTATCTTTATAAAAAACTCTCTTCCTCACTCGCCCTGCACTGCCCTCTCTCCACCTCACCCCCAGGAATACCTTTGGCTACGGCTTCCCCTTCGCTCCCACCTTTTGTTCATATGTGTGTTGTACCGTCCACCAAACAGTGATGACTCTATCTACATCTCGCTGTCTGATAACATGGACCAACTTCTATCTACCCATCCCAACTCTCTCTTCCTCATATGTGGTGATTTCAATTGTCACCATGTCAGTTGGCTGGGTGTGGGTACCACTCTCACCAGCCATGGCTCTTCAGCAAAGGACTTCTGTGACTCACTGGGACTGACACAATCTGTCAATTTCCCGACCCGATCTCAATCAACGGAGCATCTTCTCTTCTGGACTTGGTTATGACTAACTTCCCCGAAAATGTCTGCTGCTCTTCTTCTGCTCCAATCGGCTCGTCTGATCATGTGCTTGTTAAAGTGGACATCTCTCTGACCATTCTCAGAGAGCCTCCTCAGCGTCGACGAGTCTGGCATTTCACTCAGGCCAACTGGCATGGTCTTCAAGCAGCCATCAATCATCTGGACTGGTCTCCCATCTCTACCGCCTCCGACATCAACTCATCCTGGGAATTCTTCCAAAGTAAACTGCTCTCTCTCATGCACAGATTTATGCCATCTCGTCTTCAGTTGTCATACCCTTCCTCCCGTCCATGGTACACGGAATCTTGTGGTGAGGCTATTGCCCAGAAACGACTTGCTTTCGTCTCCTGGAAAGCAAATCCAACGGAAGGAAATCTCATTTCCTTTCACAAAGCCCGAAACAAGTGTGTGTCCACCCTCAGGAGAGCCAGGAAACAATATCTCTCCGTTCTCAGGACAGAACTCTCTTATCTGTCTCACTCTTCCAAATCCTGGTGGCGTCTGGTCAAATCTGTTTCTGGTGTTTGTTCCCCCTCCATCCCCTTCCTCACCTCAAACGGCCACACGGCTGACTCCGCGCGTGAAAAAGCTGAATGCCTCAACTCTGTGTTTGCCTCTAAATCTTGTGTCCCAAACCCATCCCTCTCTGTACCCACCGTACCCAGCTGCTCCTGGACTCTGTGTCCTTTCCTCCTGACAAGGTGGAAAAGTTTCTGTCAACCCTCGACTCTGATTCTGCAACTGGACCTGACGGCATCAGCCCACGGGTCCCAAAAGCTTGTTCTTCCGCTCTTTTACTCCTTCTCTCTGTTCTCTTCACACTCTCTTTTGCTCAAGGTCATCTGCCATCTGCTTGGAAATCTGCCAACATCACCGCTTTGCACCAAAAAGGTGCAAAAACAGATCCCAGCAACTACAGACCAATCAGCCTTCTCTCAATTATCAGTAAAGTCATGGAATCCATCATTGCTTCAGATAAGAAATCTTTCCCCTTCTCCAATGGCTTGATCTCTGATCATCAATTTGGTTTCAGACCTGGTCACTCTACTCTGGACATGCTGCTACTGCTTTCTCAGCAATGGATGGAGGTCCTCAATGCCAAACAGGAAATTAGAGCTGTCTCCCTCGACATATCACGTGCCTTCGATACGGTCTGGCACCCCGCTCTGCTCACCAAACTCTCCTCTGTTGGTATCCATGGAAATCTCCACGCATGGCTGGCGGACTTCCTCTCTACTCGTAGTCAACGTGTGGCCCTGAATGGGTTTCTCTCATCTCCTCTTCCTGTTCAGGCTGGAGTTCCCCAAGGCAGTGTTCTGGGCCCTGTGCTTTTTCTGGTCTTCATCAATGATCTCTCCGACTCTCTTGAAAATCCTCTCTATCTCTTTGCTGATGACTCTACTCTCTGTCGCTCCATTCTTCATCCCTCAGATCGGCAGTCTGCAGCCTCCTCACTCTCTGCAGACCTGGACAAAATCACAGACTGGGCAAACAAGTGGAACATGTCTTTCATTCCTGACAAATCTCACACTCTTACGATGTCTCTCCGAAAAGACCGACTGGACAACCCTCCCATCTACTTTCTGAATAATCCTCTCCAAGAAGTTCTGTCACTCAAACTTTTGGGTCTCACTCTCTGCCATGATCTTTCCTGGGAAAACCACATTTCAAATCTGGCCTCCAAAGCCAGTCGCCGACTGGGCATCCTCCGTCGTGCGAAGTCCTTCCTTGGCACACCTGAGCTCCTCACCACGTACAAGGCTTTCATCCGCAGCTCAATGGAATACTGCTCTCCCCTCTGGGCTGGTGCTCCTGCCTCACACCTAGCTCGTCTTCACGCTGTTGAAAGCAAAGCATTCAGAATCATTGGTATCTCCCGCGATGAAGCAAACTCCAAGGGCCTCTCACTCACTCACCGCAGGCAGGTTGGTGGTCTTTCCGTCTTCGACCGACTCCTCTCTGGCCTTGCCCCCCCAGCTCTCTCTGGGCTCTGTCCCGCAAATATTCCTGCAGGTCGCACAAGATCTGCCAGCAACCCTCTTATGGTTAAACTGCCAAAATCAAGACTCTCTGCTCACCTTCACTCCTTCATTCCTCTTTTCTCCCGCCTCTGGAACAAACTCCCTCACTCTCTTCAATCCCACTCCACCCTCCAGGTCTTTAAAACAGCTGTTCACCACCATCTCTTATCTTCCCCCATCCAAAACCTTGATCTTTTCTATCCCCGATAATTTCACCCCAATTCCACTTTTTGAAATACCAACTTCTGTCCTGGAAGTCCTTGGTGTCCTTGTGTTTTATACTTCTCCCAACCCCCCCCCCCCCCTTCCCATGCCTCCTCCCCCCAAGCCCTCTCCCTCCCACACATCTTCCTGCTCTTAAATGTTGTGTGCGCTCAAGTGTTTGTGTGCTTCCCATTCTCTTGTCTTCCGCTCGCTCTTTTTATATATTTTGTTTGTCTGGTTGATTTGTTTGTGAAGTAAATGTCAGCTCTTTCACGAGCCTCGATTCAGTATACAAAAAAAAAAAAAAATATATATATATATATATATATATATATATATATATATGTATTTATTTCAATGTGATATCGGTGATTTACTTGCATATGTATTTATTTTAACGTGATGTTAGTGATTTACTTGTATATGTATTTATTTTAACGTGATGTCAGTGATTTACTTGTATATGTATTAATTTTAATGTGATATCGGTGATTTACTTGTATATGTATTTATTTTTTATGTGATATCGGTGATTTACTTGTGTAAGTATTTATTTTAACGTGATGTCGGTGATTTACTTGTATATGTATTTATTTTAATGTGATATCGGTGATTTACTTGTGTATGTACTTATTTTAATGTGATATCGGTGATTTACTTGTATATGTATTTATTTTAACGTGATGTCACTGATTTACTTGTATATGTATTTATTTTAATGTGATATCGGTGATTTACTTGTATATGTATTTATTTTAATGTGATATCGGTGATTTACTTGTATATATGTATTTATTTTAATGTGATATCGGTGATTTACTTGTATATGTATTTATTTTAATGTGATATCGATGATTTACTTGTATATGTATTTATTTTAATGTGATATCGATGATTTACTTGTATATGTATTTATTTTAACGTGATGTCGGTGATTTACTTGTATATGTATTTATTTTAATGTGATATCGATGATTTACTTGTATATGTATTTATTTTAACGTGATATCGGTGATTTACTTGTATATGTATTTATTTTAATGTGATATCGATGATTTACTTGTATATGTATTTATTTTAATGTGATATCGATGATTTACTTGTATATGTATTTATTTTAACGTGATGTCGGTGATTTACTTGTATATGTATTTATTTTAATGTGATATCGGTGATTTACTTGTATATGTATTTATTTTAACGTGATGTCGGTGATTTACTTGTATATGTATTTATTTTAATGTGATATCGATGATTTACTTGTATATGTATTTATTTTAATGTGATATCGATGATTTACTTGTATATGTATTTATTTTAATGTGATATCGATGATTTACTTGTATATGTATTTATTTTAACGTGATGTCGGTGATTTACTTGTATATGTATTTATTTTGATGTGATATCGGTGATTTACTTGTATATGTATTTATTTTAATGTGATATCGGTGATTTACTTGTATATGTATTTATTTTAATGTGATATCGGTGATTTACTTGTATATGTATTTATTTTGATGTGATATCGGTGATTTACTTGTATATGTATTTATTTTAATGTGATATCGGTGATTTACTTGTATATGTATTTATTTTGATGTGATATCGGTGATTTACTTGTATATGTATTTATTTTGATGTGATATCGGTGATTTACTTGTATATGTATTTATTTTAATGTGATATCGGTGATTTACTTGTATATGTATTTATTTTAACATGATGTCAGTGATTTACTTGTATATGTATTTATTTTGATGTGATATCGGTGATTTACTTGTATATGTATTTATTTTAATGTGATATCGGTGATTTACTTGTGTATGTACTTATTTTGATGTGATATCGGTGATTTACTTGTATACGTATTTATTTTAATGTGATATCGGTGATTTACTTGTGTATGTACTTATTTTGATGTGATATCGGTGATTTACTTGTATACGTATTTATTTTAACGTGATGTTGGTGAGTTACTTTTTATATACGTACTTGTTAGGATTTGGGTTCGGTTTCCATGATTTTGTGATGACGTGATATGGGATTCCATGATATCTTATGAGCTGTGATGATGGGTTGCATGACCTTGGTGAAGATGGTAAATAAGCTGATAGGTCTGTAGTTAAGTGGTCCAGTTTTGCACCTTTTTATTAATGCAGTGTTGGCTGATTTCTAAGCAGGTTGAAGATGACCTTGCTCAAACGACAAGGTGAAAAGGGCAGAGCGAGGATGTGCAAGAGCAGCAAAGCAGGTTTTTAGGACACATGAGCTGATGCCTTCCTGTCCAGTAGCAGAGTCAGATTCAAGGGTTGAAAGAACCTTCTCAGGTGCAAAAGACAGGAGTCCAGGTGCAATTGGGTATGGCAGGAAAGGATGGGTACCGAGTGTGAAGTGTTGGCGATACAAGACCTGGAAGCAAATAAAGAACTTAGGCATTCGGCATTCTCACGAGCAGAGTTTGCTATGGTACCATTTGAAGAGAAGGAAGGGATGGAAGGATAACATACTCCAGAAACAGACTTTACAAGGCCCTGCTCGGTTTTAGAGGAGGGAGATGAGTTTGAAAATTCACTCTTGAGGTTGGACAGATAAATGGCAGACATTTTCTTTCTGGCACTCCTGAGAGTGGGGACACACTTCTTGCAGATTTTTTGGAATGCACTGAAATTTCCTTTGGTTAGATTTGCCTTTCAGGAGGAGAGAAGGCATGTTTTCAGAGCAACTGCCTCACCACAGGATTCAGTGTACACTTGTACACCATGAAGAGGTTTCAACTCTCGAACAAAATGGCAGGCCTATCATTCGTGATTTTGTGGGTGTGAAAGAAAAGGATCGTATACCTTTCTCGTGCAGACAAACATGTAATCACATACATATAATGGCCCATGCTGTTTGAAATGGAGGTGAGGACAGCAGAGCCGCTTCTGGCTGTGCTCATAAGGTTACACCTCTGTAAACACCTGTTTGTATGACTGTGCTATATGTAACCGTGATTTAATGTCATTCCTTAATACTTGGACCAGCGTGTGCATCGCGCACAAAACATGTGTAAGTACATGTCATTTACAACAAGGATAACAAAAGGGAATCTACATACACGTTGCACAATGTTAGTATTTCCAACAACATTTAGATTTTGGATTGTTTAGATTTAGATACATTCAACATTTAGACCTTGATATTTTGTCAGGTCATGCAGCAACGACACTGTGTTTGTGCAATCATTGCACAAAAACAAGTTGCTTTGCCATTATTTTGTGTCACTCCTTTAGGGATGGCTCAAATGTTTCTTGAAGCGTTAAACCTGATTACTGTCATTGTTTTGCTGAATTGGTTGTCAATGATGACAATTTTGTTTCTTACTCTTTTCAAAGCTTTGTCTTCCCAATGTTTATATGGAAAACATTAGATCATCTTCCATTTAACTGAGTTTTTATTTTTGCGAAAAATTGATGTTATTGAAATTAAATTGATGAAAATGTGAGGCAATTGTGAAATGCCTTTAGTTTAAATGTGAGGTCGATCCCGATTGAAAAGCATTTCCAAATTTCGTGAAGTTGAGCGGGATGAATGGTTCAGAGGGATGAAATTTGTGAAGTTAAGAATGGTAGGCTTGTGTAGTAGAGATAAAGGTAAGGTGTTGATTTCAGAGGAGGGTCGACTGAGAACCATGGGGGAAGCAGCTGGGATATGGAAGATGCAGTCGAAGATGAGCCACAGTCGTCGCCTGGGGCAGGCTATGCTGCACGATGTGTGGCATGGACACTCCCCTCTGTGTGGCATTTGCAAATTGCCTGGCACAAGGATGGCTTTATTTGGTCCAACTTTGTTTGAAGTTGCATGCGTGGGCCCTGTGGGATGTGTCTCATGGCTGGCTGACCCCCGGGTAGCAGCTGCAAACAGCCATTTCACACCTGGCCCATCAATCTTGCTTTGCCTGTTTTTAACCAAAAATCTTTCCCTATTTTTACAACTTATTAAAAACATATTTTATGTGAGGGTGAAAGTGCTGAGTGATATCCTCCATTCAGTTCTCTTATTTTTATTCTTCATATGAAGATCAAAGCTCATGAAAAGTTAGTAAAATCAAGTGAAGAAGACCAACACATCTGAACTAATCAGTAAGGAAACCATGAATCGAAATGTTGCCGACAGCTGCTCTGGTGCAATTAAGTCTGCCATTGAGATTGTTTGGAGAACAATCCTGGTGTTGGGCTAGCGGCCCTGGTGTTGGGCTAGCGGCTAGGGTGCCGGCTTAGGATCCTAGGATCCTGGGTTCGAATCTCGGTCGATCGCCGAATTAATGCCAGGGGGGTTGACTCAGCCTGTCATCCTTCCGAGGTCGGCTAATTGAGTACCAGTTCACTGGTAATTCCCTGTTTGTCGTTGAAGGCGGCAAAAAGGGTTGGCGTCAGGAAGGGCATCCGGCCGTAAAACATTGCTTCAAAAAGGGGACCAAAAAACAACAACTACCACGGTCCCCGAAAAGGCCAACCCCCGCTTTGCGGGGAAAAATGGCCTCTAAACGGTGGTTTATTGAGATTGTTTGGAGAAAAATAAGGATAGTTTGGACAATATCGAACATTGTTCCTTGAGTCTTGGTGAGTATCACTTATCTAGCTTTCCCAGGGAAAGCAATCGGTCTCATTACCTTGATATTGTTGTAACATTGGGTTTTTGTTTGTGTTTGTGTACATGTGCTACCAGGGTGGTGGATGAGCTTTTGGCTGCAGGTGCAGATCCAAACCTCGGGGATGAATTTGAGAATGTTCAGAAAATGTCAAGAAAGCTGCAGCTGCATTCTTTGGACGGTGAGAATGTTGGAGTATTCATGCCCTGCACTCTGTTCTTGCCATGTCATGCCACGCTTTCTCTTTAAATTCCATTTTTGTTTTCCCCTGATTTTCCACTCCATGTTATTCATTTGATGCAGTCCTGACAAGTCGTGAGAGTGAGTTCAGTGACCGGTTGAACGTCCGAGCATCATTTGCTGGCTGCTCCGCTCTTCACTATGCTGTCCTCGTCAATAATGAGCAAATTGTGCGCTTGCTCCTGCAAGCTGGTATGAAAACTGTACAATTATTACCCCATGAATGAAGTGAAAAGTGGGGTTAATTTAATTTTGTTTTTGGAAGAATCATAATTTGCTCATTTTTTGCTTGCTTGACCTTTGAATCGTGGTTTTAAAGAAAACGCTTGCTGTAATCCGTAAAACGCTTGAAAACCCAGTGTAATCACTTGTGTATAAGCTGCACTTTTCCCAGAAATATCTGATCTAATATTGTCACGCGTATTATCCGCGAGGACCAAAGTGAAAGTTCCGTTTCTCCAGATTTCTTGCACCGACACAAGACCAACCTTCGTTACTGTATGCTACCATTTTATAAATCCAGTGCATTGTGGGATATATTTTGCAACATTGAACGTATATTTTTCTCTTCTGAATAACGATTATTTCAATAGAATAATTAAAATTGTTTGATTATACTGCGTTATTGTCCTTCACTTTTAAAAACCTTTAAACCTTCCTCCCCCCCTCCTTTTCCCAGAAATAACCTTTAAACCTCCCCCCCCCCCTCTCCAACAACCTCCAGCCCTCTCCCTTCCATAGATCTCCCGATGTCCCTGTTCTCTACTGTTGTGTTCGTGTGTTTCCCTCTCTCTGCCCCTCTTGTCTCCCGCTCCCTTCATTTTATGTTTTGTGTGTCTGTTTGTCTTTTTTTGTGTTTAATGCGTTAGCTCTTACACGAGCCTCGACTTTGTATCCCAAAAAAAAAAATTAAAAAAAATTAAGCTTCAAAAAATATACAAAATACTGAGTAAAATCACTCGGTGGTGGCGGAGCAGCAAAATTAGCTTGGGTATGAATACGTTGTGTGTTAAAGCACAATAGATTGTTTGAGATTTACCGCAACCTGACGAGTCGCTGAAGACTTGAGTTACTGATGACCTCTTGCCGTGCTAATCTGATAGATGTCACATCTCACTCAGTAAAAGTTGGGACCGAAAATTAAACACAATCGAAAACGGCTCGCTCCAGGAATCGGCAACACTGCTTTGGAGTTAAATAAATTTCCAGATTCAAGCGACACTTCAATATTTGCTGGTTATTTTTTGGGATGCGGGTTGTGCATATAAACTGGTATTTTCCTGAGAATTTTATCTGAAAAGTGCCCTCACTATTATAAAAGAGTAATTACTGATAATTAGGATAATGAGATTACGATTGTAAATGAGTATGAGGTCTGCAATGTTCATCCTGCCCAGATGGTCTTCACTGTGTTTGTTTTAAAATGTTTCAACTTATTTTTGCTCCCATGTTACATTCTCTCTATATTATAATTCACGATTCTTCTGTCTTTTCAGAAGGCTGTTATAAATCGCTCTTTCAATCATTCCGATTCAAAAAATTCAATCTTTTACAGTTCTTCCTTTCTCCAATCTCTTAATTCGTCTTTATATCACCTGGTGTTGGTGTTGGTGGTGTTTATATCACCTGGAGTCTGGTGTTGGCTTAGCGGTTAGGGTGCCGGCTTGGGATCCTAGGATCCTGGGTTCGAATCCCGGTCGATCGCTGAATTAACGCCAGGGGGGTTGACTCAGCCTGTCATCCTTCCGAGGTCGGCAAATTGAGTACCAGCTTGCTGGGATGAATGACCACGGTGTGTACCCCTATTTAGAATAGGTACACCGTATCCCTGCGCATCGTAAGAGCGTGACCAAGGGTTGGCGCCAGGAAGGGCATCCGGCCATAAAAACATTTTTTTTTTTTTTTTTGTTTTGTTTTGTTTTGTATACAAGATCGAGGCTCGTGAAAGAGCGAACATTAATCACACAGAAAGACAAACCGACACATAAAACATATAACATAGGGAGCGGTAGACAAGATGGGGAGAGAGGGGGAAGGACACAAACACAACATTTGAGAGCAGGGACCGAGACATGGAGACATCGAGAGATCTGAGAGAGGGCGAGGGCTTTGGGGGGGGGGGGCGTGGGAAGGGGGCAGTGGGAGAGGTATAAAACATATGGACACTGCCAGGACTTCCAGGAAAGAAGTTGGAATTTCAAACAAGGTGGATCTGGGGTGAATTAGCGGGGGTAGAAAAGATCAAGGTTTTGGATGGGGGAAGATAAGAGATGGTGGTGGACAGCTGTTTTAAAGACCTGGAGGGAGGAGTGGGATTGAAGGGAGTGAGGGAGTTTGTTCCAGAGGCGGGAGAAAAGAGGAATGAAAGAGTGAAGGTGAGCGGAGAGCCGAGATTTCGGCAGTTTAACCATCAGAGGGTTGCTGGCAGATCTTGTGCGACCTGTAGGAATATTTGGGGGACAGAGCACAGAGAGAGCTGGGGGTGCAAGGCCGGAGAGGAGTCGGTAGAAGACAGAAAGACCACCTACCTGCCTGCGGTGAGTGAGTGAAAGGCCCTCAGAGATAGCTTCATCGCGGGAGATTCCAATAATTCTGAAAGCTTTGGTTTCAACAGCGTGAAGCCGAGCTAGGTGTGAGGCAGGAGCACCGGCCCATAGGGGAGAACAGTATTCCATTGAGCTGCGGATGAAAGCCTTGTATGTGGTGAGGAGCTCAGGTGTGCCGAGGAAGGACTTCGCACGACGGAGGATGCCCAGTCGGCGACTGGCTTTGGAGGCCAGCTTGGAAATGTGGTTTTCCCAAGAAAGATCATGGCAGATAGTGAGACCCAAAATCTTGAGCGACAGAACTTCTTGGAGAGGATTGTTGAGAAAGTAGATGGGAGGGTTGTCCAGTCGATCTTTTTGGAGAGACATAGTAAGAGTGTGAGATTTGTCAGGATTGAAAGACATGTTCCACTTGTTTGACCAGTCTGTGATTTTGTCCAGGTCTTCAGAGAGTGAGGAGGCAGCAGACTACCGATCTGAGGGAAGAGGAATGGAGCGGCAGAGAGTGGAGTCATCAGCAAAGAGATAGAGAGGATTTTCGAGAGAGTCAGAGAGATCATTGATGAAGACCAGAAAAAGCACGGGGCCCAGAACACTGCCTTGGGGAACTCCAGCCTGAACAGGAAGAGGAGATGAGAGAAACCCATTCAGGGCCACACGTTGACGACGACTAGAGAGGAAGTCCGCCAGCCATGCGTGGAGATTTCCATGGATACCAAAGGAGGAGAGTTTGGTGAGCAGAGCGGGGTGCCAGACCGTGTCGAAGGCACGTGATATGTCGAGGGAGACAGCTCTAATTTCCTGTTTGGCATTGAGGACCTCCATCCATTGTTGAGACAGCAGAAGCAGCATGTCCAGAGTAGAGTGACCTGGTCTGAAACCAAATTGATGATCAGAGATCAAGCCATTGGAGAAGAGGAAAGATTTCATATCAGAAGCAATGATGGATTCCATGACTTTGCTGATAATTGGGAGAAGGCTGATTGGTCTGTAGTTGCTAGGATCTGTTTTTGCACCTTTTTTGTGCAAAGCGGTGATGTTGGCTGATTTCGAAGCAGATGGCAGTTGACCTTGAGCAAAAGAGAGGGTGAAGAGAACAGAGAGAGGGAGAGATAGAGCAGCAGAGCAGGATTTTAGGACCCGTGGGCTGATGCCATCGGGTCCAGTTGCAGAATCAGAGTCGAGGGTTGACAGAAACTTTTCCACCTTGTCAGGAGGAAAGGACACGGAGTCCAGGAGCAGCAGGGTACGACTGGGTATGGTGGGTACAGAGAGGGATGGGTTTGGGACACAAGATTTAGAGGCAAACACAGAGTTGAGGCATTCAGCTTTTTCACGTGCGGAGTCAGCTGTGTAGCCGTTTGAGGTAAGGGAGGGGATGGAGGGGGAACAAACACCAGAAACGGATTTGACCAGACGCCACCAGGATTTGGAAGAGGGAGACAGATAAGAGAGTTCGGTCTTGAGAACGGAGAGATATTGTTTCCTGGCTCTCCTGAGGGTGGACACACACTTGTTTCGGGTTTTGTGAAAGTAAATGAGATTTCCTTCCGTTGGATTTGCTTTCCAGGAGACGAAGGCAAGTTGTTTCTGGGCAACAGCCTCACCACAAGATTCCGTGTACCATGGACGGGAGGAAGGGTATGACAACTGAAGACGAGATGGGATAAATCTGTGCATGAGAGAGAGCAATTTACTTTGGAAGAATTCCCAGGATGAGTTGATGTCAGAGGTGGTAGAGATGGGAGACCAGTCCAGATGATTGATGGCTGCTTGAAGACCGTGCCAGTTGGCCTGAGTGAAATGCCAGACTCGTCGACGCTGAGCAGGCTCCCTGAGGATGGTCAGAGAGATGTCCACTTTAACAAGGACATGATCAGATGATCCGATCGGAGCAGAAGAAGAGCAGCAGACATTTTCAGGGAAGTTAGTCATAACCAAGTCCAGAAGAGAAGATGTTCCGTTGACTGAGATCCGGGTCGGGAAATTGACAGATTGTGTCAGTCCCAGTGAGTCGCAGAAGTCCTTTGCTGAGGAGCCATGGCTGGTGAGAGAGGTACCCACACCCAGCCAACTGGCATGATGACAGTTGAAATCACCACATATGAGGAAGAGAGAGTTGGGATGAGTAGATAGAAGTTGGTCCATATCATCAGACAGCGAGATGTAGATGGAGTCATCACTGTTTGGTGGACGGTACAACACACATATGAACAAGAGGTGGGAGCGAAGGGGAATCCGTAGCCAGAGGTATTCCTGGGGGTGAGGTGGAGAGAGTGCAGTGCAGGGCGAGTGAGGAAGAGAGTTTTTGATAAAGATAGCAACCCCGCCTCCAGGACGAGGCTCAGGTCTATCATACCGGAGGAGGGAGTAGCCCGGGAGAGATACTATGGAATCAGAGACATCATAAAGGAGGAAAGTTTCTGTTAAGCAGATCACGTCTGGTTTGACAGAAGCAACCTGTATGGAGAGATCAGTTAAGTTTGAACGAAGGCCCCGGATGTTTGAGGTCCATACCGTTAATGAAGAGGAAGGGGGAGCATCAGATACAGAACAGGGGGGAGGAGGGGTAGGGTAAGATGTGGAAGAGGTGGAAGAGGTAGGGAGAGCTGTTGAAGGTGTGTCAGAGATTTCAGAATAGCTCGGAGAAAGGGAAGGATGGGGCGGACAAAAGGTTTGATGGTGATTGGGTGAGCCACAATGAGGTGTTATTTGAGGAGGGGGAAGAGCAAGGCAGAAGGTTGGGGGAGATGGAGGTGAGAGGTTGAAGGGGGAAGAAGTGGGGAGGACGCTTTGAGGAGGGGGAGTGAGAGGGGGGAAATTGAGAAGCAATGAGGGTGGGGAGATTTGAAGGGGAGGGGTGAGGGGGGAGTTTGGGAGGGAAGGGACAAGGGGAGGGATTTGAAAGGGATGGGATATGGGGGAGATTTGGAGGGGAGGGGTGAGACAGGAGTCTAGGAGGGGAGGGGCGAGGGGGCGTCTTGGCGGGGAGGGGTGAGGGGGTAGTTTAGGAGGGAGGGGGCAAGGGGGGAGATTTGAAAGGGATGGGTGATGGGGAAGATTTGGAGGGGAGGGGTGATGGGGAAGATTTGGAGGGGAGGGGTTATGGGGAAGATTTGGAGGGGAGGGGTGAGATTGGATTTTTGAAAGTGTACGATTTATGGGAAACGAACATTTATTGCAAAATGAGTTTCTTGTGACCTTCGAGTTAAAAATACGTTTAAGGACGCTGGATGGAGGATGGAGTGCAGGAGAGTTTAGGGAATGTAGAAAAAAGGCACTATAGGAGATGGATATTTTTTTTGGGATGAATTGATTTGGTGAGCAAGTCGAAAGCAGCCTTTTAAAGAAGAAGAAGAAGAAAAAGGTGTTATAAAATATGACGGAATACATAACTTGAGGGGAAAGTGTAAACATTGAAGGTTAATGAGTGAAAACTATCTGGGGAAATGGGGGAGAAACACGTGGTCGAAGAACGAACGAACGAATAAGAATGAATAAACGAATGAGAACAGAGAAGGAAATGTTTTTTTTTTGTTTTTTTTATTTATTTTTTTTGAGTTGAGATTTACACAAGGAAGTAGGCTATGGGTGAAAAGCCTGGGAATACAGAGAACGAAAGTTATTGGATCACAAACGACGGACCACTGAGAGAAAAACAAAGCCTCAAGGTTGTACAGTGCACACTGTACAAGGCCTTGCTCGCGACACGGCAAACAGACGATCAATTTATGAAAGATAAACACCGAGAAACAACCAAAGTTGCACACAATAACTTCACACACCGAATGATAAATACAGTTTCGACAAAATACAATTGTGAACAGACTTAACTTCGAAAAACGTGGAGACCGTGTGGAGCTTCGAAAATCCCTGCCGCCGTCTCCAAGATCTCGCGAGATCTCCAATTGCCTCAAACAGGGAACCATGATTGTCATGGGGCCTGCAAGGCTAACCCCCGCTCTAGCGAGGAAATTGGCCTTAAAACGATCATTCATTCATTCATTCATCACCCCATCAACGTTTTCCTCCTCAGCGTCAATGAGTCTGGCATTTCATTCAGGCCGACTGGCATGGTTTTCATGCAGCCATCAATCATCTGGACTGGTCTCACATCTCTACTGCCTCTGACATCAACTCATCCTGGGAATTCTTCCAAATAAAATTGCTCTTTCTCATGCACAGATTTATCCCATCTCGTCTTCAGTTGTCATACCCTTCCTCTCGTCCATGGTACACTGAATCTTGTGGTGAGGCAGATGCCCTGAAACAACTTGCCTTCGCCACTTCGAAGGCTAATCCAAATGAAGGAAATCTCAGTTCCTTTCACAAAGCTTGGAACAAGTACGTGTCTACCCTCAGGAGAGCCAGGGAACAATATCTCTCTACTCTCAAGACTGAACTCTCAAACCTGTCTCCCTCCTCCAAATCCTGGTGGCATCTGTTCAAATCTGTTTCTGGTGTTTGTTCCCCCCCCCCCACCCCCCACTCCATCCCCTCCCTTACCTCAAACGGCTACACAGTTGACTCCGCACGTGAAAAAGCCGAATGCCTCAACTCTGCGTTTGCCTCAAAATCTTGTGTCCCAAACCCATCTTTCTTTGTTCCCACCTTACTCAGTCGTACCCAGCTGCTCCTGGACTCTCTGTCCTTCTCTCCTGACAAGGTGGAGAAGTTTGTCAAACCTCGAATCTGATTCTGCAACTGGACCAGGCGGCATCAGCCCATGGGCCCTAAAATCCTGCTCTGCCGTTCTTTCACACACTCTCTCTGTTCTCTTCACCCTTTCTTTTGCTCAAGGCCATCTGCCATCTGCTTGGAAATCAGCCAACATCACCGCTTTACACATAAAGGTGCAAAAACAGATCCTTGCAACTATAGACCAATCAGCCTGCTCCCAATAATCAGCAAGATCATGGAATCCATCATTGCTTCCGATATTTAATCCTTCCTCTTCTCCAATGGCTTGAACTCGGATCATCAATTTGGGTTCAGAGCAGGTCATTCTCCTCTGGGAATGCTGCTTCTGCTGTCTCAACAATGGATGGAGGTCCTCAACGCCAAACAGGAAATCGGAGCCGTCTCCTTTGACATATCACGTGCCTTCGATACGGCCTGGCACCCCGCCCTGCTCACCAAACTCTTTTCTTATGGTATCCATGGAAATCTCCACGCATGGCTTGCGGACTTCCTCTCCTGTCATAGTCAACGTGTGGCCCTGAATGGAATTCTCTCATCTCCCCTTCCTGTTCAGGCTGGAGTTCCTCAAGGCAGTGCTTTTTCTAATTGGTTCACAAGTTATCAAGTGACCGCTATATTCGTCGTGTGTGTGTGTGTGTGTGTGTGTGTGTGTGTGTGTGTGTGTGTGTGTGTGTGTGTGTGTGTGTGTGTGTGTGTGTCTGTCCACTACCCAATGATATCATCCGATCTTGATGAAACTTGGGTGGGAGGTTGATGTCATGACCGAGTTGTGTCCTGCCTGGAGTGGGAAATTGCGCCCATTGTGGGCGGAGCCACGCCTGAAAAAGATGTTTTTTTAGGGGGTAATCAATTTCAAGCTACATCTTCTCCGAGGGGTTTGGTGGAATCTGACAGGAGTTTCGGTATTTGGTTAGGCCAGTCATGTGTCTAGCCCCACGGAGCTCGATTTTTCAATTTTCATTTAATTTTATTTTTTTGATTCATTTTTTTTTTTTCACTGAATTTTCGATATTGTGTAGCTAACTAACCTCATAACTGATTATACATTATTTTCTATCATTTCAAGGTCAGTAACCTTCGTTTTGACATTTCCGGGCCTGGCCTGTCCAGGCCTGTTTCAGTTATAGTCCGTCCTTTGTCATTGAATACCGCTCGCTCGTGAACCATCGTCGTCTCCTGACTTGTCTTCATTCATGATCTCTCCGACTCCCTGGAAAATCCTCTCTGTCTGTTTGCTGATTACTCCACCCTCTGCCTCGACAAATCACAACCCTCAGATCGACAGGCAGCAGCTTCTTCACTCTCTGTAGACCTGGACAATATCACAAACTGGTCAAATAAGTGGAAGATGTCTTTCAATCCTGACAAATGTCACACTCTCACTATGTCTCTCTGAAAAGACCCTCTGGCAAACCCACCTTTCTACTTTCTCAACAATCCTCTCGAAGAAGTTCTGTCACTCAAGCTTTTGGGTCTCACCATCTGCCATGATCTTTCCTGAGAAAACCACATTTCCAAGCTGGCCCCCAAAGCCAGTCGCAGACTGGGCATCCTCCATCGTGCAAAGTCCTTCCTTGGCACACCTGAGCTCCTCACCACATAAAAGCTTTCTTCCACAGCTTGATGGAATACTGCTCTCCCCTCTGGGCTGGTGCAGCTGCCTCACACCTAGCTCGGCTTCACGCTGTAGAAACCAAAGCTTTCAGAATCATTGGAATCTACCATGATGAAGCTGATTCTGAGGGCCTTTCTCTCTCTCTCACCGTAGGCAGGTTGGTGGTCTTTCTGTGTTCGACTGACTCTTCTCTGGCCTAGCTAGCACTGCTCTGTCTGTGCTCTGTCCCCCAAATATTCCTGCAGGCACGTGTGCAAGTTAGTCTCCATAGCCCTCCAAAAGGCGTTTGACTCGTGCACCAAATACCAAATGCCACTCGTCCTCACCTTCTCGAAATCTTTCCTTTAGATACACGATAAGGACACAACACTGAGCTGTTAGTAAACACATTTGTAGTTCCACTTTATTTTGGTTAGGCACATTATAATTTTCACATTTAGTTTACATGACATTAAGCTATTGGGCCCCCACGGTAAGTGCCCTGACCCGACAGCCCCTCAACCCCATAACCACAACTTCGTCCTGGTCCCCTGCATAACCACAACCTTATCTATACACCCCACAGACACCACCACCGACGAAGAAGTACGAGTGGAAGTGTGAGCAGCAGCCGCAGCACGGTGGTGGTAATGGACAAACTCTTGCTCACTCAGCGAATCCGTGAAACTTCCGAACAAGGAGGTGCTAATTGGCCATTAGCGCCGGCCTGTGGATACTTCATCGCTCCGTTCACCCTACAAACGATTACGAGTTCCCAGTGTTCGTCCCCGTGCCGGTGGCATGCCTTGAACCCCCACCGATGTTAATCTGCCTTGAACCCCCACCGATGCTAATCTGCCTTGAACCCCCACCGATGTTAATCTGCCTTGAACCCCCACCGATGTTAATCTGCCTTGAACCCCCACCGATGTTAATCTGCCTTGAACCCCCACCGATGTTAATCTGCCTTGAACCTCCACCGATGTTAATCTGACTTGAACCCCCACCAATTTTAATCGTGGAGCATCTTCGTGAGCCTCGGCTGAGATACCCACTGACGAAATTTGTTGTGGAGGTGTGGCGAGCGCAGTGTTGAGCAGAGGTGTGCCAGTTGACATCTGAGATTTTACCAGGAGCTCATTTTGAACCAATATTAGGCCCCGCCCCTGCTAAGGGATTATAAAAGAGTCAAAGGGCACATACTCGTTATGTTGGTTTTGGTTCTGGTTCTGCATGTTGGTTTTGGTTCTGGTTCTGCATGTTGGTTTTGGCTGTGGTTCTGCGTGTTGGTTTTCATTCTGGTTCTGCGTGTTGGTTTTCATTCTGGTTCTGCGTGTTGGTTTTGGCTATGGTTCTGCGTTGGGTTTGGCTCTGGTTCTGCGTTGGTTTTCGTTCTGGTTCTGCATGTTGGTTTTGGCTCTGTTCTGAGTGTTGGTTTTGGCTGTGGTTCTGCATGTTGGTTTTAGCTCTGGTTCTGCGTGTTGGTTTGATTCTGGTTCTGCGTGTTGCTTTGATTCTGGTTCTGTGTGTTGCTTTGATTCTGGTTCTGCGTGTTGGTTTGATTCTGGTTCTGCGTGTTGGTTTGATTCTGGTTCTGCGTGTTGGTTTGATTCTGGTTCTGCGTGTTGGTTTGATTCTGGTTCTGCGTGTTGGTTTGATTCTGGTTCTGCGTGTTGGTTTCGGCTCTGGTTCTGTACGTGTTTCTGGTGCTCGGCCTGTCCTGTCCACTGCTGATGCTTCGCAGGAGAAGCGATGTGGGGGAGCGGTCGCTTCGAAGGCAGGTTGGAGCTGGGTCCGAGCCTTGGGCAAGCAGAGCAGGCGCCGTGGAGAGCGCGTCATTAGGGTCAGACCAGGCCACGATTACACTTATCTTTTCGTTCTCACACAGTGGGTTATTTATCTCATATG
Organism: Myxine glutinosa; assembly: GCF_964187855.1. NCBI lineage: Eukaryota > Metazoa > Chordata > Myxini > Myxiniformes > Myxinidae > Myxine > Myxine glutinosa. The sequence goes on from NC_136274.1 coordinate 86,455,217, forward strand.
TATTTCGCAGCTATTTTTATTTTATTGTTCTTCCTTGAACACAGACTCGCCATCAATAAAGAGGGCATCAATGATTGGCGGCGTTGCCGCGGCCCAACCCCTCCAGAGTGACAACCACTGACGCACCTTCACAGTTTCTCTTGCACCACCCGCATTTCACGCACCCCACCACACTCTCTACAGCCTCCCACCCAAGACACCCCCAGTGTTTCTCCTCTCGACCTTTCCCTCTTAGCGTTTGGTCACGGAAACACGACTGCTTCTGCCCGGTGAGCATGAGGCAGTGACCCTTGTTCTTTTTCTCCTCTTTCTGTTCTTATCTCTCTCTGTGGATGATCTGATTGGGTATCCAGGTCTTGTGTATAGTCGTAAGGAAGGCATAGATTTAAGAGTTTCTCGTCAATTTTTCTTCACTGTGTATATTGCGGCACTCTTAATTGTTTGCGATGTGACCATTGTTCTTTTGTACTTTTGTACATTTTGTATATTTTTTTTTACCGCATTTCCCCTTTTTGATGATTGCTTGCTGGTGCATTAAAGTGCTGCATAGCACCATATCTTTGCATCCTATATTGTTTTGGAAATAATAAATTCCCTCTTGTTGAACTTCCTTTTCAATCTTTCCATGTTCATCTTTTCCTCCATTGGTTCAACACTATTCGCACATTCGGTTAGAGGTTATAATTATCAACACTGGGAGGTTATAATTCCTCAAGTGATTGGCTCATTCAAGTCCAGCATGCACCAGCGGTAAGCTCGGCCGCCTTGATTAAGATCCAATCACGATAAGATTGGTGCATAGCCAAAGGCGCATCCCCAATTGGAATGCTACGTGGCTCAGGTAAACGGTTGCCAGACGGAGAACCCTGGGACCACATGGTAGACTAATTGGCACTCCTGGTTGCCCAACAACCCGCCGTGCTACGAAGTCATTCATGATCGGTGGCCTCGAGCACGGTAAGCCTAAGGGGAACGGAGGAATCCCACTCGTCGTAGACCCGAAACCCGTGGCTGCAACAATACGATGTACAGTTATTTAGTCGAAGGCCAGCAAGGACCATGGTGTTTTGAGAACTTGAACCTTGAAAGGTTTTTCTCTTGCAGCTGTTGGAAACTACAACTCTTTCAGGGGCAGTGTGAAGGTAGCTCTTGGTGGATATGCATCCTTGATCCACGAAGATCCCATCTCGTCTTCAGTTGTCATACCCTTCCTCCCGTCCATGGTACACGGAATCTTGTGGTGAGGCTGTTGCCCAGAAACAACTTGCCTTCGTCTCCTGGAAAGCAAATCCAACAGAAGGAAATCTCATTTCCTTTCACAAAGCCCGAAACAAGTGTGTGTCCACCCTCAGGAGAGCCAGGAAACAATATCTCTCCGTTCTCAAGACCGAACTCTCTTATCTGTCTCCCTCTTCCAAATCCTGGTGGTGTCTGGTCAAATCTGTTTCTGATGTTTGTTCCCCCTCCATCCCCTCCCTTACCTCAAACAGCTACACGGCTGACTCCGCACGTGAAAAAGCTGAATGCCTCAACTCTGTGTTTGCCTCTAAATCTTGTGTCCCAAACCCATCCCTCTCTGTACCCACCGTACCCAGTCGTACCCAGCTGCTCCTGGACTCCGTGTCCTTTCCTCCTGACAAGGTGGAAAAGTTTCTGTCAACCCTCGACTCTGATTGTGCAACTGGACCTGACGGCATCAGCCCACGGGTCCGAAAATCCTGTTCTTCCGCTCTTTCACTCCCTCTCTCTGTTCTCTTCACCCTCACTTTTGCTCAAGGTCATCTGCCCTCTGCTTGGAAATCAGCCAACATCACCGCTTTACACAAAAAAGGTGCAAAAACAGATCCTAGCAACTACAGACCAATCAGCCTTCTCCCAATTATCAGCAAAGTCATGGAATCCATCATTGCTTCGGATATGAAATCTTTCCTCTTCTCCAATGGCTTTATCTCTGATCATCAATTTGGTTTCAGACCAGGTCACTCTACTCTGGACATGCTGCTTCTGCTGTCTCAACAATGGATGGAGGTCCTCAATGCCAAACAGGAAATTAGAGCTGTCTCCCTCGACATATCACGTGCCTTCGATACGGTCTGGCACCCCGCTCTGCTCACCAAACTCTCCTCCTTTGGTATCCATGGAAATCTCCACGCATGGCTGGCGGACTTCCTCTCTAGTCGTAGTCAACGTGTGGCCCTGAATGGGTTTCTCTCATCTCCTCTTCCGGTTCAGGCTGGAGTTCCCCAAGGCAGTGTTCTGGGCCCTGTGCTTTTTCTGGTCTTTATCAATGATCTCTCCGACTCTCTTGAAAATCCTCTCTATCTCTTTGCTGATGACTCCACTCTCTGCCGCTCCATTCCTCATCCCTCAGATCGGCAGTCTGCAGCCTCCTCACTCTCTGCAGACCTGGACAAAATCACTGACTGGGCAAACAAGTGGAACATGTCTTTCAATCCTGACAAATCTCACACTCTTACGATGTCTCTCCGAAAAGACCGACTGGACAACCCTCCCATCTACTTTCTGAATAATCCTCTCCAAGAAGTTCTGTCACTCAAGCTTTTGGGTCTCACTATCTGCCATGATCTTTCCTGGGAAAACCACATTTCAAATCTGGCCTCCAAAGCCAGTCGCCGACTAGGCATCCTCCGTCATGCGAAGTCCTTCCTTGGCACACCTGAGCTCCTCACCACATACAAGGCTTTCATCCGCAGCTCAATGGAATACTGCTCTCCCCTTTGGGCTGGTGCTCCTGCCTCACACCTAACTCGTCTTCACGCTGTTGAAACCAAAGCGTTCAGAATCATTGGAATCTCCCGTGATGAAGCTACCCCCGAGGGCCTTTCACTTACTCACCGCAGGCAGGTTGGTGGTCTTTCTGTCTTCTACTGACTCCTCTCCGGCATTGCTCCTCCAGCTCTCTCTGGGCTCTGTCCCACAAATATTCCTACAGGTCGCACAAGATCTGCCTGCAACCCTCTTATGGTTAAACTGCCAAAATCAAGACTTTCTGCTCACCTTCACTCCTTCATTCCTCTTTTCTCCCGCCTCTGGAACAAACTCCCTCACTCTCTTCAATCCCACTCCTCCCTCCAGGTCTTTAAAACAGCTGTTCACCACCATCTCTTATCTTCCCCCATCCAAAACCTTGATCTTTTCTACCCCTGCTAATTTCACCCCAAATCCACTTTTTTGAAATACCAACTTCTTTCCTGGAAGTCCTTGGTGTCCTTGTGTTTATACTTCTCCCAGCTCCCTCCCCTTCCCAAGCCCCCTCCCTCCCACACATTCCCGATGTCCCTGCTCTCAAATGTTGTGTTTATGTGCTTCCCCTTCTCTCCCCATCTTGTCTACCACTCCCCTTTTTATATACTTTGTTTGTTTGTCTGTTTGATTTGTTTGTGTGATAAATGTTAGCTCTTTCACGAGCCTCGATTATGTATACAAAAAAAAGAAAAAAAAGTATAACTGAGATGTTGCTTGCCAACAGTCTTCACCAGAATGGACAACCTTGTCTCTCGTCTCTGCTCTGCTTCTGGTAATACTGGTCGACTCCAATAACTTGGCTGATGCTCTGATGTTATATCAGTATTTGGTAGTTGGTTTTCCGTTTCATTACGATTGTACCATATCCTGATGGATATTGTGTACGGATATCGGATATCCTGTACTATATCGAGCGATAAAGTTATTGGAGCATGGAATGAAGGTATTGGAAAGGGTATTGGAGAGGAGGATGAGGAAGAAAGTGAAGATTGACAAAATGCAGTTTGGATTGATGCCAGGAAGAGGAACGACAGACGCGCTTTTCATTGTGAGGCAGTTGCAGGAGACGTACATGGAGAAGAGGAAGAAGTTGTTTCTTGGGTTTGTTGATCTGGAGAAAGCATTCGATAGGGTTCCACGTGAAGTAGTGACATGGGCATTGAGGAAGTTAGGAGTGGAGGAATGGTTGATCAGAGTAGTGATGGCAATGTACAAAAGAGCGTGCACAGCTGTAAGGACGAAGGACGGGAACAGTGGTGAGTTGGAGGTGAAGGTGGGAGTGCATCAGGGGTCGGTACTAAGTCCACTACTATTTGTAGCTGTGATGGAGGTGCTGGCTCGGAACGTAAAGGAGGGTTTACCGTGGGGGTTGTTGTGTGCAGAAGATCTGGTGTTGATTGCAGAAAGTATGGATGGACTGAAGGAGAATATGAACAAGTGGAAGGAATGTATGGAGACAAAAGGTCTGAAGGTGAATATCAGAAAAACGAAGGTGATGGCATGTGGTGAGGTGGAAAGAACTGGGAAGTGGCCGTGTGCTGTGTGCAGGAAGGGTGTCGGAGTGAATTCCATTCAATGTACAATGTGCGCTGAGTGCGTTCATCAAAAATTGTAGTGGTTTGAGAGGGTCATTAACCAGTGTGGCAGCTACATTCAAGTGTAAGGTGTGCACAGAGGGAGCTGCAGATGGAAGAAATGTTGAGTTGGATCTTGGAGACGGCGTGAAGCTGGAAGGTGTGAAAATATTTTGTTACCGAGGAGACATGCTGAATGGAGAAGGTGGATCAGACTCGGCAACGGTTGCTGGAGTGAGATGTGCATGGAAGAAATTTCGGGAACTGAGTGGCGTGTTGACGAGGAGGGGAGTGTCGTTGAAGCTGAAGGGAAAGGTGTATGCTGCACGTGTGAGAAGTGTTATGATTTATGGGAGCGAGACATGGGTAATGAACGTCAAGCAGCAACGAAGGCTGGAAAGGGTGGAAATGCAAATGGTTCTGTGGATGTGTGGAGTATTGTTGAGAAGAGAGGAAGGCAAATGATGAATTGCGAAAGATGATGGGAATAGAGCCTGTGATGGATGCTGTGAAGAGAAACAGTTTGAGATGGTTTGGTCATGTGTTGAGGAAGGATGAAAGTGACTGGTTGAGAAGAGTGATGGAAATGAATGTGGAAGGAAGTGGAGGACGGGGAATACCGAGAAAGACTTGGCTAAAGATGGTGGAAGAAGAAATGCGGGCAATTCACGAGCCTCGATCTTGTATACAAAAAAAAAAAAAAAAAAAAAAAAAAAAAAAAAAAAAAAAAAAAAAAAAAAAAAAAAAAAAAAAAAAAAAAAAAAAAAAAAAAAAAAAAAAAAAGGGGGTTAACAAGGGGAGATGCAGAAAATCGGGCAAAATGGAGAAGATTGTCATTGGGACCGCAAGGCTACCCCTCGCTCTTGCAGGGAAAATGGCCTTAAAATGCCTGTTGTTGTTGTACCATATCCTGATACTGTGTGGATTCTGCTTCCCTGCTGATAGACCTCTGGTAGGTTGTAACTGTTTCTGCGTTTTTCCTGAGTAAGAACTGCTGAAATCGATCTATCTGGGTTCTTCCCAACATCTTTGTTCCTTTCACATTTCTTTCTTCTTTTTCATATTTCTCTTTATTCATTCTAATTCTTGCTTCTTCTTTATTTCTCACTTTCTTTGTCTGTCTGTCTTCGGAGAAGTGAATTCTTGCAGAATTTTTTTCTGGAAGGTTCGTTTGGCTGCGCCTGGGTGGGTTTGAGGGCAGACAAGTAGCAGCTGAAACCCGAATCCTATCCAGGTTCCCCCTGATGACTCAATCTTTGCTCTTCACATATTCTGTTTCCTCCTGATGACTCTATCTTTGCTCTTTACATATTCTGTTTCTTCCTGATGACTCTATCTTTGCTCTTTACTTCTTCTGGTTCCTCCTGATGACTCAATCTTTGCTCTTTACATATTCTGGTTCCTCCTGATGACTCCATCTTTGTTCTTTACTTCTTCTGGTTCCTCCTGATGATTCTATCTTTGCTCTTTACTTTTCTGGTTCCTTCTGTTGACTCCATCTTTGCTCTTTACATATTCTGGTTCTTCCTGATGACTCCATCTTTGATCTTTACATATTCTGGTTCCTCCTTGTGACTCAATCTTTGCTCTTTACTTCTTCTGGTTCCTCCTGATGATTCCATCTTTGCTCTTTCCTTCTAGTTCCTCCTGATGACTTCATCTTTGCTCTTTACTTATTCCGGTTCCTCCTGATGACTCCATCTTTGCACTTTACTTCTTCTGCTTCGTTTTGATGACTCCATCGTTGCTCTTACTGCTTCTACTTCCTTTTGATGACTCCATCTTTGCTCTTCACTTCTTCTGGTTCCTCCTGGTGACTCCATCTTTGCTCTTTACATATTGTTGCATTTACCCTGTAGTGAAGACCTCATGTCGACAGATGACCAAATGAGCTTTACGTCCGAGGCATATACCCAATTATGGCGGTTCCTTTTGCACTCGTGGGGATGGAGAGTAGTAAGGGCTTTCCCTGCATGGATTTCACTGGGCGTCCTCGAACCCACGACAAATAAACAAGACAGAACACAAGGGATTAAAAATGTAACAAATAAAGGTTTAATGAAAATAATGCAGGCAAAATACCAACGAAAGGTAAAACCAACTAATTCCTATATTGAGGCGCCTTCACATTGACTTGTATACAACATAAGGGGATGATGAAAAAAAAAAAATGTGGTGTGGTACGTGGCCGATACTCCGCCTGGCGTTCTTGGCCGATCTTGGAACCACCGCCCGGAACTCGCACAAGATGGCGCGCAGTCGCGCCCATAGCAACCACCGACCCGCGGAGCGACGGCCAAGCTCCTTCCTTCTCTGATCGTCACGATCCACCGGGCTCCACCGCTCGTTTCGCTAGCGTGCACTGCTCCATGCGCAGCCGTCTCCGTCGAGGGCACAGGGGGAGAGAGCAAAATGTGTTCGCCTTCCACGCAGCCAGGAACTGAGAGAGAGCGAATCTGACAAGCCAGGCACAGAAAGAGCAAAGAGAGTGAAATGGCGGTCGCTTTGCCTTTTTGCTGCTCGTGCTTGAATGTTCGACGATGTCACACTCACTCCAATCACAGCGCCATCGAATCATCCCAATCAATTGTCATTCGGGGCATTGCCTCACGGCTATACTTGTCGCCCATCGAGAACATTCGGCCGGGTGGTGTAGTTGTGTCTGTGTACTACCGTCGGCGATCGCGTTGTTTTAATTACATGCTGATCGCATGGTTGTCCGAGTATGGTTTATAAGAACGAAGGGAAAAATCACAGTGGCGATTACACACTGGGAATTTACCCCGATGCCCTGACGAATTAGCATAGCGCCACCCCTCACATGGAGACACATAATGCTTAGATGGACATCTGGCCCTGACTTAGATATATGAGGATTCTTCACTCTATACAACTTCACTTCTGACTACTCTATACAATCCTACCTCGACTCAGGTATTTCATTACCTGCCCCCATACACGTAACAATATTCTGGTTCCTCCTGATGACTCCATCTTTGTTCTTTACCTATTCTGGTTCCTCCTGATGACTCGATCTTTGCTCTTACTTCTTCTGGTTCCTTCTGATGATTCCAATGCAGTATTTGGTTTTCCATTCCTTATCAACCCAGTTTTCCTTCCACTGAACATCCATTGTCTTTGTTTCCAGAACTTTGCACCTACGTTTGCTCTTGCAGAAGATACTTTGGAATGTCTTAATATCAACATTATTGCAAAAGTGACGGCCAGCTTTATGTTTGATGTGTCTCGGACAGTTTTAGTCATTCATTTGTCATGATGGACATGCAAGGAAACTTCCCATTCAAGCTGATTTTTACAATGGCTGAAAAAATCACGACTAATTGTGATTTTAAATTCCCAACAAGGTATCGGCACACACTCCAAAAATGCCAGAGTCTGTGTTGATCCTGTCAAGGAAAACTATTGTTCATCATCCTCAGGATAACTTGCTGTGAACGGTGAACTTCAAACTGCCCAGTACAAGGTTGGGAGTTGGTGTAAGGCCCATTGTATTAAGTTGGTGTAAGGCCCGTTGTATTAAGTTGGTGTAAGGCCCGTTGTATTAAGTTGGTGTAAGGCCCGTTGTATTAGGTTGGTGTAAGGCCCGTTGTATTAAGTTGGTGTAAGGCCCGTTGTATTAAGTTGGTGTAAGGCCCGTTGTATTAAGTTGGTGTAAGGCCCGTTGTATTAAGTTGGTGTAAGGCCCGTTGTATTAAGTTGGTGTAAGGCCCATTGTATTAAGTTGGTGTAAGGCCCATCCTTTTCAGTGCTTGAACATGCAAACTGACAGGTAACGAGTTATGGCTAACCACTTGGTGGTGGTTTTCACTGGCAGTGAATGCGGTGATGGCTCACTGTTCTCTTGTTACCCTTGTTTGTACTTGAGGATTGTGGGGGAAATGTTTCATCATGTGCAACTTCACCGAGTGAACGGAACGAGTTGGTGTTGTGCGTTTGTTGCAACGAGATGAAGAAACACGAAGGGTTTGTGTGATTTGACGACTCTGTGATTGTTAGAAAGTTTGGAAGATGCTGGTTATTGTCATGTGCATTGAACATTAACAGCTTGGATGTTACGAAGGATAATGCTGCAGATTGCAGTGTTGCATCGACATTGGAAGTGATGGTCTGGAGACGAAAGGATGTTGTGTCAACAAACGTTGTGCTTTAGGAAATGTGTGCAGGCCAACAGATGGTACTTGTGGTGTTAAAATGAGCCTCATATAGGTGAGTAGCGATTGCATTTCCGTGCCTTGTTGAGTTAACCAAGTGGTTTCCCTGTCGTGTCCTGTGTCGCCCTCGGGGTGCGAAGCCAAGACACGTCGGTAAATCGGCCATGTATGAGGAAACCAGGGCTGCACTTTTACCAACATCGGGCTGGACCGCTGTCCTATCTTTTCCTGGACATATTCCAAGATGTACCATATTCTTTGTCATGCAAGTGAAGTTAGACATTGGCAAGTCCGTGAGCTTGGCGGCGTCTTGTTAGGACCAGCAATCTTTGCTAATGGTCGGTGTGTTTCTCTCGTGGTGCTCAGGTGCTTCATAAGGTTTTTACCTCCACCACCGAAGGTGGATGCAGGTTATGTTCTCACCTCTGTTTGTCTGTCTGCCTGTTTCTTTGTGAACAGGATATCCCAAAAAGTTGTGGTTGGATTCGGATGAAATTTGGCGGACAGGTTCATTGTGTGATGCGGACAAATGGATTCGATTTTGGTGAAGATCTGAATACGGATCCGGATATGAGTTTTTATTTTATTTTAAAAAGTGATTCTTCACCATTGAGTGATCGGGCCAAAAACGATATGTAGCCTGATATTTCAAAACGTTGTGTATGACTTATGACAAAACTTAGTGGAATAGTTGGCCAAGTGATTTGGTTCTGGTCCGGATCCAGATCAGACCCATCAGTGGGATACAAAACGCAAATGGTTCAGCCTTGCTTTTTACATATCTTTGCTCTCTACCGAGTGCTGTTCTAGTTTTAAATGTTCTACCCTGTCGATATGTGTGGGTCACCTGTCAGTTGGTAATTGTTGTATGGTCGGATTATTTGGGCACAGCTCGACATCAACAGCCCGTTTAATTCTGCCAAATCGCTGAGCTAGGAGATGCGGGTCGACCAAGTGTGTAAAATAATAACATTTACTCACCCATAATCCCTCCCTCACTGAATATAACCCATTATAACCACTCCGTCCCTGCATGCTCTACCAGCTGCTGCCGCTACCAACATCCTCGAGGCGGGCAGGCAAGCCTCACAGTGGCGTCTGTTCACAAGGCCTGCTTGCATCTTTGACCCCTTAATGGGCCACTTGCCAGATGCCCAGTTGATGCTTCTTGCATGTGGCCGGCCACAGTGCTCCTTGTTTGCTGTTTGATTCTCTTGAAATCCGGCTCTTATACACGCCAACATCTTTGATGCACATTTTAACTCTGCTCCATCATATTTTGGGGAGGATAATTTTTCCATTTGTTACTTTCAGGCATTAATGTTGAACGTCATGACTTTAGTTATTTAGTTATTTGTGGGGTGGTTGGGGGGGAAGGGTGGGAGGGGGAATAGGGATTGGGAGCACCAGTTTAAACTGAAACCTCCTTTCCAGGTGATCTTGTTAATTTTTGCACGATGTAGTACTGATGCAAGGGTGTGTGTTTGTGCAAGTTCAGTGCGTTTTCACTGGTAATGCAAGGTAGTATATATATTGTCGTGTGGACGCTCTGTGAAGACAGAACGTCCACGGATGGAATCGAGCTTAACGAGGCGTTTCCAATTCAATGGCGGATCGATACACGAGAAGGGAGGTTTGGGAGAAAATGCCTCGGCTTACCTTTACGGCCCCGCCGATGTCTTCTCCCTGCAAATTAATAAGGTAAAATGTACAAGAAAGAAATAGAACGCGACGGAAGAACTAACTAAGACCTAGGTTGGGGCGTCCCCACGCACAGACTTCACATACAGCACAAATGGAAGGATAATTGAAAATAACTCATCGTGCTTGTGGATGCGTCTTATCTGTCTGAATGTCGGGTCGTGAGGAATTCTCCGGCTCGAGCGCGTCGTCCGACGCAGCTCCGGTCGGTGGGAAGACAGGCCTCGATGCGCCCCTGTCCGCACACTGCTAGGCCCCGAGCCACTCGCTCGCCCCGGTTCTGCCTGCTCCAGTCGCAAGCCTCGCTCGCACGTGAACGCCAGGGAGGAGAATCGATGGAGCTCCAACATTACTCCATTGTCCGTCGTCCTGCAGGTAATTTGCGGTTCGCAAAAGGGAGAAGGGTCCAAACAGAGCGAAAGGCAAGGGCAGAAAGGAGGTCTGGGAAGGGCAGAAGCCAAAGCGAGAAGACAAAGAAAAGAGAGATTCGGGCAGGATAAGTCCAAGAATGAGAAGGGCAAAATGTCGGCTTGCCAGTGGTTTTATCGATCGTCTTCTGCCGTCACTCTCTATCTCCCCCAACCAGTGCGTCATTTCTTGGTGGTCTTTCGCACCTTCTCACGTCACTGGCGCTTGTCCTTCAATCAGCGACCTCCTTCTAGGTCGTGGTTTTGCACCTTCCACCCTGATTGGCCGTGGTGTCATCGGTTGGTGGCCAATCAGTGTGTCGCTCCTTCACCTTCCTTACCCCCAATCACGGGGAAGCTTTTGTCCCTTCCCTGACCAATCACACGTCCTTCCCTGCTCTGCCAATCAATGGCCTGCTCTTTGCTTGCCCCTCCCCTGGCCAATCACGAGTTCTCCTGGGCGTGGCTCTCAGCCTGCCTGGTCAATGTGTGTTGCTATGCCAGCTGGTGATGTGGCTGGCTGCGGCCCCATCGGCGGTGCCCCGATCTGGCTTTCTGCCTGTGGTTCTGTAAGTCTTATTGTGGGAGGGGGAAATTAATTAATGTGTGCCGCTAAGGGCCTAGCTAAGTGTCTATAAGAGTGCGTTGCCATACGGGACAATGGATTGATCACCAGGTCTGACACACAGGGGAATTATCTTAGTCCCTCCAACTATTGAACACACGATCATCCTTGTATGATCACAGGTTCACACTTGATCTGACAAACAGGGCTAAACACAACTTATTACATCGAGATTGTTCTAACTCGACAGACGAAGCATGATACCTATTCAGATCTACCTGGATCTATACATGCCAACCCAACCGACATAACAATATATATATATATATATATATATATATATATATATATATATACATACATACACACACACACATATATACAGGGCGTCCCATAAGTCTGGAACCACAGGGCAAAATAAGTGATTCATGATATTTTCGTTTGAGAATGATTTTTTTTTTTCATTATTTGTTTGTTTCTTGCAGGTGTCCATGATGTGCTGAGTAAGGAAGAACGCATCCAGGTAATCCTGCTCATAGGAAATCGGAGTCATAAGGAGGTCGTTGAGGAATTCAATGGATTATCTCTTCGGAACGTGCGCAGATTATTATTATTATTATTTTATACAGGACCGAGGCTCGTGTAAGAGCTAACACATTTAACATGAAAACAAGCACAGACACATAAAACATACAATGTAGGGAGCGGGAGACAAGAGGAAGAGAGACAGGGAAGCACACAAGCACACAAGCACAACAACAGAAGAGAACAGGGACGTTGGTTGATGTGTGGAAGGGGGAGGGCTGGGTGGGAGTAGTACACGGTACAAAACAAATTAACACTTCTAGGAATTTCCGGAAAGAAGTTGGGGATTGAAAGAGGTGGATTTGGGGTGTTTTAACGGGGGTAGAAAAGATCAAGGTTTTGGATGGGGGAAGATAAGACATGGTGGTGAACAGCTGTTCTAAAGACCTGGAGGGAGGAGACGGATTGAAGAGAGTGTGGGAGTTTGTTCCAGAGGCGGGAAAAAAGAGGAATGAAGGAGTGAAGGTGAGCAGAGAGTCTTGGTTTTGGCAGTTTCACCCGAAGAGGGTTGCTGGCAGATGTTGTGTGTCCTGTAGGAATATTTGGTTGACAGTGCACAGACAGAGCTGGGGGAGCAAGGCCGGAAAGGAGTCGGTAGAAGACAGACTGCTATGGGGGGGGGGGGGGGGGCTCAGGATCAGCTTCATCGCGGGAGATTCCAATGATTCTGAATGCTTTGGTTTCAACCGAGCGAGGTGCGAGGCAGGGGCACCAGCCCAGAGTGGGGAGCAGTATTCCATTGAGCTACGGATGAAAGCTTTGTATGTGGTGAGGAGCTCAGAAGTGCCCAGAAAGGACTTCGCACGACGGAGGATGCCCATTCGGCGACTGGCTTTTTAGGCCAGCTTGGAAATGTGGTTTTTCCAGGAAAGATCATGGCAGATATTGAGATCCAAAAGCTTGAGTGACAGAACTTCTTCAAGAGGATTGTTCAGAAATTAGATGGGAGGGTTGTCCAGACGGTGTTTTTGAAGAGACAAAGTGAGTGTGAGATTTATCAGGATTGAAAGACATGTTCCATTTGTTTGCCCAGTCTGTGATTTTGTCCAGGTCTGCAGAGAGTGAGGAGGCTGCAGACTGCCGATCTGAGGGATGAGGAATGGAGCGGCAGAGGGTGGAGTCATCAGCAAAGAGATAGAGAAGATTTTCCAGAGACTCAGAGATAATCATACTAAAATACGCCATTTCGTGTCTGTCTGTCTGATGATTTTTTGACGCCAATACATTCTGGCGTTACTTATCCAATCTCAACCAAACTTGACAGGATGACGAAGGGTTACATAATGAAGGTTGTCGGGCATTCATCCCCCCCCCCCCATCCCACTCCCCAAGGGGGTTTTCTCCGAGTTTTCCCCGCCATTGCTGTCAATGGCGTTGCGTGTTTTTTTTTTGTTTGTTTTTTTGTTTTTTTTTGTATACAAGATCGAGGCTCGTGAAAGAGCGAACATTTATCACACAGAAAGACAAACCGACACATAACCGACAAACCGACACATAAAACAAATAACATCGGGAGCGGTAGACAAGATGGGGAGAGAGGGGGAAGGACACAAACACAACATTTGAGAGCAGGAACCGAGAGACATGGAGACATCGAGAGATCTGTGGGAGGGAGAGGGCTTTGGGGGGGAGGCATGGGAAAGGGGGTGGGAGAGGCATAAAACATATGGACACTGCCAGGACTACCAGGAAAGAAGTTGGAATTACAAACAAGGTGGATCTGGGGTGAATTAGTGGGGGTAGAAAAGATCAAGGTTTTGGATGGGGGAAGATAAGAGATGGTGGTGAACAGCTGTTTTAAAGACCTGGAGGGAGGAGTGGGATTGAAGGGAGTGTGGGAGTTTGTTCCAGAGGCGGGAGAAAAGAGGAATGAAGGAGTGAAGGTGAGCAGAGAGCCGAGATTTCGGCAGTTTAACCATCAGAGGTATATATCAATGTTAAATGAGCTTTATCGTGGCGTTTGTCCAAAGAAGAAGATTTTTCGTGGCGTTTTTCCAAAGACTATTTCAAAAACAAAGTTAATGACAATCACATATTGTTAATGTTGTTACAAAACAATATTAATACTAATAATGTCCCACTTCCCCAAGGCGTTTTTCCTGCAGTGATAACGTGTATAAATAGCTTGTAGTTATAATGGCGTTTCCTTGGGAGCAATGGCTGCTACAGGAAGTAAAAATATTATAAACCACAAACACGTATGATTAGCTTTTTAAACAGTCGCTAATGCTCTTTATGAAGCTAAATGAAGAAGATTTGGAGGAATCCCAACATCTGTGAAGTAAAGTTTACTTACAGAACTGAGCGAAAATCTACTGTACTCCATATACCCCACAAATGTTGGATTAATAACATGGCCCTTTCTGCCACGACCGTGGCGTTTTTCGTGGCGAACTTTTGAAACTCGATCCTGCTGTTTAACACGAAACTGAAAGGGAGGAAGCCCGGGTTGTGCTCATTTACCAAGCAGCTAGCTAGCGTTTGCCAAGCCAACCGTTTCTTAACGGTTTTGATTGGAGTGCTTGCTCGAATGCTTAAACCACTTGGCGATCTCTCCACAAGAAACTTGGTAAATGAACACACACCCATTGTTCTTGAGACGTGATCATAGAGAGACTGTAATCTATATACCCCAAAGAGAACTGACCCTTCTTGCCGCTCCCGTGGAGAGCGGGTGTACTAGTTAATAAAGAGCAGAAAAAGCACAGGGCCCAGAACACTGCCTTGAGGAATTCCAGCCTGCACAGGAAGTGGAGATGAGAGAATTCCAGCTGTGTGTAACACCGTCACTCCTGACCGCAGGATTACCTGGATGTATTCTTCCTTACTCAGGGACATCATGGACACCTGCAAGAAATGAAAAAATCATTCTTAAATGACAAAATCATGAATCACTTGGTCTTTCTGTCTTCTACCGACTCCTCTCCGGCCTAACTCCCCCAGCTCTGTCTGTGCTCTTTCCGCCAAATATTCCTCCAGGTCGCACAAGATCTGCACAAGATCTGCAAGACCTCTTCTTGTGAAACTGCCAAAATCAAGACTCTGCTCACCTTCACCCTTTCATTCCTCTTTTCTCCCGCCTCCGGAACATACTCCCCCACTCCCTTCAATCTCACTCCTCCCTCCAGGTCTTTAAAACAGCTGTTCACCACCATCTCTTATCTTCCCCCATCCAAAACCTTGATATTTTCCACCCCTGTTAATTTACCCCATATCTCCCACCCCCGCCCCCCCCCCCCCCCAAATCCCATGCCTCCTGCTCCCAAGGCCTCTCGCTCACACAGATCTCTCGATGTCTCTGTTCTCAAATGTTGTACTTGTGTGCTTCCCTCTCTCTCCCCATCTTGTCTCCCATTCCCTTTATCATATGTCTTTTGTGTCAGGTTTTTTTTTTGTGATTAATGTTATCTCTTGCACGAAACTCGATCTTGTATACAAAAAAAAAGAAAAATACTTTATTGGCGCTGAGGAAGCGCCTTTAGCGATTGACTTCCAGCCAGTGTAACGCTAATTCCTGTCACAGGAATTCTGAGATCATATAAGTGGGCGTGGCAGTTCCTGATTGGTTCGTGTTGGGGAACGCCTTCTCGCTGCCGACGTGACGTAAATTCGCGCACGCGCACTGGTGATTGGCGCTGAGGAAGCGCCTTTAGCGATTGACTTACAGCCAGTGTAACGCTAATTCCTGTCACAGGAATTCTGAGATCATATAAGTGGGCGTGGCAGTTCCTGATTGGTTCGTGTTGGGGAACGCCTTCTCGCTGCCGACGTGACGTAAATTCGCGCACGCGCACTGGTGAAGCTTACTCGATCTTACTCGATCCCATATTACATGTACTTTCATTGCATACAAATTATACTTCCTCCTAGAAATTCCATGCCTGAACCTCAGCGCAATCCAAGAGGATTCACTTGTTTGCCCTATGGTTCAGACTTATGGGACATCTTGTAGATTGTTTAATGGAGGATTGTGCATCTATAATAATATAAGGCAGTGTCCGTGCGTCCTTCCGTCCGTCTGCCTCCTCCACACCTCCAAAATCATGAAACCCGGCTGCCCCAAACTTTGCATGCATATACCTGGACCTCCAACAGATTGCAATGATGAAAACTGGGTGTTTGGGTGTGTTATAACACCCTTTTTGAAGATGATTAACGAGGTGCTCAGAAGAAAAAACCCCCAAAAAGGCTTACCAATGTGGCGGCCTGCCATCTTGGTCAGCCCACTGCCACTCCGTGGGTTCTTCAGCCACCATTTTATTTCGGCCTAATGAAACGTGCCTTGCCTTGGAAACACGATCGATTTATCATTACGTAATTGAAGCATATCATCAAAATCTGGATTCGGATGTGAGGATTGGATGCTGTAGACGAAATAATGTCCACATCTGGAGGAAAATCTGACAAAATTTACCATATCTTGCGATTTTTATAACTCAGTGTATATATTTATTTATTTAAGCGAGGCTGTGATTCTGCTTCTGGGGTTAGTTTATTTTATTTTATTTAACTTGATAATAATTTTTAACTTAACTAATACTTCCATGTGATAGGGTGTCACTCCACTGTACCTGCGATCTGTTTTTAAAATTATTTGGCCATTCAACCAGAAGCTCACCTCCCCCCTCCCCTTTCCCTTACTCCCCCTTCCCTCTTCGCCGCCTGCCCCCTTCCCCTTCCCTTTTTGCCCCTTCCTTCCCCTCTCCCCTCCCACCTCCCCTCCCGCCCCCCTTCCCACTTTCTCCTCCACCTTCCCCTCCTTTCCCCTCCCCCTCCATCCTCTTTCCCCCTCCTCTCCCTTCCTCCTCTTCCCCCTCCCCCTCTCTCCATATTCCCGTCAGGAAGCGATTCATTGTTACCCGGCAACACCGGGTACTTTTGCTCGTGTGTAATAATGCATGAAAACCTATAGTTAACAAGGTATTGGTAAAGCTATATGCTAATGTATGAAAATTACAAATTGCATTGCTGGGTTGACCAACTACATGGATGCACTTGATGTCATGGATCTCCTGATGTGGACCCACTGTTTGGAGAGGGTCTAGGCTGAAATGGCTCTGTGTGTGTGTGTGTGTGTGTGTGTGTGTGTGTGTGTGTGTGTGTGTGTGTGTGTGTGTGTGTGTGTGTGTGTGTGTGTGTGTGTGTGTGTGTGTGTGTGTGTGTGTGTGTGTGTTTTTTTTTTGTTTTGTCAGGCGCAAACCCTTTTCAGGAGAACGACATGGGACACACACCTTTAGAGTACGCCAAGCCAGGAGTGGTGGAGCAACTGTTACAAGAACATCAAATCAAGGTGCTGCCTGCTTGGTGGTTCTGAATCACATGAGGGTTTTTCGAGAGGAGATGGGGTCTCTTGATATGATCAATGGTCGTCGGTTTTGACTTTGGGTGTAATTACCCTCGCCAGAGGAGAGGGTATTACATTTGAGTCCGTTTGTTTGTTACTTGCCAGAAAAGATTCCGGCAAGTATGTTGATCGGTTGGTTTGTCTGTCTGTCAGTTTGTCTGTTTGTCTGTGCGCAGCACTACGTCTACACCATTGCACGTAGAATCGCCAAACTTTACACACATATTTGTCTTGCCCTGGAATAGACTGTGCCCAATTTTTAACTCTCCCGGCCCAAGGCCTCCATTATGACGTCATAATTTGATAATTTGACAAGTACAAAACTTCATCCAATCAAGATGCAATTTCTTGAGCGACATGATGGCATAAACTGGTGGAGCAAAAAAATAATGATGACGTCATCGGTCACGTGGTTCGGCCGCCATCTTGGAAAAAACAAAAAACTTTGCACCTCTATATCTCCAAAAGTGCTGAATGGAAAAAATTGAGACGGCTCATTGTAAAGAACTCTCCATGGGGAATAAAATAGGTTAATGATGATGTCATAGGTGTCTCCACTATGGCGTCATAATTCGATAAGTACAAAACTTTATCCGATCAAGATAAAATTTCTTGAGCATCATCAAGGAATAAATTCGTTTAGAAAACAAATAATGATGACGTCATCGGTCACGTGGTTCGGCTGCCATATTTGTCCAAAATGGCCGATAAAAAAGTACATTCCGGTAAGTCCTCGATCTCAGCGATTTTTCATTTGTTTGTTTGTCTGTTTGTTTGTCCGCACAGAATAAATATGATTTTCTCTGCAACTGTTGGTCTGATTGACAGGAAATTTGCACCATAGGTGCAACTCCACCTGTAGAATTTTTTAATGATAATTATGACGTACTGTCACGTGGTGCGGCCGCCATCTTGGAAAAATCGAAAAACTTTGCACCTCTATCTCGGAAAGCGCTGCCTGAAAAAATTGAGACGTGGCTCATTGTAAAGAACTCTCCATGTGGAATAACATATGTTAATGACGACTCTCCAAAGATGGCCGCCATGTCATGGGTGCCTCCATTATGACGTCATAATTTGACGAGTACAAAACTTCATCCGATCAAGATGAAATTTCTTGAGAATAATCTAGGAATAAATTAGTTTAGAAAAAAATAATGATGACGTCATCGGTCACGTGGTTCGGCCGCCATATCTTACTATAATTCACCAAATGTCTGTCTGTCCGTTCGAAGGTACCGTAAAAACTGCTGAACCGATCGCAAAGATATTTTGGTTGGATAATCCTGGGATCCCCAGGAGTAAAATAGGCTATTTAGTTTTCCCATTTTCAGCTTTCGTCTCCAGCATTCTCAGGTTTGGACTCCAGCTTAACATTCGCGTTTGCATGACGTTCATTGTGACGTCTTCTTACGTCGAGCAACAGTACCCGCCCTATGGGCGGGGCTTCAATTGGGAGGCCCAAATGAAAAGGCTAAATATCGGAAATTGAAGGCTTTTTGTCCCCCGTCGCACGGCGGAGCGAAAGGGGGACTATGGTTTGTCCGTCCGTGCGTGCGTGCGTACGTACGTGCGTGCGTAAGCGAAGGACCGCATTCAAATTTGGTGTGTGGGTGCAACCCACGTCAAAATCCAAGATGGCCACCGCCATGTATGTCTGACGCCATGTATGTCTGAACCTTGTGAGCGGAATGTTGTGGAAAACCAATCAGGTCCACACAACTTTAGTCCAACTGGTGGTTTAATTCCATTTTAGATCATGACGTCATTCTGTAATACAGGAAATGCAATAGGGATAAGTTTTGGCATCACATGGGACCATTCATCTATCTATAATTCCAGTAATCTCTGTGTGTATGTGTGTGTGTCTGTGTGTGTGTGTGTGTGTCTGTGTGTCTGTGACCGCTGTTTCTCGACAACCATGGGTCCGATATACTTGAAACTTGCCAGGTATATTGCTGGGGACCTGAGGATGTGCCTTTTCAAGGTTTCATATTAATCGGAGAAGTAGTTACCGAGCTATGGCGATTTATTTACCAAACTCCGCAAGCCGTTCGCTTTGGACCAAACCATTTCATGTAAATAGAGGGGGGGGATTGTCACCGTACTCGCAAGCCGTTCGCTTTGGCTTTGCGAATGGACCAAACCATTTCATGTAAATAGAGGGGGGGGATTGTCACCGTACTAGCAAGCCGTTCGCTTTGGCTTTGCGAATGGACCAAACCATTTCATGTAAATAGAGGGGGGGGATATAATTTTAGATATATATATATAGTACGGGCATGCCCTAGTAACATTCAATGCAAGCAAGCTTAATATTCTATGCTGGCGTACCGTTAGCGAGTCTACCAGATGTAACATGTCACAGGAGAAGTCTCGGAGCACCGTCCGCAGCAGCGGGTCTTATAGCCGCGCCCCTAGCGGTGTCAACGAGCAGCGAGCATCACCCCGGGTTCAGTACGAATACGATTTCACTACATTCTCCCCCCTGTTAGAATTATACAGCAGAGCGGCTAGAAGCGAGCGAGCGTCAGCACGAACAGGGTGCGGAACAGGGTATCAGTCGACCCAACCGTACCGGTCCGGGCGGCGAATTTCTCTGCCAGCCCGTGTCCGAAATTCCCCGGGTACGGCATCACGTATCCCAGTGTCCCCGGCGTCGGAGGCGCCACCAGGATCAGGTGACGAAGGGGGTAACGCCAAGCCGTCGGGCCCGGGTAGACGCGGTGAGGGGAGGGTCGGTAGACTTTCGGCGATGGGAGCGTCGGGAGAGTCCATAGTCTCATAGATGGGTTCGATCGGTTCGTCCGATTCCCTACTCGGGTCGGCGACCCCGCATGGGGCAAGATGACGTACGGAGACAGTAGTCTCACGGCCATCAGCCGTCATCACACGAGCATGCTCAGGATTAGCCTGGAGAATCTGCACTTTGTCCACTAGGGGGTCGTACTTGCTCGCGCGAACCGCCCGTTTAAGGTAGGCCGGCCCGGGCCCAGCGAGCCAACTGGGTAAAGACCGTATACACCCCGTGCTCCTGGGGTGGTGGAAAAGTCACTCGTGGGGAGTTTGGCTGGTTGCCGTACACAGGAGAGCCCTGATCGAGTTCAACGCCGCAGGTAGCGACCAAGCCCATTTATCGAGGCCCCGGCCGAGGGTCCAGAGGTTGAGCATGACGGCCCTCCAGATAATCCCGTTGAAGCGTTCGATCTGCCCATTTGCCTGGGGTCTGTACGGCGTGGTGTAACTAGAAGCAATGTTATTTTGGAGCAGATAGCCGCGCACCTCCTGAGACAAGAAGACCGCACCCCGGTCGGTATGTACATAGGCCGGGTACCCGAACATTGAGAACAAGTTCTGTAAGCATTGCATCACCGTGGCAGCAGTCATGTCCACGCACGTATAAGCGAAGGGGAATCGCGAGTACTCATCGACGATAGTGAGCAGATAGCGAGAGCTACTCGACACCGGCAATGGGCCCTTGAAATCCATCGCCAAGCGTTCCCACGGCCTCGTAGCCCTAACCAGAGTCCCCATGGGTGGGTTATAGAAACGCGGTTTGATTTCCGCGCATATAGCGCAGTCGCGACAGATACGGCGGATATCGTCAATCGAGTATGGGAGATTGCCACGCCGCACAAAATGAGCGAAACGCGTTACGCCCGGATGGCCCGCAGTGGCATGCAGCACACATAGGCCCTCCAAAGAGGTTAGGGTTAGGGTTAGGCGCATGCGCGCATGTAGCCCGCGCATGTAGCCGGTCTTGATAAGGCATCGGCGGCCCGGTTATCCTTCCCTGGGCGGTATTTGATGGTGTAACAGAAGTCGGCGAGTTCGATACGCCAGCGAGTGATTTTCTCATTCTTAATGCGCTGGGCGTGTAAGGTGTCGTACATGAACGCAACGCTTTGCTGGTCCGTGATGATTTGGAAGCACCGCCCGAGTAAGTACGGGCGCCATCGCCGAATAGACTCGACGATCGCATACGCTTCCTTTTCGACGGACGAGTGTCTCCGCTCAGCGGTGGTAAGAGTCCGTGAAAAGAAAGCCACCGGACGCCCTCCTTGGGAGAGGGTCGCCGCGATGGCCTGATCCGAGGCATCACTTTCGAGGACGAAAGATCCGCTCTCGTCGATTGTCGCCACGGCGGCACGGGCGATGTCGGCCTTAAGGCCTCCAAAAGCCGCCAACGCGGCCGGACTCAGTGGGAAGGTGTCGCAGGCCACGAGGGGGCGAAGTTTCGCGGAGAAATTTTGTACCCATTTGGAGTAATGGGCGAATAGCCCGAGGACGCGCTTCAGGGACGCCCGATCGCAGGGAGGGGCCATGTCGAGCAAAGGTCACAGACGCTCCTTATCCAGAGCGACAGAGCCATGGGTCACGGTGTACCCCAGAAGATCTATCTTGCGTAGGGAGTATTGGCACTTATCCTCGTTCATAGTTAAGCGATACCTCTGCGCGACCTCGAGGAAGCGCTTCAGATTAGCATCATGGTGCCCTTGGTCATACCCACAAACCGTAAGATTGTCTAGGTAGACGAAAACATCGGTTAAGTGCTCCCTCGCAATGAGGTCATCCATGGCCCTCTGGAAATAGGAGACCCCGTTCGTTACCCCAAAAGGCAATCGAGTAAACTGGTACAACCGCTGCCCCGACTCAAAAGCGGTATAGATACGATACGCCCTAGAGATAGGGATCTGATGGTACGCACTACGGAGATCGAGAGTGCTATAGACCGAATACTGGGCCACCTGTTGCACCAGCACGTCCATCCCCGGAAGGGGGTAGGCATCCAGCTGTGTAAAGCGGTTAATCGTTTGGGAGTAGTCGATTACCATGCGTCTGCGGTGGGCCTCGCTTCGCACCACCAAGACCTGGGCTCGCCACGGCGACCGGCTAGGTTCTATGATACCGTCTTTCAAGAGCTGAGCCGTTTCGTCCGCAATGAATTGCATGTCTGCGCGAGAGTAGCGCCATGATTTTACCGCGACAGGGGTACAGTCGGAGGTTAGATTGGGGAACAGCGAAAGCGGCTGGATGTCCATTTGCGCAAGGGCACACACAGCAAGCGCGTCCGCCCCCACAACAAGCGTGTCAGGCCCACCAAACTCCATTTCCAGACGTCCATGCCGCTTAAGAAAATCGTGTCCTAACAGAATATCAGCACATAAAGCAGGTAAAACCATAAGGTGTACATCAGGAAAAACCCGTCCCAGACCTCCAGACCCGCCATCCATGCCTGAGCACTAGTCGCTGGTCGATAAAACTATCCGTAGACCCTGTATCCACCAAGGCCCGAACACAATGGCCTTCGACCATGAGGGGAATAAGGGCTTGAGCCAGGCCGGACGAGCCTGCTGGGAGTGGGACTGAACCCCCCGAGTGGGTCGGCCAAGCCTCGCGGGTGGATCCTATGCCAGCAGCAGTGGATCCCGAGCCGGACACACGGGCCGGGGATGACGTGGTCCCCCACAGAAATAGCAGGTGGCCCCGCGTAAGGCCTTGGGTCTGGCCGTAGCGGCAGCCGTCAGGACTGGGTCTTCCTCCGGAGCATCCCGGAGTTCCGCGAGCAGGTCCGCGTCCTCGGCGGTAGCACTCTCCGGCCGTGCGTGTAGCGTAGTTCCCGCCAAGAGGCGCGTGCGATCATAGGTGTTCGATTGCAACCGCGCTTCGGTGTATACCTTTCCTTGCTCGAGTGCCGTAGCGAAGGTCAGGTCGGTCTTCTCCAGGAGCTTGAGCCTTAGTTCCTGGGAGGAGACCCCAGCAATATAGGCGTCGAAAAGAAGATCATCCTGAGACTGCGCGTGAGTCCGTGGCTCCCTGGTGCTGTCCAGCAAGAGCTGCCGGAGCTCCTGAGCGTAGTGGTCCATCGGCTCGTTGGGTTGCTGATGTCGCGTTAGCAAATACCGAGCATACACCGGGCTCTTTTCCTTTATGTACAACTGTTTGAGCTCCGCGACCGAGAGGTCGTACGTCGCGAATTGTGCGATGGAATTGTACACCTTGTAGTCGATTTTTGAATGAAGTGTTGCTAGCTTCGCTGCAGCCGTCGGCTCGGTCTCAGGCTCCGCGAAATGATGCTCCAACGTTCTGAGCCAGTGCTTCAGTTGCAATCCACCATCCGGGGCTTGCGGGTCGGCACAGAATGTTGCAACCCCCAGCGTCTTGTTGCCCGCCATGTCGGTAGATTTAAAATGGAATTAAGTGTTGTGGGGGGAGAATGCAGCAGCGGGTCTTATAGCTGCGCCCCTCGCGGTGTCAACGAGCAGCGAGCATCACCCCGGGTTCAGTACGAATACGATTTCACTACACGGAATATCTTGAAAAATAAGCGAAGTACCAACTTATAATCTCGTGTGTGGGTGTATCTAGGCATAAGGAAGAAACCTATTGAAAATTGGGTCGCCACGTCAAAATCCCAGATGGCCGCCGCCATGTATGTCTGAACCTTGTGAGCGGAATATCTTGAAAAATAAGCGAAGTACCAACTTCTAAACTGGTGTGTGCGTGTATCTAGGCATAAGGAAGAAACCTTTTGGAAATTGGGTCGCCCCGTCAAAATCAAAGATGGCCGCCGCCATGTATGTCTGAACCTTGTGAGCGGAATATTTTGAAAAATAAGTGAAGTACCAACTTCTAATCTGGTGTGTGGGTGTATCTACGCATAAGGGAGATCGCTATTGAAAATTGGGTCGCCACGTCAAAATCCAAGATGGCCGCCGCCATGTATGTCTGAACCTTGTGAGCGGAATATCTTGAAAAATAAGCGAAGTACCAACTTCTAATCTGGTGTGTGGGTGTATCCAGGCATAAGGAAGAACGCTATTGAAAATTTGGTCGCCACGTCAAAATCCAAGATGGCCGCCTTGCATCTTCCACTTTGTCAACTCACATCACTTCAACGACGGGGGACCAAGGTGTAACGCTTGTTTTTCTTTTAAACGATTTATATAAACATCCGTTAAATCTTGATCGGTGCAGCCGTTTGTGCGGGAGCAAGTATCAGCAGGATGTGGCAGTGTGGGAGTCCACGTTTGCACCGATCGCTGCACCGTGTGCCGCACAAACGGCTGCACCGATGACATCGATCGGATGTGGCATGAAGGAGGATCTGCACTTCGGCATGAAGGAGGATCAGATCTAACAGATCGCTGTCTCCTTCGATCTTGCCAAGGCCATCACACCTATCGGCTCAAAATCCTTTTAACTGTTGATTTGGTACAGTTACACGTTTCGGGAATTTGGTACACGTATCGGGAGTACATACGACATAGCGATTGTGAACACGATTATCGATCACGATTCATGATCACGATCATAGTGTATCGATCACAATTTGAAACACGATGGAATAATATTTACCGATATGAACAGTGATGTGGCTTTTATTGAAATTCTAAAGATACTGTTGAGATTTTGATGATTTGCGTGTGATATGATTCAACGGATGTTTGTATGAATCACTTAAAATAAAAAAGCCTTCAATTTCTGATATTTTGCCATCGCCATATGCAGATTCGCCACGGACCCACGATCGATGTTTCTCTACGTGAACGTACCCGTTTGTTTGCGAACAGGTACGTTTTTCATGGAAGTCCTTCACGAACTTGCTGTCCATGTCTGACGTGCGACTGAAGGTGCTGCAGGAATGTGGAATTTATTGGTTTCATGCTTCAGCATTCACCGTATCTGCATTGCCTGTTTGCTTCTGGCCTCCCACCCGTGCGTAGCACGGGTATTTCTCTAGTTTGTTTTAACACAAAAGCCTTAAAAACCACTGAAAATACATCCTGGCGAGTGTTTGCAATCTCTGATTGCTCTTTTTCGTGTGTGGGTATTGATTTTGTATACTTGCATGCATTTTAGCATCCATGAATGTGGAACACTGACAAAGGCTTTCTTATCGTCTATCCAGGTGGTGGACAATTTAGTTCTTCGCATTTTGCAATTTTCAAGTATAGCCTTGTTCAGTAGTAGGTGGTCAATTGTTCCATAAAACCCTCTCTTACTTCCCTTTTGTTCTGTCCCTAAACCTCCTTGCTGTGTTTGATGGTGGTACATCATTTCTGTGATGATTCCTGTCGGCAGTTTGTATGTTTGTATGTTGGTAGACTTGTTATCGGCCGGTATTTGTGGGGGAGTTGGATTTCCTCTGATGTTGGGTTGAGAAAGATGTTCCCTTCTACGAGCCACTCATCCACTGCCTTTTCCTCTTGGATCAGTTTGTTAAATGTCCTGGCATAGTGATTGTGAAGAGCATCAAGTTGTTTTAGCCAGAAATTTGGAATTCCATTTGGGCCTGGGCTTTTGAAGTTCGGTATTTTTTAAAGTTGTTTTCTAATTTTTCTCTTCATCAATAATATCAATGGGGGCATTTCTTTGAAATGTTGCTTCTTCTTTTCCAAGTTTGGGATCCATTCTGCTTCCTTATGTTCTTTTCAATCTTCAAAAATTCCTTTCCAGAATGTTTCTCGGTTTTCTCTTTCAGGTGGAGTTGACACATTCTGCTTTTGTGTCCCCAATTCACAGTAAAAGCTGTGTGTGTGTGTGTGTGTGCGTGCGCGTCTGTTGTCTGTGTGTGTGTGTGTGTGTGTGTGTGTGTGTGTGTGTGTGTGTGTGTGTGTGTGTGTGTGTGTGTGCACGCGTCTGTTGTCTGTGTGTCTGTGTGTTTTTTTTTTTTTTTTCCATAAAACCCAGCATATTTTTCCCTTTGCTAACTTTTGCTCCCCTCCCTCCCCCACCCTCTCTCTCTCCGTCTCTCTTACTCCAACTCTCACTCTCACTGTTCAGTTGCTCCTTGAAGGTTTCCCATCTATCTATAATTCCAGTAATCTCTGTGTGTGTGTGTATGTGTGTGTGTGTGTGTGTGTGTATGCGACCGCTGTTTCTCGACAACTACCGGTCCGATATACTTGAAACTTGCCAGGTATATTGCTGGGGACCCGAGGATGTGCCTTTTCAAGGTTTCATATTAATCGGACAAGTAGTTACCGAGCTATGGCGATTTCTTTACCAAACTCCGCAAGCAGTTCGCTTTGGACCAAACCATTGCATGTAAATAGAGGGGGGGGGGGATTGTCACCGTACTCGCAAGCCGTTCGCTTTGGACCAAACCATTTCATGTAAATAGAGGGGGGGATTGTCACCGTACTCGCAAGCCGTTCGCTTTGGACCAAACCATTTCATGTAAATAGAGGGGGGGGATTGTCACCGTACTCGCAAGCCGTTCGCTTTGGACCAAACCATTTCATGTAAATAGAGGGGGGGGGGGATTGTCACCGTACTCGCAAGCCGTTCGCTTTGGCTTTGCGAATGGACCAAACCATTTCATGTAAATAGAGGGGGGGGATATAATTTTGTACGGGCATGCCCTAGTTTCTCTAATGCTGATTGCTCTGTTGTTTCCCTCAACCTATCACACCAAAATCTTCTCGTACTTCCAAAGTTTGCCTTCCTGAATCTAATAGCCTTACTTTACTACTCGTTTGCTATATATCTAATGGCCTTACTCTATTATCCCAAACTTTAACTCTTTAATCCTTGCGCCCACTGTTCTGGTCACTTGCTGCGAAATGCTCTCGTACCTCCACCATATTGTGGCCCTTACTTAAAAGGGGGTTTACCGCTGCCTTCCCCCTCGTGGGTTTATCTCCAAACTTGTTTAAAAAGCAATCCTGGACTAGATCTAGGAAATCCTCATCTATTCTTCCATTTCCCTTTTTTGTGGACCCGTTCTATCCCTGGCAAATTCTAACCCACAATAATGAATACTCCTCCTTTTCCACATGCTTTTCTGAATTCTTCCCATCTCTCTCTCTGTTTTCCTATTTGTTCATTCCCTTGTTTGTTTCATCTAACCCTGGCCTCACTGCCAGTACATTGCAATTTACTCTTGGTGTCCTCACCTTTTCTTGAGCCTCAGTGGTGATGGTTGTGGTTGTCGTTGTCGTCGTCATCGTCATCAGTGTGGTTGCTGCCAAAGCAGTGTCTTGGCAAGGGTATAACTGGGTGGTTTGCCTTTGCCTTCCCGGCATTGTTTGTCCATCCTGTATCCTTTCAAATGCTGTGTGGAGCAAGGAAGCATCATGTACCATTTTAAAACTCTTTATGATTTGGGAATGGGGTTTGAACGACCGACCTCCCAGACTCAGAGAGGGCACTTGTAACCATTACACCACCAAGTGGGGTTGGCCTAGATTTGGTATACCAAAAACGTGCACTGACATCTTGCAAGGTCTTTTCTGGCATGTGATTCTGTACAAATTCCACCACGAACCTTAGATCGCTGTAAAACAAGGAGATTTCACTGTAAAAACTGCACATCTTCATGGGTTTCCTGCCTGGTGCAAGTAGCCACAACTTGGGAAGGAAATTCCACTTGTGAATGATTTATTACTACTTCTGACAGTGATCAGGAAAGTTAAATGTGCTTTTTAATTTGTGTTGTGAAACAGTACCGTGAAGCGGAGCGGCGGCGTGCAGCAGAGGAACGGCGTCTATTCCCTTTGGAGCAACGCTTGAAGCAGCAGATTGTGGGCCAGCAAAGTGCCATCACCATTGTTGCCGCAAGTAAACACACACGTCGCAACTCTTTTCTCAACTTTAGCTGTAATGTGTATGTTTGTCTTCAACAGGTGCAGGTTGATTTTTTTCTTTTTTTTCTTTTTTCCATTTGAGAACGCTAAATAAATCCCATACACTAAAACGATATCAGTTGTGAGGAACAGCCTGTTTCTCTGAACTGCTTCACCAGTTTCCATATCACTGATTCCAAAGGTTTCGTACGAGCACCAAAACAACTTTTAAATGCAATCTGACTTTTCCTAAAGAATGCATTCTTGATGTAATGTTCGACGAGAAACACACGCGTTCTTCTACAGTGAGTGCCATGCGGTGACCGAGTGAAAACCGTTAAATGTCACTGCCGGGTCATGTGATAAATCACATGATACCTAATACCTCTTGGGTCATGTTGCGTCTTTCTGGAACATTTGGCGACACTTACGCAAAATTTTTGGTTCCTTACAGATGTATTGTGTCGTGTATGGGAATTATTCCGGGTTCTCGAATAAATAAACAATCACCCTGTATTTGCATTTGAGTGGTTGAGTCTCCCTGTCTGAGCAAGTCTTGTGATACTGGGTGATACTGGGTGATACTGGGTGATACTGGGTGATACTGGGTGATGGTCGGTGAAGCTGGGTGATGGTCGGTGAAGCTGGGTGATGGGTGGTGAAGCTGTGTGAAGCTGGGTGAAGCTGGGTAAAGTTGGGTGATGCTGGGTGAAGCTGGGTGATGGTAGGTGGTGAAGCTTGGTGAAGATGAAGCTGGGTGATTGTAGGTGATGCTGGGTGATGGTAGGTGAAGCTAGGTTAACCTGGGTGAAGCTGGGTGAAGTTAAGGTGTCCATCCTCAAATCCCATAGGCTGTGTTGATTTGTGTTTTTTCTGATCATGTCCTTTTCGATAATGCGATGATCTCATGATGTCTCATCATGGCCTTATTCTGCATGTGAGACATTGTTTTTATGCACAAGTTCCTCCATGAGTTTTACACGTTGATTATATGAAGATATTGAAGCAGTTAAAAAAATGGAATCCAGGCAGAGCATATGAATGGTGCCGTTCAGGATGGGGTTCGGTTCCTTTCCCTAACAATTCAATGTAGTCTTCACATTCTCTGTATATTGGCCTGATTTTATACCAACGGACGGGAAAAGCGTCAAACGGTATTCCTTTTTGTTGTTTACATGATCGAGGCTTGTGGAAGAGCTAGAGCAGAATGGGAGGAAACAAAATCGAAAAGGAGAATCCCCAATTGCTGAGTAGAAGTGGGAGTGAGATCAAAGGGAGAGGGAGAAGGACACATCGGGATGAACAAGCTGAAACAAAGCAAGAGGAAGGGGAAAACGGGAATGAAATCGAAAAGGAACAAACGATCTAACAACTACCAACTGAAAAGAGGTGAGGGGGGGGGGGGGGGGGGGGTCACAATAACTTGGAAAAAGGGAGTGCTTGGAAATGAGGTCATTTGGGGTAGAAGAGATAATAAGGGGTCATTTGGGGTAGAAGAGATAATAAGGCGTCATTTGGGGTAGAAGAGATAATAAGGGGTCATTTGGGGTAGAAGAGATAATAAGGGGTCATTTGGGGTAGAAGAGATAATAAGGGGTCATTTGGGGTAGAAGAGATAATAAGGGGTCATTTGGGGTAGAAGAGATAATAAGGGGTCATTTGGGGTCGAAGAGATAATAAGGGGTCATTTGGGGTCGAAGAGATAATAAGGGGTCATTTGGGGTAGAAGAGATAATAAGGGGTCATTTGGGGTAGAAGAGATAATAAGGGGTCATTTGGGGTAGAAGAGATAATAAGGGGTCATTTGGGGTAGAAGAGATAATAAGGGGTCATTTGGGGTAGAAGAGATAATAAGGGGTCATTTGGGGTCGAAGAGATAATAAGGGGTCATTTGGGGTAGAAGAGATAATAAGGGGTCATTTGGGGTAGAAGAGATAATAAGGGGTCATTTGGGGTAGAAGAGATAATAAGGAGTCATTTGGGGTAGAAGAGATAATAAGGGGTCATTTGGGGTAGAAGAGATAATAAGGGGTCATTTGGGGTAGAAGAGATAATAAGGGGTCATTTGGGGTAGAAGAGATAATAAGGGGTCATTTGGGGTAGAAGAGATAATAAGGGGTCATTTGGGGTAGAAGAGATAATAAGGGGTCATTTGGGGTAGAAGAGATAATAAGGGGTCATTTGGGGTAGAAGAGATAATAAGGGGTCATTTGGGGTAGAAGGGATAATAAGGGGTCATTTGGGGTAGAAGAGATAATAAGGGGTCATTTGGGGTAGAAGAGATAATAAGGGGTCATTTGGGGTAGCAGAGATAATAAGGGGTCATTTGGGGTAGAAGAGATAATAAGGGGTCATTTGGGGTACAAGAGGTGAGGATGGATTGGCGATGTCCTGAGGTCAGGGTGAACAGCTATGTTGAAGGCCTGAACAGAATAATGGGACTGAACAGACTGGGTAAGTTGGATCCACAGGTGAGAGAGAAGAGCAACAAATGGGTAGAAATGAATAAACCAGGATTTTGGGAAGTTAATAAATAAGAAGGTGAATTGCAGACGATGTGCGCCCTGCAGAAACCAAAGAGGGACAGAGCCAAGAGAGGGCAGAGGGTGCAAGACCGAAAAGTAGGTGATAGAATACAGAGGTCACCAACCTGTCTATGATGTGAAACTAACAGGCCAAGACATGCAGCTTCGTCATGGTAGATCCCAATGATTTTGAGGGCCTTGCTTTCCACTGCATAAAGAAAGGCAAGATGTGATGCAGGGGCTCCAGCCCAAAGGGGAAAGCAGTATTCCAAGCTGGACGAAGGCCTTGTGGGTGGATATACGAGTTCAGGTGTGCCAAGGAAGGACTTTGTACGACGGAGGATGTCTAGTCGGCGACTGGCTTTGGAGGCCAACTTTTAAATATGGTTTGCCCAAGAAAGATCATGATTGATCGTGTGACCTACGACTTTGAATGATTGAACTTCCTCAAGAGGATTGTTAATGACGTAGATGGGAGGGTTTGCCAGACGATCCTTTCAGAGAGATCGAGAGCGTGAGATTTGGCAGCACAAAAAGACATATTCCAAGTGTATTTCAAATTCCAAAAAGACATTCCAGGCTTGTTATTTTATCAAGGTCTGAAGAGAGGGAAGATGCTGCTTCCTGTCCATCCGAAGGATGAGGGTTGTCACGGAAGAGCGTTGAGTGAGAAAATGGATAAAGGGATTTTCCAGAGAGTCTGAGAGATCATTGATGAAGATTAGGAAAATGACTGGGCCGAGAACACTGCCTTATGGCACTCCAGCCTTGACATGGAGAGTCGATGAAAGGATTCCATTGAGGACGACACATTGGTTACGAGCCAACGAAAGTAGAAGAAATGAGTAATCCAAGTGTTGGCCTTTTATGCCATAGGCAGAGAGTTTGCTGAGCAAGGCGGGATGCCAGACAAGCCCAAGATGTGTCTAAGCAGACGGCCTTGATCTCACGTCTGACATTGAGCACCTCTATCCATTTTGGGAGAGTACAAGCAGCATGTCCAAGATGGAGTGACCGGGTCTGAAATCAAACTGATGATTTGACATCAGACCTTTGGAGAAAAGGAAGGATTCTATGTCACCTGCAACGATACATTCCATGACCTTACTTACGATTGCATTTGCCTGCGACAGGCTAAAAGGTCTGCAGTTGATTATCCATTTGTGCACCATGTTTGTGTATTGCACTGATGTTGGCTAACATCCACGCAAATGGAAATTGACCCAGAGAGAATGATCGAGTGAATAAAACAGAAAGAGCATGAGGATGCGGATGTGCAAGAGCAGCAGAGCAGGCTTTTAGGACACATGCACTCATGCTGTCTGTACTTGTCGCAGATCGGAGTCGAGGTTTCCCCAGAAACCTCTCCACCTTGACGAGTCAGAAAGACAGTATCCAGGAGCAGTTGTGTATGAGACGGTGGGATAGGTGTAGGCAATGAGGGGTTGGGTACACATTGTTTTGAGGCAAATACAGAATTGAGGCATTTGGCCTTCTGAAGAGCAAAGTCTGCTGTTGTGCCACTTTAAGAGATGGAAGGGATGGAGGGAGAGCAGACAGATGGAGGGGGAGGAAGGAATGACTTGTAAGGTGCCACCAGGTCTTTAAAGAAGGAGACAGGTTTGAGGGTTCACCGTTGACGTTGGCCAGATACTTCCTGGGTTTTCTAGATATCCTGGGAGTGTACGCACACTTGTTGCGGGCTTGGGGACTTATCTGAGTTTGCTTTCAGTTGGATTTGAAAGGGAGGAAGCCCAGGTTGTGCTCATTTACCAAGCAGCTAGCTAGTGCTTGCCAAGCCAACCGTTCCTTAACGGTTTTGAATGGAGTACTTGCTCGAATGCTTAAACCACTTGGCGATCTCTCCACAAGAAACTTGGTAAATGAACACACACCCAATGTTCTTGAGACCCAATCATAGAGAGACTGTAATCTATATACCCCAAAGAGAACTGACCCTTCCTGCCGCTCCCGTAGTGAGTGGGTGTGCTAGTCATACTAAAATATGCAATTTCATGTCTGTCTGATGCTTTTTTACCACAATACATTTGGTCGTTACTTATCCAATCTCAACCAAACTTACCAGAAGGACTAAGGATCACCCAATGAAGGTTGTAGCGCATTCATTTCCCCTCTCCCCAAGGGGGTTTTTCCCACCGATGGGGATGTGTGTTGAGGTGTATATCTGTGCTCAAATAGCCTTATCGTGGCGTTTTCCATGGACGCTTCGAATAACAAAAGCATAATATTAATGCTTTTACAAAACAAAATTAATACGAATGCCCCACATCCCCAAGGGAGTTTTCTTCCTTGAATAAATGCCGTGTTAACATTTATAAATAGCTTATTGCGCCGTTTTCGTGGGAGCAACGGCCCCAACCAGAAGTAAAAAATATTATAAACCACAATCACATGCGATTACCTTTTTAAACAGTCGTTCATGCTGTTTAACACGAAACCGAAAGAAATTTGGAGGAATCCTGACATCCGTGAGGCAAATTTTACCTACGGAACTGAGTGAAGATCTACTGTAATCTATATACTAGTCAGGGCCCTTAGGGATATTTTGGGGCCGTTTGGTTCAAATTCTTCCAAAAGCACCAAATTTGGCCCAGATGTTGCCCATGCCATACTCTTTCGATTTTTGACGGGTGCCAAGACGGCCCCCCCCCCCCCAGGGCCCCCATATTGGCGAAATACTAAATGGCCGCCACCCGGATTAGAGGAAAATCAGATAAATAACCAAAAGGGTTGGAATCATGTATGATACCACTTTTCAGGGGTTTTCGAGGTCGGGGAATCCAATTATGATGTTATTTTGATGATTTGAGGTCAAGGTCAACCCTCAAGGTCATCCTAAAGGTCATTTTTGAGTCAAACATGTCAGTTTTTGAGTTTTTTGTCAAGATTTACGCGAGGTTCACCATTTTATGTTTCTGGGTTGGGTAATCGAACTCTGACCTTATTTTTGACAATTAGAGGAAATATTTACATGTCTATTTCCTAATTTTCAGGCATATGCAGTTCATCAGTCTAATTACAAAGGTACGGATTTTGATGTTTTATGAACTGTATGCCATATCCTTGTGTTTAATTTTTGTGCGATCATGATCCGGGTTCATGTATACATGATTGTATACATGTCATAAATATGACGTCATAGGTCATGTGACTTGGCGGCCATATTGGATTTTATAAAAACCTTTAAAATGGATCCCTGCCTTCATTTTTCGATCGATTCATTTTGAACTTTGACCACTTATAGAACGCCATGTGATTGGATGCATATCCTAATTATGACGTCATAGGTCAGGTGACATGGCTGGATGGACCGGTATGGTCCCCGGATCATACCGCCCTTGGCGCCCGTCAAAAATCGAAAGAGTATGGCATGGGCAACATCTGCGCCAAATTTGATGCTTTTGGAAGAATTTGAACCAAAATATCCCTCAGGGCCCTGACTATACCCCACAAGTGTTAATAATATGACTCTTCCTGCCACTAATGTGGAGTGTTTTTGGGCGGCCTTCAGAAGCAGTCGCTGATGCTGTTCAACACGAAATTGAAAGGGAGGAAACGTAGGGTGTTCAATTACCAAGCAGCTAGCTAGCGCTTACCAAGCCTGCCGTTCCTTACCAACGGCTTTGAATGGAGTGGTTGCTTGAATACGTAAACCACTTGGTGAGCTCTCTACAACAAACTTAGTAAATAAACACACCCCCGATGTTCTTGAGGTCCAACCTTAGATCTACTGTAATCTATATATCCTAGAGAGGAATGACCCTTCGTGCCACTCCCGTAGGGAACGAGTGTACTAGTTTGTGAATGAAAAAATATTGAATGAATGATTGAGTGCTCTGCGTGAAGGCAGGTCTTTGGCTGTTTGGTAAAGTGATACTAGGTGGTTTGCCTTTGCCTTCTCAGCAATTAGTCGACTCAATAGTGATTCGGTTCACTTTTTAGCAATCCTGCAGTGGCACAATGTATGTCTTGATGTACCTGCAAAATAATAAATGAATGAAATAATTAGTCGGACCAGGAATTTGCAATTTGTTCAAGATGCCGGTGATAACTCACCTACTCTTTGCAAAGGACACCGCTGGAACTTTAACATCCACCAACTAACGATAGTAGTTGGCCCAGTGTGCATATGATTAACAATGTGGATCATGCACTTTGTCAAACTTTCCCTGAATCCAAGATGATGATAAGATTAATTTTTGTAACTTAATTATTTTGTCAACGCAACATAATCTACGGCCACAAAGTAAATTTAGAGGTAGGGAGAGAAAAGGAAATGAAGATGCACAGGTAAATGCAACAAGTAGATAAAAAGCCAAAAGTGATGGAAATACAGATTAAAAAAAGATAAATGTGCAGTGAACATGAGGAACGAGTGAAGGAAATAGAGAAATTAAAAGGTAGATGTGCAGTGAACATGAGGAGCGAGTGAAGGAAATAGAGAAATTAAAAGGTAGATGTGTAGTGAACATGAGGAGTGAGTGAAGGAAATAGAGAAATTAAAAGGTAGATGTGCAGTGAACATGAGGAGCGAGTGAAGGAAATAGAGAAATTAAAAGGTAGATGTGCAGTGAACCTGATGAACGAGTGAAGGAAATAGAGAAATTAAAAGATAGATGTGCAGTGAACATGAAGAACGAGTGAAGGAAATAGAGAAATTAAAAGGTAGATGTGCAGTGAACATGAGGAGCGAGTGAAGGAAATAGAGAAATTAAAAGGTAGATGTGCAGTGAACATGAGGAGCGAGTGAAGGAAATAGAGAAATTAAAAGGTAGATGTGCAGTGAACATGAGGAGCGAGTGAAGGAAATAGAGAAATTAAAAGGTAGATGTGCAGTGAACATGAGGAGCGAGTGAAGGAAATAGAGAAATAAAAATATAGATGTGCAGTGAACATGAGGAGCGAGTGAAGGAAATAGAGAAATTAAAAGGTAGATGTGCAGTGAACATGAGGAACGAGTGAAGGAAATAGAGAAATTAAAAGGTAGATGTGCAGTGAACATGAGGAGCGAGTGAAGGAAATAGAGAAATTAAAAGGTAGATGTGCAGTGAACATGAGGAACGAGTGAAGGAAATAGAGAAATTAAAAGGTAGATGTGCAGTGAACATGAGGAACGAGTGAAGGAAATAGAGAAATAAAAAGGTAGATGTGCAGTGAACATGAGGAGCGAGTGAAGGAAATAGAGAAATAAAAATATAGATGTGCAGTGAACATGAGGAGCGAGTGAAGGAAATAGAGAAATTAAAAGGTAGATGTGCAGTGAACATGAGGAGCGAGTGAAGGAAATAGAGAAATAAAAATATAGATGTGCAGTGAACATGAGGAACGAGTGAAGGAAATAGAGAAATTAAAAGGTAGATGTGCAGTGAACATGAGGAGCGAGTGAAGGAAATAGAGAAATAAAAATATAGATGTGCAGTGAACATGAGGAGCGAGTGAAGGAAATAG
The DNA here is from genome assembly GCF_964187855.1 of Myxine glutinosa. Taxonomy (NCBI): domain Eukaryota; kingdom Metazoa; phylum Chordata; class Myxini; order Myxiniformes; family Myxinidae; genus Myxine; species Myxine glutinosa. Next base: position 86,490,896 of record NC_136274.1, read on the forward strand.
AGAAATTAAAAGGTAGATGTGCAGTGAACATGAGGAGCGAGTGAAGGAAATAGAGAAATAAAAATATAGATGTGCAGTGAACATGAGGAACGAGTGAAGGAAATCGAGAAATAAAACTAGATGGTATTCATAGAATACTTACCCTGCGCAGTCAACTTGTTGCGAGCCAACTCTTCTGTTTTTGAACTTTTTTTTTTTGATCCAGTTTTTGGATTTTTGTCACCACGTCAGCGATGACATCATTAACATATCTTATTCCCCAAGGGGAGTACTTGACAATGAACCATGTTTCAATTATTTTCCATGGAGCGGTTTTGGAGATATAGAGGTACAACTTTTTTCGATTTTTTTTCCAAGATGACGTCTGTACCACGTGACCTATGACGTTATAATCATCATTAAAAAATTATACAGGAGGAGCCGCACATATTCTGAAAATTTTGTGTCCATCTGACTAACAGTTGCAGAGGAATTTTTGTTTTATTTATGCTGATCAAATCAAGCGTTGTACTTGTCGAATTATGACGTCACAATTAAGGCACCGATGACATCACCATCAACATATCTTATTCCCCATGGTGAGTACTTGACAATGAGCCATGTTTCATTTTTTTCCCATTGAGCGGTTTGGGAGATAGAGGTGTAGCGTTTTTCCAAGATGGCGTCCGTACCACATGACCTATGACGTCATAATTATGAATAAAAAAATTCTACAGTGGGAGGCGCTTCTATGGTAAAATTTTGTGTCAATCGGACCAACGGTTGTCCACACGGCACACGTACTGAACTGAATGCTTAACCCCGCTTTTCGCTTCGCGAGCACAGGGTAAAGATAGATGTGCAGTGAACATGAGGAACGAGTGATGGAAATACATAGTTATAAAAATAAAAAGAATAACGAAGAAAATTGAGATACGACTTTTAAACTTTATTTGTCGATCAAGAAACAGGTGTTCATGTGTTTGTCATGTTTTGCCACCAAAAGCCTGTGCATGTCATATTCTTTATTTTCTCACAGAATGGAACCGAGCAATTCGCAGCAAATGGAAACAAAATGGCGGACACGGCCCATGTGAATAGAATTGTCTAGACATGCCGTGTCAGGATTCTTTGTATGCAGGGGTCTAATTGGGGGGTACGGACACCAGACAGGGACAGTGGTGCCTGGTGAAGGTGTAGATGAAGCGGAGTGTGAGAATGACATTGGGATGGGTCTTGGCATTCGGGAGTTTGTCATTTAGGTCCCACACGTTTTTTTGTTGTTGTTTTTTTGTTGTTGTTGTTGTTGTTGGGTTTTTTGTTGCTTTTTGTATACAAGATCAAGGCTCGTGTTGGAGCGAGCACATTAATCACAAAATAAAAACGAACACACAAAACATAATAAAGGGAGTGGGAGAGAAGATGGGGAGAGAGAGGGAAGCACACAAGTACAACAGTAGAGAACAGGGACATTGGGAGATCTGTGGGAGGGAGAGGGCTTGGGGGGAAGAGGCATGGGAAGGGGGGGGGGGGGGAGGGGTGGGAGAGGTATAAAACACATGGACATTGCTAGGACTTCCAGGAAAGAAGTCGGAATTTAAAAAAGTGGATCTGGAGAGTGAGGAAGTTTGTTCCAGAGGCGGGAGTAAAGAGGAATGAAAGTGAAGGTGAGCAGAGAGTCTTGATTTTGGCAATTTCACCAGAAGAGGGTTGCTGGCAGATCTTGTGCGACCTAAACAGGGTTGGATGTTACAAAAAGGGTTGGATTTAGTGATTCCAAGAGCAGAGAGAGAGAAAGATTGGGATGCGGGATTGGGATGTTAACGATGACGAGGACGGTTAAAGGCACAAAGGAAGCGATTATATGAGCACCATGGTGGATGAGGCACGAGTTTGCGAGTGATTTTGGGATGGAGTAAAAAGGAGGGAGAGAAAAGAAAGCAGAATGGGAGAAAGGAATTTGTAAGTGAGTTTGTGGGGAGATTGAACATTTTTAAATTATCATTTAAATTGAAGCCAAGTCAACTTGTGAAATGACATTTTCAATGACGTTTCTCCACCAGTCGGTAATTATCATTTTCACTTTGAAAACAAAATGGCACCAAAAGGTTTGTATTTTGTTTGTGCGTTGATGACAAAGATTAATATGTGCGAATCACGGACCTGTCCACGTGACCATGTGTTGCTGTGCAACTGCACTGAACTCAAACATTAGGGTGTGCAAGTTGGAAGCATTTGGAATCGAAGGCTAAGATTATCGGGATGTTGACCAAGGAATGCTGTGTATCGGTAACTGGGAACACAGAGCCAATTCCAGCACTCGGTAGAGCCTGGTGACCCTGGTGTTGGGCTAGCGGCTAGGGTGCCGGCTTAGGATCCTAGGATCCTGGGTTCGAATCCCGGTCGATCGCTGAATTAACGCCAGGGGGGTTGACTCAGCCTGTCATCCTTCCGAGGTCGGCTAATTGAGTACCAGTACACTGGTAATTCCCTGTTTGTCGTTAAAGGCGGCAAAAAGGGTTGGCGTCAGGAAGGGCATCCGGCCGTAAAACATTGCTTCAAAAAGGGGACCGAAAAACAACAACAACCACGGTTCCCGAAAAAGGCCAACCCCCGCTTGCGGGGAAAAAATGGCCTCTAAAGGTGGTAGAGCGCACATACCTCCTCCAGAACGAACACTTTCCATTTCCTATCCCACTGATAGACTGGAACTGCATCCGCACCTGAACCAAAATCGAATCGCTTGGTTTTGCCACCTGAGCAACGAATCCACCTAGTTTTGTCATAATCCGTCCACAACGTTTTGAAACATCATCCTGTACATCATTTTTGGCCCAATCATTCAATTATGAAGAATGACTTAGAAAATTTAAAATGTCTCGTACATGTGGATCCGGATCTGGATCCCCACCAAAATCGAGCCGGTTCGTCCCAGTCACACACCCAACCTGTCCACCGAGCTTCATCTAAACCTGTCAAGAAATTTGAGATATCCTGCTCACAGACAAACAGACAGGAGTGGAAACAACCTCCTTTCACCTTTGGTGGCAAATCGGAAGTCGTGATATGTCGGCCATGCTCGTAGAGCGAGAGAACTGACGAAAATCTCTCCTGCCCTCCCTCCTCTCCTGCCCCCCATTCCGCCCCATTCCTCCTCTCCTACCCCCCATTCCTCCTCTCCTGCCCCCATTCTGCCCCATTCCTCCTCTACTGCCCCCCATTCTGCCCCATTCCTCCTCTCCTACCCCCCATTCCTCCTCTCCTGCCCCCATTCTGCCCCATTCCTCCTCTACTGCCCCCCATTCCGCCCTTTGCTTCCTGTCCTACCACCCAATTCGTCCCACACCCACTGACTGTTTGTCGAAAACTCCCTCTATCTTGGCTTCAACTTTGTTGTTGTTTCCCTCCTCTCTCAACTGTTCTTTTTGTCCTGATGTGTTCAGTGTCGTAATATGAGTGAGCTCTTACACGAGCCTCGACTTTGTATTCAAAAATATATATATATATCGCTATTGGGTGGGTGGCTGAGCAACCCTGGCCACTACCTGTATGTACTACCTCTGTATCAATGACAACACTACCTGTATGTACTACCTCTGTATCAACGACGTGTAAACCTGCACCGAGATGACCTAGGAAACGATGCGGGTCACCCAAACACAGAGCAAGAGAGATGGTTCGTTACAAATATTGGGAGGATCAATATTGAGAAATTCAGCCATGACCATGGCCAGCGGAAAGGATGGAAATCCCTGTTTATGAGGCCTATAAGTTGCTAATGGGCAGAAGTCAATACCTATTGACGTCATTTCATCCAGTCATGTGGCTCATTTGCAAAGAACATTGAACATTTTCACATTTTTCTGGTCGGCCTATGCCATTTTCCTGAATGTTTAATCCATACCAAGCTTGTGTAAATTGAGGCCTGCAGTCACCGTATATAAATGTTTCTTTTTGAACGTTTCCCATTTCGATGTGACTCGTTATTGTTTGTTTTTATTTATTTATTTTTGTTTGCCATTTCCTCCTCTACCCCTGCCTGGCGGACCACAGCGATTCGACGCAAGGAGAATGGCTGGTACGATGAGGAACACCCTCTCGTTTTCCTCTTCCTCGGCTCATCTGGCATTGGTTTGTCTTGTATTCACTTTTGACCAAAATTGTCTTTGATCACTTATGTTGGAGACTGCATCAGAAATTAACGGCCGACTATGTTGTGTTTCTTTTGGCCTAAATTTTATTTATTTGCTCTAAAAATGAAAACACATGGTTGGTTTTATTACTGATTAATTTATTGCTCAGTTAATTTATTTGCCTTTACCTAATTATGGGTGGAATTGCATTATGGTTCATTATGAGATGGAGAGAGGCAGAGAGAGAGATAGGCAGAGAGAGGGAGAGAGGGGCAGAGAGAGAGAGAGAGGGGCAGAGAGAGAGAGAGAGAGAGGGAGAGAGAGGGAGAGAGGGGCAGAGAGAGAGATAGAGGCCGAGAGAGAGAGAGAGAGGGGCAGAGAGAGAGAGAGAGAGAGAGGCAGAGAGAGAGGCAGAGAGAGAGGCAGAGAGAGAGAGGCAGAGAGAGAGAGAGAGAGGGGCAGAGAGAGAGAGAGGCAGAGAGAGAGAGAGGGAGAGAGAGGGATAGAGGCTGAGAGAGAGAGAGAGAGGGGCAGAGAGAGAGGCAGAGAGAGAGGCAGAGAGAGAGAGAGGCAGAGAGAGAGAGAGAGGCAGAGAGAGAGAGAGAGAGAGGCAGAGAGAGGCAGAGAGAGAGAGAGAGAGAGAGGCAGAGAGAGAGAGGGGCAGAGAGAGAGAGAGAGAGGCAGAGAGAGAGAGAGAGAGGCAGAGAGAGAGAGAGGCAGAGAGAGAGAGAGAGAGAGAGAGGCAGAGAGAGAGAGAGAGGCAGAGAGAGAGAGAGGCAGAGAGAGACTTTTGTATCCTTTTATTATAAAAGTATAAAACCATTCCACAAAGCAGTGTTAAACCAAGCAACGAGTTCAAAGAAACATTGTATAAGGATCATAAACACACCAAAAAAGAACAAAGGATATTCAAAAGAAATCAGCAAGTATAAAAATTTTACCAACCAAAGGTGAGGACACAAACAGAAACCACAAACAATTTTAAAGGAAATGCTCACGCAAGAGCTATGAACACATCAAGAGCAAATTAAGCGTTTGATTAAATTAAGTGAAAAATTGACAAAGGGAAAGAGAGGGGGGGGGAGAGAGAGAAGGGGAGAGAGAGAGGGGGAGAGAGGGAGGGAGGGGGAGAGAGAGAGAGAGAGGGAGAGAGGGAGAGAGAGAGAGAGAGAGAGAGAGAGAGACTTTTTTTTCTTTTTTTTCTTTTTCTTTTTTTTTATTGGTGATCCCAATGCGATCCAAATGGACAGACCAGGAGACAAACCTCGCACAACCAGTAGCCGGGAGCGACAGAGCATCCGTGTCCTTCCCAACCGTGTTCCTTTCTGAATGCACCATGTAACACGTCACCATGTTCACTGCTGGAGGAATGTTTGTGAACGCATTACATCATAACACTTTTCCGATATGTTTTCCTTGATGAACTTGGGGACTTGTGAGCCACTCCAGAGGTGTTGGAAAAAGGCCGATCGTAATGGGCAGGTGCTCCATCTTGGAGGTGCTCCATCTTGGAGGTGCTCCATCTTGGAGGTACGCCATCTTGCAGGCACGCAATGTTGCAGGTTATCCATCTTGCAGGTCATCCATCTTGCAGGTGCCCCATCTTGTAGGTTCTCCATCTTACAGATGCTCCATCTGTATGACGCTTTGGAGTTGCAAGCTTTCTGGGGCTACAGCGGTGATCCGTTCACTCATTTACCCCCGGGTCGAGCTGTAACCCCCCCCCCCCCCCCCACCCCCCCACAAATTTGGAGAGAGAGAGAGAGAGAGAGAGAGAGGGGGAGAGAGAGAGAGGGAGAGAGAAACATTCGACATTTGTCCCCGTTTGTTGCCAGGAAAACATTGTTCACAGTGAAAACCCAAAAAACAATTCAAGGCGATGGCTGTACAAGTTTAAAATGGGAGACAAGATAAATCATAAATTCATTGTAAGAGAACCATCAGCCAGTTGACATAAGGATGCCTTGACACACCACCGTTGTGAGAACACTGTGCAATCATTCGATTGAAACTCAAGATTTACACGCGATGTGACGAAGGCTTTAAAGAGGTGAACAGCATCATCAACAGAATTACAGGCATTTTGCATCCTGTGTTTTCTCGACAGGTATATGGCAAGTTTTGCTTCAGAAGACAAATAGTTGGCTAAAAGGCACTCATCTTTACACAGGCGGGAAGTGGTGAAACCGAAGATAAAAACACAATGCGTAAAAATTAGGCCAAGCCCCCGGACCACACGCGATAAAACTGTAAAAAGGGGTGCCAACCGAGGACAATCAACAAAAATGTGAGAAATGGTTTCCGTCGCACCGCAAAACGGACATAATTCCGTGTTATCGGAACATATGCGATGCGATAAAACATGTGATGGTAAAATGTAGTGCGCCAGCCGCCATTGTAAGTCTCCGGAGCGCTTGGCGATGGGGGCCTTGTACATAGTAAGCCAATTGATGGTGGTGGAAGGAGTGGTCCGGAACATTCTCCCCCAGTGCGCTTGCGGTTCTGCGGGTCTATCGTGAACAAGGGTTAAAACACACAAAGCATAAACACAAGATTTCTCCATCAAATGAAAAGGGGTGAAGCCCTGAAAATGAAGTAGAAGTCTAGGAAAGAGAAATTCGGATAAAGAAGGACTAGCTTCCGCCTGTGGGGCCCATTTTAGCCCGGTTCCCTTGAAAAAACGCAGGATCACAGAAAAGATCCTTCCTATGACTCGAATGGATCGAACTCCGGTGGCTACAGCAATGTCAGCAGCTGGCTTCCACTTGTAAGGAAAAGGGGTTCTGAGATGTTTAACCTTGATGCATCCGACGTCGATAAACTTTTGCATAAAAGCACGGTTACTGCAGACCCCTTCAAATATGGGGTTTAGAAAGATGGGCTCGTTTAAAAACAGCTCAAGAGAATAGTTCCTGTTGTCACGGCGAACAGGAACCGCTTGCCATGCCTCCAGCATACTCCTATAGAATAGAGGAACTGGTGTTACATCAACTTTTGTGGTGTCTATAAGGAACAGTTCTTGGTCGTAGTTGAGTTTCCCTGCTTGCTGAAGCAGGCAGTGAGCCGACGCTTTCCACGAGACGTCGGTGTACAGCAGCCTACGAAGTGAAAGGAGGTGAAAAGCCATCACTTTGCTAGAAACAGCAATCAGTCCATGTCCTCCTTGAGCAGCAGGCAGGCTGAGCACACCAGGTCGAAGCCAGTGCTTACCTCCCCAAAAAAAGTCGATAAAAGTAGCTTGTAGCTTTTTGAGAATGAAATCTGGGGGCTGCAGTGCCATTAAAACATGCCAAAGCATTGATGCCGCAAGATTATTTACAACAAGGGTTCGGCCTCGATAAGAAAGTTGACAAAGTAAACCCCTCCATTTCAGCAACCGTCTCTCAGTTTTGATTATAAGTGACTCCCAGTTTTTTTAAATGAAGTTTCCAGGGCCAAGAAAAACACCGAGATAAAGGATTCCATCCCTTGTCCATTCAAGTTGTTCGGGCAGAGTTGGAGGAATGGCTCCATTTTGTGGACCAAGGTAAAGAGCACTGCTCTTCTTCCAATTGACCTTTGCAGAGCTTGCCAAACTAAATTCATGGACACATTGGACCAAGGCGGAGACATCTTCATCCGAATGAACGATTACGCAAAGATCGTCCGCATAAGCGATCACCTTAACTGGGTGCGCCGTTGGTTGCGGAAGGAAACCGAGAAGACGTGCACGCAAGCGAACAAGCAAAGGTTCAAGTGCGAGGGAGTACAGGAGGCCAGACAAAGGACATCCTTGGCGAATGCCTCTACTGGCCAGGAAAGGTGGACATAAAATATTGTTAACCTTGAGTAGACTAAAGATATTATTATACAGTAACTGTACGTGAGAGATAAAAATTTCTGGAAACCCAAACCCACGTAAAACCGAAAAAAGATAAAAGTGATCAATGGTGTCAAAGGCCTTTTCTTGGTCTAAAAAAACCAAACCAACATTTCTTTGTTTAAGATCACAGATATCAATTAAATCACGCACGATAAAAATACTGTCATGTATTGTCCTTTTCGGAACACAGTAGCATTGATCGGGGTGTATGATGTCGCCAATCATGGGCCTGAGCCGGTTGGTAAGAGCCTTGGAGAAAACTTTGTAATCCGTACAAAGCAGTGAGATGGGACGCCAATTTTGCGGTTGCTGGAGGTCTCCTTTCTTTGGGACCAGGGCGAGTACCGCCCTACGACAGCTTAGCGGCAGTAAGCCTAATCGTAGGCTGTCAACCAAAACTTCGAGTAACTCTGGTCCCAGGAGGTCCCAGAAAGCTTTGTAAAATTCTGCAGGTATCCCATCCAAGCCAGAGGCCTTACCTGAAGGTAAGGTTTGTAAAGCAGCATGGAGTTCTTCCATGGTTAGCTCCTTGTTCAGTTGCAGGCACGCAGACTCCGACAAGGTGGGTAAGGAGGAAGTCAAGGATCCTGTGATCTCGTTATCGATTCCCTTAGCGCGATACAGGTCAGAGAAGTAGTTCTTGAGGGAATACCTGATGTCTTTTTGATCGTGCGTTATTCTTCCTTCCTTCGTCATTACTGAAGTTATCTGCTGACCTCTCTTAGTTCGGACTTCCAGTGCAAAAAAGAACTTGGAGGAGGTATCCAAATGACACAGGTTCTCCATTCGGAGACGAATCAGCGCTCCTCTAGCTTGCTTTGCACATAGATCAGCAAGAAGAGCTTTTTTCTTCGCCAGCAGAGAGTTCGTTCTCTCAGTACTAGAAGCCAAGAGGTTGGATTGCAAGGATAATATTTCCTTGGCAATCAGGGATTGAAGGGCAGAGTTGTGTTGAGTACGATAAGCTCCATATTGTTGGCAAAACAATCTCATCTGTACTTTGGCATTGTCCCACCACTGCCCAAGGCGGGGGAAGGATGGTTTACGTTGGAGCAAGGCCCTCCAGAATGCATGAAATGCATCAACAAACATTTTTTCTTCCAAAAGGCTCACATTAAAGGTCCAGTAGGCAGCACCACGATTCCGAACTGGTAGGCAAGCACAAAGCGTAACCATGTGATGATCTGAGAAGCCACTCGGGACAATGTCCGCGCCACTCACGATATTCAGAAAAATACTGTTAATATAGAACCGGTCCAATCTTGCGAGCGAGAGGCGACTCTTTGAGCACCGACACCACGTATATTGGCGGACAGAAAGATTGCGGATTCTCCACACGTCAACAAGGGAGAACTTGGACAAGGATCTTAACAGAGGCACTGCGCTTGGCTCCTCTCCATTACGATCAAGGGCAGGGTCCACGGTACAGTTAAAATCTCCACCCAAACAGACAAGTCCATTAAAATCAATGTGCATGAGAGATGTTTCCAACTTAGTATAAAAGGCAAGTCTTTCTGTGCTATCACTAGGTGAGTAAATGTTCAGTACCGTGTGTTTAAAACCATTGTGTGTAAAAGTGACTGAAATTAAATACCCTTTGATTATGTCATTAAAAACTATATGAGAGCTACAGAAGGAAGGCTGTAAATAGACAGCTACCCCAGCCCTTGGGTGTTCCAGACTACTAAAAAACCATTTTCCTTTCATTATCCTTTGCCACTCCCCCATACAAGAGGAACTACATTTTGTCTCTTGTAGCAGTAGAATATCGATGCGATTTTCCTTAACAAACTGTTTAACTTCAATTTTCCTTAGGGAAGAACGTCCCCCATTAATATTCAAACTGGCGAAGGAGAAAGCCATGATATAAGGGTGTATATAAACGTGTCAAACAGCTTGGCTGGGCTACATCTGCAGCTCCTTCTTCGCTTTCAGGATACATTTCCGGAGACGATAGACCTGTGATTCGGTCACGCCAAGCTGTCCGGCTTTAACAAGCAGTCGCTTCGCAGAGACCACAAAGCCGATTAGGTCAGGGAAAAAATCTTTAATTTTTACCCGTTTCTTCCGAAAAGTGTCCTGGAGAAATTTTATGATCTCGGAGGGTGGAACACTGGTCTCACCCTCCAAATCTTGGGGAAAACCCGGGTCATTCCAGGCTTCGACACTCCCGGCAGAGGCGAGCGACGAGGTCCCGTCCGAATCACATTCCGAGTGTCGGTCCATGTCCATGACATCAATTTCATGCTCCTGATATGGAGCTGGTGGCTTCACAAGGGAAACGTCACATTCCGCACCCAAAGCAGAAGGAAGAGGAGTATGTGGGGGAGGAGGAGGAGGGGGGGGCGGGAGGATGAGGAGGGGGGGCGGGAGGAGAAAGAAGGGGGATGGGAGGAGGAAGAGGAGTGTGAGGAGGAAGGAGAGTGGGAGGAGGAGGGGGGGTGGGAAGAGGAGGAGGAGTGGGAGGAGGAAGAGGGAGAGGAAGAGATGTACTATCAGGAGAAGTTTCACATTCTGCTGGGGGCAAACCCGGCACGTCATCAGCTGATGCCTTACACTCTGATTCACCTGGGCTCGAGGTTGTCTGCAACTCAGGAACGTCACACACCTCACCCCCAGCAGGAAGAGGGACAAGAGTGGACTCGGCGTTCACATACACGGTGCCTGTGACCACGGGAGTGGTCACATGCGCTTCCTGTTGCACCACACCAACTTCCTGTTCGAGTTCACCAACTCCACAAGCAGAAGCATTATCATCCTCCAGAGCAAGAACGTCGAACCGATTTTCGGTTTTAAAAACCTCAGCTATTGCTGCTTCCAAACGGGACTCGTCATGTTCATCAGCCGGTGCCATCTTTTTTGGACAGCTCGCTGCCACATCCTGACTGTTATCAGTTAAATGTTTTAATTTATGTTTCCTTTTATAAGGAACAACGGTAAAACCCTCACCATCTGCCTGGGGTTGAGCCACCCCCGCCGCCGACGGCTCAGGTAAATTACTCGTGTTTGAGGCATCATGAGGGTCCCCGACTCTAGATGGACCACTTTTTGTGTTAATGGTCTTCACCGGTATCGATGCATCACCGGCGGTATTCTTGGGGCAAACGTTTTTTAAATGCCCCGATTCACCACAATTAAAGCAAGTTATAGTTTCCATTGCAATATAGATTTGATAATTGCGGTTTTTATATTTCAACGTCATAACTGCATTGAGTGATTGAGCGTTATCTTTTAAAATGATATAACAATGACGTCGGAACGACATAACATGCCGAACCGAGGCGTCAGTGCGAAGACGAAGCGGAACCATCGAGACCCGCGACACAACTGTGCCAAAGACACTTAGTGCAGAGACTATCTCTTCACAAGTGAAAAAAGGAGGAATATTGGACAGAGTTAACCGAACGGCCATTGTGTCCAAAGGATTGACGTTAACAAAAATATCCGGCGAGACGGTTAAACCGATTTCAACCGCCTGGGCCACGTGTCGCACGTCCGACAGGAAAACCACGATGCGATGATTCATTTTTGAAGCTGCAAGAACATTCTCGATTCCAACAAGGTCTCCTAAACCAATCACCACATTCTCAACACTAACTCCATCAGGTGGAGTAATTATCACTCCCTCCTTACGAGTGAGCGACTCGTACACACTATTGGACAAACGTCCGTTTGCCATAGCTGAAAAAAAAAATAAGGGAAGTTTAAGTTTAAACAAAAAGAAACCTGTCACAAGCAACCAGCAAGTGAAGGTAAAGGAAAAAGATAAGGAAAAACAATATATAAATGAGGAATCGAAACCACCGACGAGCAGTTCGACCAGAAAAACAAGGCAAATGAAACGCAGGCCCAGAAACCGAAGGTTTCAACAACAACCTGCGAAAACACTTACCGTGCGCTCTCCCGCTCTCTCTCAAGTCTCAACACACACAGGAAACAAGGGGAAAACTTTACAATCAGAAACAGGGACACAATGGAGTGAATAAGGGAAATAGGAAACAGCCAACACAGAGCACTCACGACACGAAGCGAGCAGACGCCATGACACCGCACCCAACGCACTGACAGCCAGCAGATGGCGACAGAGAGAGAGAGAGAGAGAGAGAGAGAGAGGCAGAGAGAGAGAGAGAGAGAGAGGCAGAGAGAGAGAGAGAGAGAGAGACAGAGGCAGAGGCAGAGAGACAGACAGAGACAGAGTGAGATAAAGAGAGAGAAAACTCCAACAGGATACGGGAGGTTGATATCATGATCTAGTTGTGTCCTGCCTCGAGTGGGCATATTGCGCCCATTGTGGGCAGAGCCACGCCCGAAAAAAATGTCTTTTTAGGGGGTAAATGAGTTCAAGCTACATCTTCTCCGAGGGAGTTGGTGGAATCTGACAGGGGTTTCGATATTTGGTTAGGCCAATGTCATGTGTCTAACCCCACGGAGCTCGATTTTTCATTTTCGCCCCAAGGTCAAGGTCACAAGGTCACGAAATTTAGAAAAGTCGATTTTTGATGGTTTTATTACATTGTTCGCTTCCTGATAGGGTGAAATGTCATACATGATCTTATATTATCACATACATCATGAAATACAAGTTTTCCAACAAATTTCAGAATCTTCGACCTTTGAAGGTAACAAAGGTCAAATTTTTAAAGTTGTCGGAATCGAACCGAATTTTCGGTATTGTGTAGCTAACTAACCTCATAACTGATTATACATTATTTTCTATCTCATTTCAAGGTCAGTAACCTTCGTTTTGACATTTCCAGGCCAGCACCACACGCAATTAAGTACAGCTGGCTCTTAAAGGCCTGCGCACGCAGCGCATTGGGGCATGTACACCGCATGTCGGGGGCCGACACCTGCCACGTGGGCCCCCGAACCCGCCAGTCCGGGCCTGTTTCGGTTGTAGTCCATCCTTTGTCATTGAATACCGCTCGCTCGTGAACCATCGTCGTCTCCTGACTTGTTGATGTCAAATTTGTCTCTTTTATGAGGATATGACCTTCCACATCATGCGACCAGATGGGTTGGAAGGCTGTGAGATGGAGCATAAAAGGACCAGTTGTTGTCATTACATGTTAATTTGCTGATGGGAGGTTTATGGAGACTCCATCCTTCTCGTGAAGGACGATTTGCCAAGTTTACTGTATAACAAAAAATAAAAAAATAAACATTTGGTACTTTTTCACCAAATATGAAATGATGAAATATCTCACAATCGCTGTTCCCTTGAGTCCTTGCTGTACTTGGTTACCAAGATTGATCAAGTGCCTGTTTTTCAGGGAAAACTGAACTGGCAAAACAAGTGGCAAAGTACTTGCACAAAGATGTGAAGAAGGTGAGTGGATTGAAAAAGCTTCCAGACTTCACTCCAATATACGAGAATGATTGAATGAATGATCGTTTTAAGGCCATTTTCCCCGCTAGAGCGGGGGTTAGCCTTGCGGGTCCCATGACAATCATGGTTCTGTAGCGGCTACCACTGGGTATACACAATCGCCTTGCACCTACCGAGGACTCGGAGCGATCACCATGCCGGGCTCGTCCAGGACGCCCGGGCATGCCCGCTCTCGACTTGCCAGGCCTCATCCGGGACGCTCGGGCATGTCCAGACACGCCCGGGCATGCCCGCTCTCGACTTGCCAGGCCTCGTCCAGGACGCCCGGGCACGCCCCCTCTCGCCTTTCCCGGGCAAACGCTCCGGGATAATGTGTATATATATTGCTGCCCGATAAACGGGCTTTTCAGAGTACCCGAGTTGATTTGACACAATAAAGAAACTCGGACGAATTCCAGCTTTTTGTCGCGTCCATTCTTCCGATTTACGTTGGAGCATAGCTCCTACATTGGTGACCCGACATGGACACGGCAGTTGCCCTCAAACTGCCTACCTTCTGGGAGGCTCACGCGGCGGTTTGGTTCGCCCAGGCGGACTCCCTGTTCGCCCTGCGAGGCATCACGGCCGACGACACCCGCTTCCACCATGTGGTAGCAGCACTCGGCTCAGCCACCGCGGCCCGCGCCCTGAGCCTCCTCGAGAGCCCGCCAGCCACTGACAAATACGACGCGATAAAAAAGCTCCTCCTCGACGCTTTCGCCCTCTCATCAGCGGAACGCGCACGGCGCCTGCTCGACCTGCCCGAGCTCGGCGACACGCTCCCGTCCGAGCGAATGGACTGCATGCTTTCGCTGCTCGGCGAGCACTCTCCGGCATTCCTGTTCCGGGAGCTGTTCCTCCGTCAGCTGCCCAGCCCGGTACGCCTCACCCTGGCAAGCACGACGATCACGGATCCCCGCGCCCTCGCCAGGGAAGCCGACAAGATCTCCGCGGCAGGCCAACGCATTGGAGCAGCGACCTGGAGCCCACCGCCGTCCGAAGCAACGCCCATGGCGCCCGAGCACCCGGCACGGTCGACGACCGAACTGCCGACGCAATTGGCGGCCGCTACGCCGCGCCGACCACCTCCAGCACAACGACCGGGGCCTCCACCTGACCAGGCGTGGTGTTATTATTATGCCAGGTTCTGACAGAAGGCCCGGACATGCCGACCCCCGTGCACCTTCGGCAAGCCGGGAAACGGCCGGGCCGGCGTTCATTACCAGCCATGATCGCCGGCCACACGGGCAACTTACTTTTCATCACGGACAAAGAGTCCGGACGGCGCTTCCTGTGTGACACCGGCGCCCAACTGAGCGTCATACCCGCCTCCGATCAGGACAGGCAGTCCGCGGTTTGCGGCCCCTCCTCGGTTGCGGCCAACGGATCGGCCATCCGCACCTTCGGCCCGCGCAACGTCACCCTCTGCTTCGGCGGCCAACGCTTTAATTGGACTTTTGTAACCGCAAGCATGCCCATGGCTCTGCTAGGCGCCGACTTCCTCTGCGCACACGGACTGCTGGTGGACGTCCAACGGCGTCGCCTCATCAATTCCGAGACCTTCAGCTCCCTGGCATGCACATTGAGCAGCTCCGCTCCGACCGAGCTGGCATGCACCCTCCCTGCGGCGAACGAGTTTGCTCGCCTGCTCACGGAGTTCCCGGCCCTCACGCGGCCGATGTTTTCGGCCGTCGCAGTACGACATGGGATCGAGCACCACATACCTACCACGGGCCCGCCGGTCTACGCCAGAGCCCGCCGCCTCGACCCAGCCAAACTCGCCATGGCCAAAGCCGAGTTCGACGCTTTGGAACACCTTGGCATCGTGCGGCGCTCCGATAGCGCGTGGGCTTCGCCACTACACATCGTCCCAAAACCAGGGGGCGGCTGGCGCCCATGTGGCGACTACCGCCGCCTTAACGACGCTACCACCCCCGACAGGTATCCGATCCCGCACATCCAAGACGTATCCGCCCGTTTGGCAGGACGGGTCATTTTTTCAAAGATCGATTTAATACGGGGATACCACCAGGTACCTGTCAGGGCGGCCGACGTCCCAAAAACGGCCGTCATCACGCCGTTCGTCTTATTCGAATTCCTGCGAATGCCGTTTGGCCTCAAGAACGCGGCTCAGGCGTTCCAGCGCTTGATGGACGGCGTGCTGCGCGACCTGCCATTCCTCTTCGTTTACCTGGACGACATCCTCGTCGCCAGCACGTTCCGGGCCGAGCACCTCCTCCACCTCCGAACACTGTTCGGGCGCCTCAGCGAGCACGGCCTCATCGTCAACCCGGCCAAATGCCACTTCGGCACGACAGCCGTTGATTTTTTGGGCCACCACATCACCAAGAACGGGGCCGTGCCGCTGCCAACCAAGGTCGAGGCCATCACCACGTTTCCGCGTCCCCGCTCCATAAAGGCCTTGCAGGAATTCCTGGGAATGGTGAATTTCTATCACTGCTTCGTGCCCCGCGCTGCTCAACTCATGCGGCCCCTCTACGAAGCCCTCCGGGGCAAGCCGGCCAAGCACGAGGTCGTCTGGTCCGCAGCAATGGACGCGGCCTTTAAAAGCTCAATGCAGGCCCTCGCCGACGCAACACTGCTCGCTCACCCGGTGCTCAACGCTCCCATCGCCCTCACCACGGATGCCTCCGACTACGCGGTGGGCGCCGTACATGAGCAATGGGTGAACGGGGTTTGGCAGCCACTCGCTTTTTTCAGCCGGTAACTCCGGCCGAACGAGCTCAAATATAGCACGTTTGACCGTGAGCTCCTCGGTCTACACCTGGCCGTTCGCCATTTCCGCCACCTCCTGGAGGGCCGACCCTTCACGGCGTTCGTCGACCACAAGCCGTTGGTTTACGCAATGGCCAAGGTCACGGAGCCGTGGTCTGCCCGCCAACAGCGCCACCTCTCCGCCGTGTCGGAGTTTACCACGGACATCCGGCACGTCGCCGGCAAAGACAACGCCGTGGCCGACTGTCTTTCTCGGGCCAGCGCGAACGCGGTCCACCTCGGCGTGGACTTCGCGCTTATGGCGGCGGACCAAACCACCAACACCAAGCCCTCCGGGCGGCGGACACGGGCCTCCGCCTGGCCGACATCCCCTTCGCGGACACTGTCCTGCTGTGCGACATCTCCCAAGGCCAGCCTCGCCCCATCGTGCCCGTTACCTGGCAACGCCACATCTTCGCCTCCCTCCACGGCCTTTCCCACCCGGGCTGGAAAGCTTCCCAGAAGCTGGTGTCGGCGCGATTTGTCTGGCACGGCCTTCGAAGGGCCGTCCGCGATTGGACCAGCACCTGCACAGCCTGCCAACAGGCCAAGGTCCACCGACACGCCCAGGCCCCGCTGGCACCTTTCACCGTGCCCAAACGACGTTTCGACCACGTCAACGTGGACCTGGTGGGCCCCCTCCCCCCATCATGGGGTTTCACACACCTGCTCACCATGGTGGACAGGACCACCAGGTGGCCGGAGGCCGTTCCCCTCGTCTCCACCACCACCGCCGACGTGGCGCAGGCTTTCATCGCCACCTGGGTCGCCCGCTTCGGCGCACCGGCGGACATCTCGTCGGACCGCGGACCGCAGTTCACCTCCGAGCTGTGGGGCACGGTCGCCCGCAACCTGGGGGTCAAGCTCCACCGTACTACGGCCTACCACCCCCAAGCCAACGGGTTGTGCGAGCGATTCCACCGCTCCATGAAGGCCGCGCTCATGGCCGGCCTTCAGGACGGCGGTTGGGCCGACCGGCTGCCGTGGGTCCTTTTGGGCCTCCGCACGGTCCCCAAGGAGGACCTCCGGGCGTCCACCGCCGAGCTCGTCTACGGCCAGACGCTATGCGTCCCGGGCGAATTCGTGCCCGACGCTACCAGTCCCTGGTCCGCAGCTCACCAGCGCTCGGACCTCCAGGAGACCGCCCGACGGTTTGCCCCGTGCCAACGTCCCACCACGGTGACCCCCAGTCCTACGTCCCCCCAACGCTTCGCACAGCGGAGTACGTTTTTGTGCGTCATGACGCACATTGGGGGCCACTCCGGCCGCCGTACGACGGACCCTTCCGGGTCCTGTGACGGGACGACAAGTCGTTCGTCATCGACATCGGCGGCAGGTCGGACCGGATTGCGGTGGACCGCCTCAAGCCGGCGCACTTGGACATCGACCAACCGCCACGGTTGGCCCTTCCGCCGCGGCGAGGCCGCCCCCCGTCCACGGTGCCCCCCACTCGACCGCCCACCACTACACCGGTTCCTCCCCCCCCCCCCCCCCACGACCCGCCAGGGGTCGCTTCGGCCGGGTCATCAGGACCCCCCTTAAATTGACCCTGCCGGTGCAAGTCGATTCTGGGGGGACGTGTGTAGCGGCTACCGCTGGGTATACACAATCGCCTTGCACCTACCGACGACGCGGAGCGATCACCATGCCGAGCTCGTCCAGGACGCCCGGGCATGCCCGCTCTCGACTTGCCAGGCCTCGTCCGGGACGCCCGGGCATGCCCGCTCTCGACTTGCCAGGCCTCGTCCAGGACGCCCGGGCACGCCCCCTCTCGCCTTTCCCGGGCAAACGCTCCGGGATAATGTGTATATATATTGCTGCCCGATAAACGGGCTTTTCAGAGTACCCGAGTTGATTTGACACAATAAAGAAACTCGGACGAATTCCAGCTTTTTGTCGCGTCCATTCTTCCGATTTACGTTGGAGCATAGCTCCTACAGTTCCCTGTTTGAGGCAATGTTTTTTTTATGGCCGGATGCCTTTCCTGACGCCAAGATACGAGGCTTTATTCAAATCGATCTTTGGCATTCTACACAACAGGCAATAATATCATCAGTCTTACAAATCCCAAAAAGCATTATAACGCAAAGCCAAGCAGTTCAAACATTAGTCATGAATCCCAGTTACTTCTTACCAATAAAATCCAGCGCTCATCTCTGCATAACTCATTCAGCAGACAAGATACTGACCCCCTCTCTGACCGAGTGCTCGCCCCTAAATATGCATCCAATATGACCCACGCCTACTGAGGCTCTTCTTTTTCTTCATATTCACTACAGTGAGTGTCACCAGCACTTGAAAAACAGAGTCATATGAGACGATTTGGTCAGTGAGGAAGAACGGACTGAACGTGACCTATTTCATAAATCCTCTTTATCCAAACATAAACTTATCTTTTGTTGCCTGGAAAGCACAAGTAAAAAAAAGTGCAAGAGATCGCATTGGATGAATATGAACGAATGATCGTTTTAAGGCCATTTTCCCCGCAAGAGCAGGGGTTAGCCTTGCGGGCCCCATGACAATCATGGTTCCCTGTTTGAGGCAATGTTTTTTTATGGCCGGATGCCCTTCCTGGTGCCAACCCTTAGTCGCCTCTTACGATGCGCAGGGATACGGTGTACCTATTCTAAATCGGGGTACACACCGGGATCAGTCATCCCAGCAAGCTGGTACTCAATTTGCCGACCTCGGAAGGATGACAGGCTGAGTCAACCCCCCTGTTGTTAATTTAGCGATCGACCGGGATTGGAACCCAGGATCCACGGATCCCAAGCCGGCACCCTAACCACTAAGCCAACACCAGCCTAAAAAAGGAGAAACTGCGAGATGAGTTTTAATCAATAAGTTATGCTCTGATATAAAAGGAAGTTCATCGACAGTGTCACACAACCTTTATCATCTTCATCATCACTTAAATTCAATTAATGTAGTTTTAATTCCACATTTTCCCAAATTTAAATTTTACAAATGCTGTACATGGTGTTTTCCCGGTGTGTACCCTGGTTAGAATAGGTACACCGTATCCCTGCGTGTCGTAAGAGGCGACGAAGAGGCTTGGCGTCAGGAAAGGCATCCGACCATAAAAACATTGCCTCAAAAAGAGAACCATGACAATTACAACTACATATGGGCAGGGTACAGCCCGAAGTGGAGATCGGTTTCTGAGGTTTGGGACATGGAATGTAGGGACAATGACAGGGAGATCAGGAGAAGTGGTGGAAGTATTGGTCAGAAGAAGAGTGGACATATGTTGTGTGCAAGAGACGAGATGGAAGGGAAGTGGTGTGAGAATGGTGAAGGGTAGGCAGGGACAGAAATACAAGTTTGTGTGGCAAGGGTGCCCAGAAGGCATGAATGGTGTTGGTGTCCTGTTTTCTGAGGAGTATGTAGACAGTGTGGTGAGTGTGACTAGAGTGAGTGATAGGTTGATGATAGTGAAAATGATGATTGCAAAGCTCTTGGTGAACGTCATCTCGGGATATACTCCGCAGGTTGGTCGGAGCGATGCAGAGAAGGACAAGTTCTGGTGTGCGATAGAGAAGCTGATGGAAAACGTGAAAGATGAGGAAGTGTGACCTCTCAAAGGTCACAAGAAACTCATTTTGCAATAAATGTTCGTTTCCCATAAATCGTACACTTTCAAAAATCCAATCTCACCCCTCGCCTCCAAATCTTCCCCATAACCCCTCCCCTCCAAATCTTCCCCATCACCCCTCCCCTCCAAATCTTCCCCATCACCCATCCCTTTCAAATCTCCCCCCTTGCCCCCTCCCTCCTAAACTACCCCCTCACCCCTCCCCGCCAAGACGCCCCCTCGCCCCTCCCCTCCTAGACTCCTGCCTCACCCCTCCCCTCCAAATCTCCCCCATATCCCATCCCTTTCAAATCCCTCCCCTTGTCCCTTCCCTCCCAAACTCCCCCCTCACCCCTCCCCTTCAAATCTCCCCACCCTCATTGCTTCTCAATTTCCCCCCTCTCACTCCCCCTCCTCAAAGCGTCCTCCCCGCTTCTTCCCCCTTCAAACTCTCACCTCCATCTCCCCCAACCTTCTGCCTCGCTCTTCCCCCTCCTCAAATAACACCTCATTGTGGCTCACCCAATCACCATCAAACCTTTTGTCCGCCCCATCCTTCCCTTTCTCCGAGCTATTCTGAAATCTCTGACACACCTTCAACAGCTCTCCCTATCTCTTCCACCTCTTCCACATCTTACCCTACCCCTCCTCCCCCCTGTTCTGTATCTGATGCTCCCCCTTCCTCTTCATTAACGGTATGGACCTCAAACATCCGGGGCCTTCGTTCAAACTTAACTGATCTCTCCATACAGGTTGCTTCTGTCAAACCAGACGTGATCTGCTTAACAGAAACTTTCCTCCTTTATGATGTCTCTGATTCCATAGTATCTCTCCCGGGCTACTCCCTCCTCCGGTATGATAGACCTGAGCCTCGTCCTGGAGGCGGGGTTGCTATCTTTATCAAAAACTCTCTTCCTCACTCGCCCTGCACTGCACTCTCTCCACCTCACCCCCAGGAATACCTCTGGCTATGGCTTCCCCTTCGCTCCCACCTCTTGTTCATATGTGTGTTGTACCGTCCACCAAACAGTGATGACTCCATCTACATCTCGCTGTCTGATGATATGGACCAACTTCTATCTACTCATCCCAACTCTCTCTTCCTCATATGTGGTGATTTCAATTGTCACCATGCCAGTTGGCTGGGTGTGGGTACCTCTCTCACCAGCCATGGCTCTTCAGCAAAGGACTTCTGCGACTCACTGGGACTGACACAATCTGTCAATTTCCCGACCCGGATCTCAGTCAACGGAACATCTTCTCTTCTGGACTTGGTTATGACTAACTTCCCTGAAAATGTCTGCTGCTCTTCTTCTGCTCCGATCGGATCATCTGATCATGTCCTTGTTAAAGTGGACATCTCTCTGACCATCCTCAGGGAGCCTGCTCAGCGTCGACGAGTCTGGCATTTCACTCAGGCCAACTGGCACGGTCTTCAAGCAGCCATCAATCATCTGGACTGGTCTCCCATCTCTACCACCTCTGACATCAACTCATCCTGGGAATTCTTCCAAAGTAAATTGCTCTCTCTCATGCACAGATTTATCCCATCTCGTCTTCAGTTGTCATACCCTTCCTCCCGTCCATGGTACACGGAATCTTGTGGTGAGGCTGTTGCCCAGAAACAACTTGCCTTCGTCTCCTGGAAAACAAATCCAACGGAAGGAAATCTCATTTCCTTTCACAAAGCCCGAAACAAGTGTGTGTCCACCCTCAGGAGAGCCAGGAAACAATATCTCTCCGTTCTCAAGACCGAACTCTCTTATCTGTGTCCCTCTTCCAAATCCTGGTGGCGTCTGGTCAAATCCGTTTCTGGTGTTTGTTCCCCCTCCATCCCCTCCCTTACCTCAAACGGCTACACAGCTGACTCCGCACGTGAAAAAACTGAATGCCTCAACTCTGTGTTTGCCTCTAAATCTTGTGTCCCAAACCCATTCCTCTCTGTACCCACCATACCCAGTCGTACCCTGCTGCTCCTGGACTCCGTGTCCTTTCCTCCTGACAAGGTGGAAAAGTTTCTGTCAACCCTCGACTCTGATTCTGCAACTGGACCCGACGGCATCAGCCCACGGGTCCTAAAATCCTGCTCTGCTGCTCTATCTCACCCTCTCTCTGTTCTCTTCACCCTCTCTTTTGCTCAAGGTCAACTGCCATCTGCTTGGAAATCAGCCAACATCACCGCTTTGCACAAAAAAGGTGCAAAAACAGATCCTAGCAACTACAGACCAATCAGCCTTCTCCCAATTATCAGCAAAGTCATGGAATCCATCATTGCTTCGGATATGAAATCTTTCCTCTTCTCCAATGGCTTGATCTCTGATCATCAATTTGGTTTCAGACCAGGTCACTCTACTCTGGACATGCTGCTTCTGCTGTCTCAACAATGGATGGAGGTCCTCAATGCCAAACAGGAAATTAGAGCTGTCTCCCTCGACATATCACGTGCCTTCGACACGGTCTGGCACCCCGCTCTGCTCACCAAACTCTCCTCCTTTGGTATCCATGGAAATCTCCACGCATGGCTGGCGGACTTCCTCTCTAGTCGTCGTCAACGTGTGGCCCTGAATGGGTTTCTCTCATCTCCTCTTCCTGTTCAGGCTGGAGTTCCCCAAGGCAGTGTTCTGGGCCCCGTGCTTTTTCTGGTCTTCATCAATGATCTCTCTGACTCTCTCGAAAATCCTCTCTATCTCTTTGCTGATGACTCCACTCTCTGCCGCTCCTTTCCTCTTCCCTCAGATCGGGAGTCTGCTGCCTCCTCACTCTCTGAAGACCTGGACAAAATCACAGACTGGTCAAACAAGTGGAACATGTCTTTCAATCCTGACAAATCTCACACTCTTACTATGTCTCTCCGAAAAGATCGACTGGACAACCCTCCCATCTACTTTCTCAACAATCCTCTCCAAGAAGTTCTGTCGCTCAAGATTTTGGGTCTCACTATCTGCCATGATCTTTCTTGGGAAAACCACATTTCCAAGCTGGCCTCCAAAGCCAGTCGCCGACTGGGCATCCTCCGTCGTGCGAAGTCCTTCCTCGGCACACCTGAGCTCCTCACCACATACAAGGCTTTCATCCGCAGCTCAATGGAATACTGTTCTCCCCTATGGGCCGGTGCTCCTGCCTCACACCTAGCTCGGCTTCACGCTGTTGAAACCAAAGCTTTCAGAATTATTGGAATCTCCCGCGATGAAGCTATCTCTGAGGGCCTTTCACTCACTCACCGCAGGCAGGTAGGTGGTCTTTCTGTCTTCTACCGACTCCTCTCCGGCCTTGCACCCCCAGCTCTCTCTGTGCTCTGTCCCCCAAATATTCCTACAGGTCGCACAAGATCTGCCAGCAACCCTCTGATGGTTAAACTGCCGAAATCTCGGCTCTCTGCTCACCTTCACTCTTTCATTCCTCTTTTCTCCCGCCTCTGGAACAAACTCCCTCACTCCCTTCAATCCCACTCCTCCCTCCAGGTCTTTAAAACAGCTGTTCACCACCATCTCTTATCTTCCCCCATCCAAAACCTTGATCTTTTCTACCCCCGCTAATTCACCCCAGATCCACCTTGTTTGAAATTCCAACTTCTTTCCTGGAAGTCCTGGCAGTGTCCATATGTTTTATACCTCTCCCACCGCCCCCTTCCCATGCCCCCCCCCCCCAAAGCCCTCGCCCTCTCTCAGATCTCTCGATGTCTCCATGTCTCTCGGTCCCTGCTCTCAAATGTTGTGTTTGTGTCCTTCCCCCTCTCTCCCCATCTTGTCTACCGCTCCCGATGTTATATGTTTTATGTGTCGGTTTGTCTTTCTGTGTGATTAATGTTCGCTCTTTCACGAGCCTCGGTCTTGTATACAAAAAAAAAAAAAAAAAAAAAAAAAGTTGATGTGGTAGGAGGAGACCTAAATGGACATGTGGGAAGGAGTATGGACGGTTTTGAGGGAGTTCATGGGGGTTATGGATATGGTGTGAGAAATGGAGAAGGTGAAAGGATTTTGGAGTTTGCTGATGGAGCTGATTTGTTGATTTGTAATACTCAGTTCCAGAAAGGGGATAATAAGCTTGTTACATACACGTCAGGTGGGTCGACGACAACCGTTGACTACCTGATGGTGCGTGGGTGAGATAGGGGGCACCTCCGGGACACAAAGGTGATCCCGGAGGAGGAGGCTGTTTCACAGCACCACTTGGTTGTCTGCGACATAAGGGTGAAAGGTGCGAGGAGAGCTCGGCGGGTGAAGTACCAACCGAGAATGAAGGTGTGGAGGTTGAAAGAGGTGACAGTAAGGGAGGCATTAAAAGAGAGGCTGACTCGGGCAGTGGATGATGTGGTTGAACTTGAACGTGGTTGGATGTCAATGAAAGATAGTCTGTTGGGAGCCGTTGGTGAGGTATGTGAATGGACAAAAGGACCACCGAGGCACTTGGAAACATGGTGGTGGGATGACGAAGTTGGAAAGAGGATTGACGAGAAGAGGAAGCAGTTCAAGGAGTGGCAGAAGGCAAAGGGTACGGGAGCAGAAAAAGCAGAGCATGAAAGTTATAAGGATGGAATGAAGGTATTGGCGATAAAAGCAATGAAGAGTAGAAATGCGGGAGGGCCGACGGGAGTTGTGGGAGATATGTTGAAGGCAGCGGGAAATTGGAGTGTGAAGAGAATGACAGAGATCTGCAATCTGGTGGTGAAAGAAGGCCGCATTCCAGTGGATTGGGAACTGAGTACCCTTGTCCCTCTATACAAGGGGAAAGGTGACCCTCTGGACTGTGGCTTGTATCGAGCGATAAAGTTATTGGAGCATGGAATGAAGGTATTGGAAAGGGTGTTGGAGGGGAGGATAAGGAAGAAGGTGAAGATCGACGAAATGCAGTTTGGATTTATGCCAGGAAGAGGAATGACAGACGTGCTCTTTATTGTGAGGCAGTTGCAGGAGAAGTACATGGAGAAGAGGAAGAAGTTGTTTCTTGGGTTTGTTGATCTGGAGGAAGCATTCGATAGGGTTCCACGTGAAGTTTTGACATGGGCATTGAGGAAGTTAGAAGTGGAGGAATGGTTGATCAGAGTAGTGATGGCAATGTACAAAAGAGCGCGCGCAGCTGTTAGGACGAAGGACGGGAACAGTGGTGAGTTTGAGGTGAAGGTGGGAGTGCATCAGGGGTCGGTACGAAGTCCACTACTATTTGTAGCTGTGATGGAGGTGCTGGCTCAGAACGTAAAGGAGGGTTTACCGTGGGAGTTGTTGTATGCAGATGATCTGCTGTTGATTGCTGAAAGTATGGATGGACTGAAGGAGAAGATGAACAAGTGGAACGAATGTATGGAGACAAAAGGTCTGAAGGTGAATATAGGAAAGACGAAGGTGATGGCAAGTGGTAAAGCATGTGGTGAGGTGGAAAGAATTGGCAAGTGGTCATGTGCTGTGTGCAGGAAGGGTGGCGGAGTGAACTCCATTCAATGTACAATGTGCGCTGAGTGGGTTCATCAAAAATGTAGTGGTTTGAGAGGGTCATCAACCAGTGTGGCAGCTACATTCAAATGTAATGTGTGCACAGAGGGAGCTGCAGATGGAGGAAATGTTGAGTTGGATCTTGGAGACTGCATGAAACTGGAAGGTGTGAAAACATTTTTGCTACCTCAGAGACATGCTGAATGGAGAAGGTGGATCAGACTCGGCAACGGTTGCTCGAGTGAGATGTGCATGGAAGAAGTTTCGGGAACTGAGTGGCGTGGTGATGAGGAGGGGAGTGTCGTTGAAGCTGAAGGGAAAGGTGTATGCTGCATGTGTGAGAAATGTTATGATTTATGGGAGTGAGACATGGGTAATGAACGTAGAGCAGCAACGAAGGCTGGAAAGGGTGGAAATGCGAATGGTTCGGTGGATATGCGGAGTATCGTTGAGAGAGAGCAAGACAAATGATGAATTGCGAAAGATGATGGGAATGGAGCCTGTGATTGATGCTGTGAAGAGGAACAGGTTGTGATGGTTTGGTCAAGTGTTGAGGAAGGATGAAAGTGACTGGTTGAGAAGAGTGATGGAAATGAATGTAGAAGGAAGTAGAGGACGGGGAAGACCGAGAAAGACTTGGCTGAAGATGGTGGAAGAAGAAATGCGGGCAAGGGGGTTAACAACGACCCTTGCTCCTTCCCTCCCCTCCCTCCTAAACTCCCCCCACACCCCTCCCCTCCGAGACTCTCCCTCGCTCCTCCCCTCCTAGACTCCCCTCTCACCCCTCCTCCTCAAAGCATCCTCCCTGCTTCTTCCCCCTTCCAACTTTCACCTTCATCTCCCCCAACCTTCTGCCTCGCTCTTCCCCCTCCTTAAATAACACCTCACTGTGCCTCACCCAATCTCCATCAAACCTTTTGTCCACCCCATTCTTCCCTTTCTCCAAGCTATTCTGAAATCTCTGAAATCTCTGACACACGTTCAACAGCTCTCCCGACCTCTTCCTCCTCTTCCACATCTTACCCTACCCCTCCCCCCCCACTTCTGTACCCGATGCTCCCCCTTCCTCTTCATTAACGGTATGGACCTCAAACATCCGGGGCCTTCACTCAAACTTGACTGATCTCTCCATACAGGTTGCTTCTGACAAACCAGATGTGATCTGCTTAACAGAAACTTTCCTCCTTCATGATGTCTCTGATGCCTTGGTATCTCTCCCAGGTTACTCCCTCCTCCGGTATGATAGACCTGAGCCTCGTCCTGGAGGTGGGGTTGCTATCTTTATAAAAAAAACTCTCTTCCTCACTCGCCCTCCACTGCCCTCTCTCCACCTCACCCCCAGGAATACCTTTGGCTACGGCTTCCCCTTCGCTCCCACCTTTTGTTCATATGTGTGTTGTACCGTCCACCAAACAGTGATGACTCCATCTACATCTCGGTGTCTGATAATATGGACCAACTTCTATCTACCCATCCCAACTCTCTCTTCCTCATATGTGGTGATTTCAATTGTCACCATGCCAGTTGGCTGGGTGTGGGTACGTCTCTCACCAGCCATGGCTCTTCAGCAAAGGACTTCTGCGACTCACTGGGACTGACACAATCTGTCAATTTCCCGACCCGGATCTCAGTCAACGGAGCATCTTCTCTTCTGGACTTGGTTATGACTAACTTCCCTGAAAATGTCTGCTGCTCTTCTTCTGCTCCAATGGGCTCATCTGATCATGTGCTTGTCAAAGTGGACATCTCTCTGACTATTCTCAGGGAGCCTGCTCAGCGTCGACGAGTCTGGCATTTCACTCAGGCCAACTGGCATGGTCTTCAAGCAGCCATCAATCATCTGGACTGGTCTCCCATCTCTACCGCCTCTGACATCAACTCATCCTGGGAATTCTTTCAAAGTAAATTGCTCTCTCTCATGCACAGATTTATCCCATCTCGTCTTCAGTTGTCATACCCTTCCTCCCGTCCATGGTACACGGAATCTTGTGGTGAGGCTGTTGCCCTGAAACAACTTGCTTTCGTCTCCTGGAAAGCAAATCCAACGGAAGGAAATCTCATTTCCTTTCACAAAGCCCGAAACAAGTGTGTGTCCACCCTCTGGAGAGCCAGGAAACAATATCTCACCGTTCTCAAGACAGAACTCTCTTATCTGTCTCCCTCTTCCAAATCCTGGTGGCGTCTGGTCAAATCTGTTTCTGGTGTTTGTTCCCCCTCCATCCCCTCCCTCACCTCAAATGGCTTAACGGCTGACTCCGCACGTGAAAAAGCTGAATGCCTCAACTCTGTGTTTGCCTCTAAATCTTGTGTCCCAAACCCATCCCTCTCTGTACCCACCGTACCCAGTCGTACCCAGCTGCTCCTGGACTCTGTGTCCTTTCCTCCTTACAAGGTGGAAAAGTTTCTGTCAACCCTCGACTCTGATTCTGCAACTGGTCCTGACGGCATCAGCCCACGGGTCCTAAAATCATGTTCTTCCGCTCTTTCACTCCCTCTTTCTGTTCTCTTCACCCTCTCTTTTGCTCAAGGTCATCTGCCATCTGCTTGGAAATCAGCCAACATCACCACTTTGCACAAAAAAGGTGCAAAAACAGATCCTAGCAACTACAGACCAATCAGCCTTCTCCCAATTATCAGCAAAGTCATGGAATCCATCATTGCTTCAGATATGAAATCTTTCCTCTTCTCCAATGGCTTGATCTCTGATCATCAATTTGGTTTCAGACCTGGTCACTCTACTCTGCACATGCTGATTCTGTTTTCTCAACAATGGATGGAGGTCCTCAACGCCAAACAGGAAATTAGAGCTGTCTCCCTTGACATTTCACGTCATGACTGGCGTCAGGAAGGGCATCCGGCCATAAAAACATTGCCTCAAACAGGGAACCATGATTGTCATGGGGCCTGCAAGGCTAACCCCTGCTCTAGCGGGGAAAATGGCCTTAAAACGATCATTCATTCATTCATTTTTTTCCCTTGACATTTCACGTGCCTTCGATACGGTCTGGCACCCTGCTCTGCTCGCCAAACTGTCCTCCTTTGGTATCCATGGAAATCTCCACGCATGGCTGGCGGACTTCCTCTCTGGTCGTAGTCAACGTGTGGCCCTGAATGGGTTTCTCTCATCTCCTCTTCCTGTTCAGGCTGGAGTTCCCCAAGGTAGTGTTCTGGGCCTTGTGCTTTTTCTGGTCTTCATCAATGATCTCTCTGACTCTCTTGAAATTCCTCTCTATCTCTTTGCTGACTACTCTACTCTCTGTCGCTCCATTCCTCATCCCTCAGATCGGCAGTCTGCAGCCTCCTCACTCTCTGCAGACCTGGACAAAATCACAGACTGGGCAAACAAATGGAACATGTCTTTCAATCCTGATAAATCTCACACTCTTACGATGTCTCTCCGAAAAGACCGACTGGACAACCCTCCCAGCCACTTTCTGAATAATCCACTCCAAGAAGTTCTGTCACGCAAGCTTTTGGGTCTCACTATTTGCCATGATCTTTCCTGGGAAAACCACATTTCAAATCTGGCCTCCAAAGCCAGTCGCCGACTGGGCATCCTCCGTCGTGCGAAGTCCTTCCTTGGCACACCTGAGCTCCTCACCACATACAAGGCTTTCATCCGCAGCTCTATGGAATACTGCTCTCCCCTCTGGTCTGGTGCTCCTGCCTCACACCTAGCTCGTCTTCACGCTGTGGAAACCAAAGCGTTCAGAATCATTGGAATCTCCCGCGATGAAGCTAACTCCAAGGGCCTTTCACTCACTCACCGCAGGCAGGTTGGTGGTCTTTCCGTCTTCTACCGACTCCTCTCTGGCCTTGCCCCCCCAGCTCTCTCTGGGCTCTGTCCCCCAAATATTCCTACAGGTCGCACAAGATCTGCCTGCAACCCTCTTATGGTTAAACTGCCAAAATCAAGACTTTCTGCTCACCTTCACTCCTTCATTCCTCGTTTCTCCTGCCTCTGGAACAAACTCCCTCACTCTCTTCAATCCCACTCCACCCTCCAGGTCTTTAAAACAGCTGTTCACCACCATCTCTTATCCTCCCCCATCCAAAACCTTGATCTTTTCTACCCCCGCTAATTTCGGTCCCCTTGTGTTTTATACCTCTCTCCCCCCCCTCCCCCTTCCCACGCCTCCCCCCCCCAAGCCCTCTCCCTCCCACACCTCTCCCTGCACTCAAATGTTGTGTTTGTGTGCTTCCCCTTCTCTCCCCATCTTGTCCTCCGCTCCCTCTTTTTGTATATTTTGTTTGTCTGGTTGTTTTGTTTGTGAAATAAATGTTAGCTCTTTCACGAGCCTCGATTCAGTATACAAAAAAAACAAAAAAAACAAAAAAAACGAGAGATGCAGAAAATAGGGCAAAATGGAGAAGATTGTCATGGGGACCGCAAGGCTAACCCCCGCTCTAGCAGGGAAAAAGGCCTTAAAAAAGTATTTTCGAAAAGTATTCACACCCCTTGACCTTTTTGACATTTTGTTGTGTTACAGCCTGAATTTAAAATGGATAAACTGAGATTGGACAAATGTGAATGGTACCAGCTGCTTTGAGGGGTCTATGGGGTCATCACCCGGGTGGATGTTGGGTCTAAAAGTGGTGAAATTATTTTTTTTAGGGAGACGTTTCTATGGTCACTAATAATTTGCTAAATTCGTTGTATTTGATACAGTGTTCTTACTCTAAAAACTAGAAAAACAATGCTGGTGTTGACTGAAAGGTCTGCCCATCCTCTACACAATGGTGTCCTTCATTGCTATTGTGGAGCTCATGTGCATGCAATTATGACGTCACAAACATGCAAACTCGTCTTTCTTTTTTAATGTTTCTCGTTTGATATATTGGCTGTGCATTTTCTGGTGCATCTTTGTAGTTCATTTTAGATCGTGCCATATGTAGATAATATATCTTGATTAATCAAACATGTACATCGTTTGGGGTGTAGGGTATGGAAAATATTTGTTAAGCCTTAGTTTTCTTGGAGACTATCAACAAGGTGACGTAAAACAGACTGATAAAAAATTACATCAGCATATTCGATTCATTGGGCAGGACTTGGTCCATGTTGCATCATTAGGTCTTTGTAGAGGACCGAAAGGTATTGGACTCGGGGTCAGTTTACATCAAATGACGCAATCAGGAGATGTGGTTAAACTACTCAATAAACAAGGTCACTGCATTGGCTGTGAAGAAGTCCGCAGAATGGATACCTTTTGGGCCAATCAGCAAGTTGACAGTGAAACCAGAACGATGACAAGATCTGCAGGTGACAATTTCAACAGGGCCAATCAAGCTATGAGCGGGGCCCACGTCACGTTGTGAATATGGTCCTCTGCTCTCAAGAGTCTTTCCGAATTTGAAAGTTGCTTCCCTCACCAAAGGGAAGTTGACGTAAATGAAATTTGAAATTTGGTGTTGACGTAAATGACGAGTAGCAGTTCTTTTGCCACAGTCGATCAGGTTGTGGCTCGATTAATTCAAATTCGTTATTTCACTTGTGTCAACGATTCCAATCTATTACAGCGAATGCAGATTCCAGCATCATTCCTTATTTTGAGTCAACATGGAATGATTTAAGTCCTTGGATCAAGTTGTGCCTCAGTTTTAGTTCATCCTCATTTTAGCAGATGATGCACCTTCCTCTGTCTACGGTAACCTTCCGCCTCTTCGGTTTCAATGACATGAGTGGGCTGGAGTCCATGGCTGCTGAATTATATTACTCGTTTACATGGAAAGAGAAAGAGTAAATGATGCAATTCTATCAGAGTTATGAATCCTAAACAATATATTTTGGAGAGCAGATCTTACCCGATTTGTGATCGTCATACATGAGTCATACATGAGGTGCTGCTGCCATTGGCAATTATAAAAGACATTTGACCATTGTGCAGAAGACTATAGTCAGAACTAGGCCATAAGTCAGTTGTTGGACAGTCATCTGTGCTTAGATGAAAGATAACAATGTTACACGTTTAGAAAGATACCGTTTTACCTTATGTGATGTCATGATGATATGCAAATTAGCCAAATGTTCATTAGGAATGCTAGAATTGTTTAGCATTATCACAAAACTTTCATTCAGTGCAATAATTGTATTCATAGTGAATTCAACAACAAAGTTATAGAAATTTGAACAAAGGAAGGTGGTTGCTCCACCACCACCATTAACGTTACCAACTAAGGCTTAATAAATATTTTCTGTACTCTACACCCCCAAACGATGTACATTTTTGATAATCTAGATGTATTAGCAACAAATGGCACGATAATGAGCTACAAATATGCACCAGAAAATGCACAGCGAATAGATCAAACATGAAACGTGACCAAACTAGAACGGCACTCAGTACGGAGCAAACCTCCGCCTGAATGGCCATATCACTCAATGGTGAATAATCACTGAAAAACTTCTACTGGCTGGATCTGGATCTTCACCAAAATGTAATCATTTCGTCCTTGTCACACACACAACTTCTCCACCAAGTTTCGTCCAAATCCGTCCGCAACTTTTTGAGATATCCGGCTATGTATCGTTTTTGGCCCTATCTCCCAATGGTGAAGAATCACTTAAGAAATTCTTATAGCCGGATCCGTATCCAGATCTTCACCAAAATCTAATCATTTCGTCCATGTCACATACGTTACATCTCTGCCAAATTTCGTCCGAACCCGTCCACAAGTTTTTGAGATATTTTGTTCACAAACAAACAAACAAACAGGGGTGAAAATTTAACCTCCATCAAATACCATGTATCCAAACAAAGCCCACAAATACTAGCATATAATAACGATTATAATAATTCATTATCATAATTGATTATTACTAGGGCATGCCCGTACTATATCTATATCTAAAATTATATCCCCCCCTCTATTTACATGAAATGGTTTGGTCCAAAGCGAACGGCTTGCGAGTGGTGACAATCCCCCCCCTCTATTTACATGCAATGGTTTGGTCCAAAGCGAACGGCTTGCGAGTGGTGACAATCCCCCCCCTCTATTTACATGCAATGGTTTGGTCCAAAGCGAACGGCTTCCGGAGTTTGGTAAAGAAATCGCCATCGCGTGCACAAACGCGCAGGAAAGCGAATGAATCGCAAATTCGTTTTTATTAGTTGTAAAACATAGTTTAACGCCAACATAGTTTGCAAACGTGAAATAAATGAATACGCTCTCAAATGTGCCATCCGAGGCAGAGTGTGCCCGCCACGTTCGGCACACGCGATCGTTCGCTGCTCTCTGATTGGTTGAATCGTTTTTTGGACATAGCTCGGTAAGTAATTGTCCGATTAATATGAAACCTTGAAAAGGCACATCCTCGGGTCCCCAGCAATATACCTGGCAAGTTAAAAGTATATCGGACCCATGGTTGTCGAGAAACAGCGGTCACAGACAAACAAACGTACAGACGTACAGACGTACAGACAGAGATTACTGGAATTATAGATAGATATTATGATTACATATTGTATTATTATACTATATAATATTATATATTGATATTATATCTTTGTCTCGGCATTGGATGAAAATCGATGACATTAGGTGATGCTGACCTTTAGCCTTTTGACCTTTTGACAAAATTCTTAATTTGCCTTCTTCATATTATCATCATATTCATGAAAAAAACCCCCGTTTTTCATGCTTGTGACGTCATAACTTCATGCGCATTACCTCCACAAAAGCAATGAAGGACACTGTTCAGTTCTCCTCAAACCTAACGGGTGTCGTTACGAGGCCACGAGAAACACGGATGAAATGATCGCCACCATTGTCCAAGCTGTTTATTCACATGCGCGCACACACAGTTGCCATTGTCATATTCACACACGCGCAGATGCAACATCGTAATACATCACAGACACCATTGTGTAGTGGATGGTCAGACCTTTCATTGAACACCAGAATTGTGTTTCCAGCTTCTATAATAAAATAGTTCCTCTTCTCCAATGGCTTGATCTCTGATCATCAATTTGGTTTCATAACAGGTCACTCTACTCTGGACATGCTGCTTCTGCTTTCTCAACAATGGATGGAGGTCCTCAATGTCAAACAGGAAATCAGAGCTGTCTCCCTTGACATATCTCGTGCCTTCGATACGGTCTGGCACCCAGCTCTGCTCACCAAACTCTCCTCTGATATGGTATTCCTGAATGGATTTCTCTCATCTCCACTTCCTGTTCAGGCTGGAGTTCCCCAAGGCAGTGTTCTGGGCCCTGTGCTTTTTCTGGTCTTCATCAATGATCTCTCTGACTCTCTTGAAAATCCTCTCCATCCCTTTGCTGACGACTCTACTCTCTGTCGCTCCATATCCCATCCCTCAGATCGGCAGTCTGCAGCCTCCTCACTCTCTGCAGACCTGGACAAAATCACAGACTGGTCAAACAAGTGGAACATGTCTTTCAATCCTGACAAATCTCACACTTTCACTTTGTCTCTCTGAAACGACCGTCTGGACAACCCTCCCATCTACTTTCTCAACAATCCTCTTGAAGAGGTAGAAACTTACTGGTCGGCGAGGTGTGGATGCTCCCATCCTATACTATCGGTATGTTGATGACATTTTTGCTTTGTTTGAGTCTCAGATGTCATGTGATGCATTCTTTACACAGCTCAACATTCTCCATCCAGTGCTGAAGTTTTCACCATCGAGCTGGAATCTTCAAACACTTCACCTTTCTTGAACGTGTTGGTCGAAAGATCCGCACGTGGTTTCACAACATCCAACTACCGGAAGCCTTCCTTCACTGGGCAGGTATACTCGCTGGGATTCCTACAGCTCCACGAGATACAAAATTACCTTGATCAACGTCCTTGTGAACAGAGCTCTGAGGATTTGCTCGCCTTGTAATCTACCTGCTGAAAAGGACAAAATCATGAATATACTCGGTGACAATGGTTACCTGGAGTATATAAATCAAGATATTTTGCCCAAGTTTCTCAACACAACAAAGTAACTAACACAAGATCAGTCCTGACAAATGTCCAGTATATATCAGGATGCCATGGAAAGGAAATCGTCATGAAGGTATGAAACACGTATCTGGCTGTGCAACCTCGAGTAATCTTTACCTCTCACCGAGACGTCAGTCAATAAGGATGTGCTGCCCACCTCACAAATCAGCAATGTTATCTATGAGTTTAAGTGCCGATGTGAAGCTCGGTACGTGGGCCGTACAAACCAAAGGTTGGCTGATCGTATCAAACAGCATGTCCGGATGTCCCCTCCCCCTGGTGATGCGAACAAAGAACTTGGGAATGAGGACTCAACCGGTACTAGCATGCAGGAACATTCAAGGACCGTCGACCATTTCTTATTCTTCTTCTTCTGCCATTGCACAGCACTTGGATGCCAACCCCGATTGTGCAGACCAATACAATACAGGTATGTTCAAGATATTGAGCCGCGGTCGGACTACGTTACATCTACGTATGTTAGAAGCAACCTTCATCCATTACACAGACCCTACATTGTGTCGTCAAAAGGAATTTGTACATTTTTTGTCATTCTCTTTCAACACAGAAAGATTAAAGGTGTTTCCCCGACCGCTGTCCAAGGTATGTTTGCCAATGTTGATTCCCAGGCTTTGGGGAAACCTCATCCCTCCTCCCTCCAAGGTAAGGATGCAAATGGTGTGTCGTCGCTAACAACTCTGCTCCAGCCAATCGGAGCCAGGGATAGTGGTGACTGAATCAACCAATGGGCGTTCAGAATACCAATGATGTCATGACTGATGAAGCAATCGGTGTCGCTGTTGCATAGACATGCTATAAATGCACTATGTCTCACCTGTTCTGATCTTTTGCTGTGAATCGCATTGAAGAGAACAGCACGAAAAGCTTCGGTGTCATTGTTATTATGTCGTGTTTGTTTTCTTGTACATTAAAGTTCTGTAGTTCCAAACATCTGTTTATTTTACGAGTTTGGAGGTGTGTGAATCGTGCCATGTGAGAGTCAGTGAGACGCAACCTTTTCTGTGTCGTGTGCAGGGATTTATCCGAATGGATATGTCAGAGTTCCAACAAAAACACGAAGTGAGAATCCTGGGGATGAGGGCATAATGTGACAGCCCAATAATACTGTATCTAAAGCAGCTCTTGGGTTTGTGGACCAACCTCAAGTACAGGAAGCGTTGCATTTTCCCTTCGTGCTGTCACGGCAGTTTCCACATCATTTGCCTTTTATTCCATTTATTGTTCTATGAACTATTTGTAACATTCTCCTATGTTTTAAACGCCCCAACACACGATACACCTTGCCCATGTATGCCACCTGTTGTTTGGTTGTCGAGTCTTATCCATACGCTTGGTCACTGCACTCCATAAATCTTACAGGTGTCCAAGTTCATTGGTGCACCCCCTGGTTATGTCGGATACACTGAGGGAGGGCAGCTTACTGAGAAGTTGATCAAGTGTCCTAATGCCGTTGTCCTGTTTGATGAGGTGGAGAAAGCCCATCCAGATGTGCTCACGGCCATGCTGCAGCTCTTTGATGAGGTGAGGAGCAAATGGTGGACTGGGGGTTGAAGGGACTCCAATTGGTTCATGATGGCATTTGATGTCAGACAGGTGTTCGTAATAATTAGGTTGAATTTAATGTTGATGGAAAAAAAAAACAGGTGGTTGCAGTTTGCTTTGTTGCCTCACCTCCACCTGTCTGTTTGTCTGGACGGGATGGACGGAGGTTATGTTTTCATCCCTGTCTTTGTGAACAGGATATCTCAAAAAGTTGTGGACGAATTCAGACGAAATTTTGTGGAGAGGTAGTGTGTGTGACAAGGATGAAATCATTCGATTTTGGTCAAGATCTGAATATGGATTCGGATACAATAATTATTTGATTTTTTAAGTGTTCTTCATCATTGAGAGATCGGGCGAAAAGCGATTATATAACATGATATTTAAAAAGAGTTATGGACGAGTTATGAATAAACTTGGTGGATGAGTTTGTTAGGTGACAATAACAAGCCGATTCGATTTTGGTTCAGGTCCGAATCGAGATTCGGCCTATCAGTGGACTAGAAACCATAAAATGTTCAGCCGGGTGGAGGTACAGTCACGTGAAAAAGTAAGTACACCCCATGTAAAGTTTTGACTTTTTCAACATATTTCAACATACAGCTATTTGATCTTCATTTCAACAATATTGAGAGATAAAGGTGATATAATATAGCAAATATCATGAAACATTTACATTTTGTAGTCCATTGTATAATTTAAATAAACATAAATGCAAATTTCGCATGTGGAAAAAGTAAGTACACCCTTGGCTCTAATCGGTGGTATTGCCCCCTTTGGCAGAAACAACCTCAAGTAGGCGTTTCTTATAACTGTCTACCATTCTCTGACATCGACTGGGAGAAATTTTTGCGCACTCCTCCTTGCAGAATTCTTTCAGCTGTGCGATGTTTGAGGGGTTTCTTGCATACACAGCTCGTTTCAAATCCCCCCACAACATCTCGATGTGATTTAGATCCGGGCTTTGACTTGGCCATTCCAGAACCCTCCATTTCTTTCTTTTCAGCCATTCCTTGGTGGATTTACTGGTATGTTTAGGGTCATTGTCATGTTGCAAGGTCCACCTTCGGTTGAGCTTCAACTTTCTGACAGATGGCCTCACATTATCCTCAAGCACCCTCTGGTACAATGAATAATTCATAGTGGATTCTATGATGGTGAGCTGCCCAGGCCCTGATGCAGCAAAGCTGCCCCAAACCATAATATTTCCACCACCATGCTTTACAGTTGGTATCAGGTTCTTGTGGTCAAATGCTGTCTTTGGTTTTCGCCAAACATGTCTTCTGGTACTGTGGCCAAATAGCTCTACCTTTGACTCATCTGTCCAGAGCACATTGTTCCAGAAGTGCTGGTCTTTGTCTGGGTGTTCATTGGCAAACTTTAGTCTTGCCCTGATGTTCTTTCTGGACAGCAAAGGTTTCCTCCTGGCACACCTCCCATGTAGATCAAATTTGTGCAGCCTCTTTCTAATGGTAGACTCGTGCACGTTGACATCAACAGTGGCAAGAGCTACCTGTAGGTCCCATGATTACATTCTGGGGTTCTTAGAGACTTCTTTCAGCATCTTGCGGTCTGCTCTCGGGCTGAACTTGCTGGGGCGGCCTGGCCTGAACAAGTTGGCAGTTGTTTGGAATCTTCTCCACTTGTAGATGATCTTCCAGACAGTCGAATGATTGATTTCAAATTGTTTGGAGATCTTTTTAAATCCCCTTCCAGATTCGTAGGCATCTATAACCTTCTTTCTGAAGGCCTCAGAGAGCTCTTTTTATCCAGGCATGGTGACGCCGCACACTTCAACAACAAAGAGCAAACCAAACTAAATGTCTGAGGTTTAAATAAGACAGGTTCCTCCAAGATCATCTCTAACGATGTTCTAATCATTTGCACCTGAGCTGGTGCACCTGAGCTGGTGCACCTGATTCTAACTTTAGGTATTTGAAGTGGTGATAAATGTAGGGGTGTACTTACTTTTTCCACATGTGAAATTTGCATTTATGTTTATTTAGATTATACAATGGACTACAAAATGTAAATGTTTGATGATATTTGTTATATTATATCACCTTTATCTATCAATATTGTTGAAATGAAGATCAAATAGCTGTATGTTGAAATATGTTGAAAAAGTCAAAACTTTACATGGGGTGTACTTACTTTGTCACGTGACTGTATGCTCTCTACCGAGTGCCGGTCTTGTTTGTCTGTCTGTTTGTCAGTCTGTTTGTCAGTTTGTCAATTGCCTACAGTTCACAATTCTAAGGTAGTTCTGCAGGTAGTCACAACTGAAAAGCCTATTAATTTTTCAGTCAAGGGTCATCTTGAGATGAACTATCTAAAGTCATCATTTTCCATCCTATTGACCTGAAAGTTGAACAGGATTTGCAAATTAGATCACTGATTTTGGAAACCAATTATTTTTGAGGTCAAAGGTCAACTCAAGGTCAAACTTCTAAAATCATCAATTTTCATCTGTAAAATTGTCCATTTTCATACGATTGACTTGTTGAAATTAAACAGCAATTGCAAAGTTCCTCAATTAATTGGGAAACCAACTATTTTTGAGGTGAAAAGATCAAAGCTCAACACAAAATCAAACTTCTAAAATCGTCAATTTTCATCCGATTGACCCAAACTTTGACAAAGATCGTCAATTTTAATCTTAATGGAATGGACAATTTGATGTATCCATGGGAACCATTTTGGGGGGTAGGGGGTGGGGAGGGGTGGATTTTGCTAGTATCTGGATTTTGCTTTGAGACGACGTCTTTCTTGTTTTTTTTTGTGACTTGTGAAAATCAAATATTTCTCAAGTATACTGGTTGGTCGTGTGAGTTATTCTGTCTGTTTGCGTTATATTGTTTGCTTCAAAATCTTGTGTCCCAAACCTATCTCTTTCTGTACCCACCTTTCCCAGTCGTACCCAGCTGCTGCTGGACTCTGTGTCCTTCTCTCCCGACAAGGTGGAGAAGTTTCTGTCAATTCTCGACTCTGATTCTGCAACTGGACCAGACGGCATCAGCCTACGTGTCCTAAAATCCTGTTCTGCCGCTCTATCTCACCCTCTCTCTGTTCTCTTCACCCTCTCTTTTGCTCAGTCATCCGCCAGCATCTTGGAAATCAGCAAACATCACCGCTTTACACAAAAAAGGTACAAAAACAGATCCTTGCAACTACAGACCAATCAGCCTGCTCCCAATTATCAGCAAAGTCATGGAATCCATCATTGCTTCGGATATCAAATCCTTCCTCTTCTCCAATGGCTTGATCTCTGATCATCAATTTGGTTTCAGACCAGGTCATTCTACTCTGGACATGTTGCTTCTGCTGTCTCAACAATGGATGGAGGTCCTCAATGCCAAACAGGAAATCAGAGCTGTCTCCCTTGACATATCACGTGCCTTCGATACGGTCTGGCACCCAGCTCTGCTCACCAAACTCTCCTCCTATGGTATCCATGGAAACCTCCACACCTGGCTTGCTGACTTCCTCTCCTGTTGTAGTCAACGTGTGGCCTTGAATGGAATTCTCTCATTTCCCCTTCCTGTTCAGGCTGGAGTTTCGCAATGCATTGTTCTGGGCCCTGTGCTTTTTCTGGTCTTCATCAATGGTCCCTCTGACTTTCTGGAAAATCCTCTATCTCTTTGCTGATGACTCCACTCTCTGCCGCTCCATTCCTCATCCCTCAGATCGGCAGGAAGCTTCCTCCTCACTTTCTGCAGATCTGGAAAAAAAATCACACACTGGCCAAATAAGTAGAACATGGCTTTCAATCCTGACAAATCTCAGTCTCACTTTGTCTCCAAAAAGACCATCTGAAAACCCTCCCATCTACTTTCTCAACAATCTTCTCGAAGAAGTTCTGTCACTCAAGCTCTTGGGATTCACTATCTGCCATGATCTTTCCTGGGGAAAAAATATTTCCAAGATGGCCTCCAAAGCCAGTCACCAACTGGGCATCCTACGTCATGCGAAGTCCTTTCTGGGCACTTATGAGCTCCTCACCACATACAAGGCTTTCATCCGTAGCTCAATGGAATACTGTTCTCCCCTCTGGGCCGGTGCTCCTGCCGCACACCTAGTTCGGATTCACGCTGTAGAAACTAAAGCATTCAGAATCATTGGAATCTCCTCCGATGAAGCTGATTCTGAGGGCCATTCACTCACTCACCGCAGGCAGGTTGGTGGTCTTTCTGTCTTCTACCGACTCCTCTCCGGCCAAGCTCCTCCAGCTCTGTCTGTGCTCTGTCGCGCAAATATTCCTACCGGTCATACAATATCTCGTAGCAACCCTTCACTCTTCTGGTGAAGCTGCCAAAATCAAGACTCTCTGCGCACCTTCACTCTTTCATTCCTATTTTTTCCTGCCTTTGGAACAATCTCCCACACTCTTCAATCCCACTCCTCCCTCCAGGTCTTTAAAACAGCTGTTCACCACCATCTTGCCCCATCCAAAACCTTGATCTTTTCTACCCCCGCTAATTTAAATTATGTTGGCTCTTTCAGGAGCCTTGATCTTGTATACAAAAAAAATAAAAATAAAATCCCTGAAGACCATTAAAGTCCCAGAGAACCCAAAAGAACCTGCAAAACCCTGAAGCCCTAAAAGACCCAGGTGACCCAATGGACCCTTAAAGACACAGAGGACCCTTATAGACACAGAGGACCCTTATAGACACAGAGGACCCTTATAGACACAGAGGACCCTTAAGACCGTTAATGACCCTTAAAGATCCAAAAGCCCCTGAAGACCCAAAGGACCCAAAAACCCAGAGGACCCAAAAAGACCCTTGAAAACCCCAAAGACACAAAAGACACGAAGACCCTAAAAAAAAACCCTTACCGTAAGACAAGAGCCCGAGGACCCAAAATACCCAGAGGATCCAAAGGCCAAAACCACACACGATATGGCGAGGGTCTGCAATATCTGATTGCTCTTGAGTGTGCCGTATTCTTATCCTTATCATCATTGTGGTCACCATACCGAGTTATTGTACAGCCATGTACCGAATGATCACCTCTGTAGCCACATAGTCAATTACTACCGGTACACACAGCCATGTAGGTAATTATTACCTGCACAGCCACGTAACCCTTCGCCACCTGCCCAGCAACATAGCCAATCATCACCTGCACAGCCACACAGCCAATTCTTACCTGCACAGCCATGCAGCCCATCACCAACTGCACAGCCACGTAGTCCTTCGCCACCTGCCCAGCAACATAGCCAATCATTACCTGCACAGCCACACAGCAAATTCTTACCAACGCAGCCATGTAACCAATCACCTGCACAGCCATGTAACAATCACCTGCACAGCCATGCAGCCCATCCCCACCTGCACAGCCACTTAGCCCTTCACCATCTGCCCAGCAACTTAGCCAATCATCACCTGCACAACCACGTAGTCAATCACCTGGCCAGTCACGTAGCTCATCATCGCCTGCCCAACCGTGTAGCCCATCACCACCTGCCCATCCGTGTAGCCCATCACCTGCCCAGCTGTGTAGCCAATCACCACCTGCCCAGCCGTGCAGCCCATCACCACCTGCCCAGCCGTGTAGCCCATCACCGCCTGCCCAGCCGTGTAGCCCATCACCGCCTGCCCAGCCGTGTAGCCCATCACCGCCTGCCCAGCCGTGTAGCCCATCACCGCCTGCCCAGCCGTGTAGCCCATCACCGCCTGCCCAGCCGTGTAGCCCATCACCGCCTGCCCAGCCGTGTAGCCCATCACCGCCTGCCCAGCCGTGTAGCCCATCACCACCTGCCCAGCCGTGTAGCCCATCACCTTGTGATTTTTGCCTGATTCATTGTTTCCGATTTCCCAACTTTGTTTAGTGATGCTCGAATCCCCCGGTCCATGAGAAATGAATCTTTTTGGTCGATGCATTGTGGGTGCATGTGCAGGTTTCTGTGGTGGTCCAGGATCGTGGTGGGAACTTGTCACCGTTGTGTTGGAATTCTTGTGGTAGAGGGAGATGACAGGCTTCTTCACACAGCTCCACATTTTCCAAACAGTTTGGACCTCCCACCTGATTAGCTTCAAGCTACAATTCATTACCTCCACCACGAAGGTAGATGGACGTTATGTTTTCACCCCTGTTTGTTGGTTACTTGCAAAATCGAAGATTTTTCAAGTATATTGGTCGGTTGCGTTTGTGGTTCTGTCTGTTTGTTTGTTTGTCTCTGTCTGTCTGTTTGTTTGTCACCGGCATACAGGTCACAATTCTAAACCCATCGTCACGAAACTTCACCCAGTTGTATAGGTCGTTCCAATTGAGAAGCCTATTGATTTTGAGCACAAGGGTCATCTGGAAGTCAAATTTCTAAAATCGCCATTTTAGATCTGATTGACTTGAAAATTGAACAGCATTTGCATATTGCCTCACTAAATTGGGAAACCAAATATTTGAGGTCAAAAGGTCAAAGGTCAACTCAAGGTCAAATTCTCAAAATCAATTTTCATCTGAAAAGCTGTTAATTTTCAACCAATTGACTTGAAAATTGAATAGCATTTGTATATAGTCAGTAAATTGGAAAACATACTATTGTTGAGGTCAAAAGGTCAAAGGTCAACTCAAGGTCAAACTACCAAAATCATCAATTTTCATCTGCAAAACCATCAATTTTCATCCGATTGACTTGAAAATAGAACAGCATTTGCATATTGCCTCACTGCATTGGGAAACCAACTATTTTTGAGGTCAAAGTTCAACTCAAGGTCAAACTTCTAAAATCATTTTTCATCTGAAAAGCTGTCAATTTTCATCCGATTGACTTGAAAATAGAACAGCATTTGCATATTGCCTCTGCATTGGGAAACCAACTATGTTTGAGGTCAAAGGTCAACTCAAGGTCAAACTTCTAAAATCATTTTTCATCTGAAAAGCTGTCAATTTTCATCCGATTGACTTGAAAATAGAACAGCATTTGCATATTGCCTCACTGCATTGGGAAACCAACTATTTTTGAGGTCAAAGTTCAACTCAAGGTCAAACTTCTAAAATCATTTTTCATCTGAAAAGCTGTCAATTTTCATCCGATTGACTTGAAAATAGAACAGCATTTGCATATTGCCTCACTGCATTGGGAAACCAACTATGTTTGAGGTCAAAGGTCAACTCAAGGTCAAACTTCTAAAATCATTTTTCATCTGAAAAATCATCACTTTTCATCCTGTTGACCCGAGCTTTGATCAAGATCGTCAATTTTAATCTTGATGAAATGGACAATTTTCTGTATGAATGGAAAATGTTTTTTGGGATTTTGCAAGTATCGTGCGTCTTCTTCTTCTTGATCATAACGTCTTCTTGTTTGTCTGTTTGTATATTTGTCTGTGAACAAGATAT
This sequence comes from Myxine glutinosa, assembly GCF_964187855.1. Classification (NCBI taxonomy): domain Eukaryota; kingdom Metazoa; phylum Chordata; class Myxini; order Myxiniformes; family Myxinidae; genus Myxine; species Myxine glutinosa. The sequence goes on from NC_136274.1 coordinate 86,533,875, forward strand.
CTCAAAAAATTGTGGATGGATTTGGACAAACGTCTGCGGAGAGGTTACGTTGGAGAGGTTGGATAGGACAAGGACGAAATGATTCGATTTTGGTGAAGATCCAGATTCGGATCCGGCTAGTAGAATTTTTAAGTGATTCTTCACCATTGGGAGATAGGGCCAAAAATGATGTATAGCAGGATATCTCAAGAAGTTATGGACAGATTCAGACAAAACTTTGTGGATAGATTGGGTGTGTGACAAGACTGATTCGATTTTGATGAAGATCTTAATATGGATTTGGATGTGAGAATTATTTAATTTTTAAAGTGATTCTTCACCATTGAGAGATCGGGTGAAAAGCGATATGTCACATGATATTTAAAAAAAGTTATGGACGAGTTATGAGTAAACTTGGTGGACGAGTTGGTTCGGTGACAAGAACAAGCCGATTCGATTTTGGTTCAGGTCCGAATCCAGATCCGGCATATCCATTGGGATACAAATCATAAACTGTTCAGTCTGGCGGAGGTATGCACTCTACCGAGTGTTGTTCTAGTTTGCCCATTTCCTTTACACTTGGTTTGGAGTGAAATATTCGGCACCTGGCACGGCTGCACATTCTCAAATAACTGACCAAATACACCATTGGAGTCATCAGGAGGAAACTGGACACGATTCGGGTTTCGGCTGATATTCCTCTACCCTCAAGTTCATCCAGGCGCAGCCAAGTGAACCTTACAAAAACTATTTGCAAGGTTGACCCCTCTGTAGACAAAGAAAAAAGGAGAGATGGAGGACATAACATTGGATAGAAAAATGCATGGATTCATGCGCGTTGAGTTTCATTACAAAAATCTCTTCACTTCACCGTCACTTGCTCAATACTGTCATGTCCCATTGCCCATCGAACACATTACCCCTCCACTCCTTTTCCGCTTTGTTGATGAGGGACGCTGGGCTGCGCTCCCGGGACCTTCAAGGTCAACTGGGGTCGCATCAGCTCTCAGCCATAGTTACATCCTGGTCCCCGCCATACTTACATCCTGCTTGAGGGCCTTCCTCGTCGTACTTACCATCACCATTTGGTCGGGGGCCTTCCTCGTCGTACTTACCACCACCATTTGGTTGGGTGCCTCCCTCGTCGTACTTACCAACACCATTTGGTCGGGGGCCTTCCTCGTCGTACTTACCACCACCATTTGGTCGGGGGCCTCCCTCGTCGTACTTACCACCACCATTTGGTTGGGGGCCTCCCTCGTCGTACTTACCACCACCATTTGGTCGGGGGCCTCCCTCATCATACTTACCATCACCATTTGGTTCACTAGTTTATAGCTTCCTCTTGCACATGCACTCGGGTGTCTGAGGCCCCAAGTCCTCTCGCGTCTGCTGAGATTATGGCCGTGGTTCCTTTTTCAGAGAGAAACGCGTCACCTGCCTCTGAACGGTATTCTGTTTTGGTTTATTTTGAGGGATACCTAAACAAATGCTACATCGTTAACTTTGTAGAGGTACCTACCTGGTCAGGAAGTTATAGGCTGTAAAAATGAAATTTGATGTGAATTCAACTTTTACCATTGGTAGAGCAACAGTATGGAATTGAAGTAAATTTTGGCATTGTTTACCTTTTTATTTTCTCCATGGTCTATCCCTCATAAAGCTCCTTGTTGAGGGTCTAATATGGAAAAAGGTCTAAGAGATTATTTGTAAATTTCTCATGAAATGGTTTTGTTCATTACGTCAGCACTATTTTTCATGGGTAGCAAATTGTTGACGAGGGTCAAGTGAATGAAAAAACAAATGTTCCCAGAAAAATAACTCATTTTCACGATATCAAATTGAGCCGTTTCCATGGCAATCTATCGGAAATCGAACCATTGCACACAGATCATCAAATCAGGCCTATCTTGCTAAAGCTTTAAGGTGGAATCACAAAACTGGTACCAAAATCGAGGTTATGCATTTCCCTTTTAGTACCTTATGTTGTATTAATTTTGCTAATTTGCTTAATCATGAATATTGAGAATAGAAATGTTGCTTAAAATTTGAAAACTGTCAACTTCAACACTTCTCAGAAATTATAACAGACTGAGAGGTTAATCAAACCAGGATCAGCACAAATAATGCGTTTCTAAATTGAATACGATTACAATAATTCCCAATTTGTTACCTTGGACAAGGAATAAGTCGATGGATTACAAAAACGAACCTTAAGGCCACATCGACGGCCCTCGAAAAGCCGTCCTCTTCTTTAGAGGCACTTCGTCACTTCTAGATGAAAGTTATTTTCAGATTTTCAGTTTTTTCTTTCGTATGTGACGATATGGATCCGAAAAAGCAGGATATATCATCAAAGAAAGATTGGAAGTTTTCGGCCATTGGAAGCTGTACATTACACATCATACCTATATTTCGGAATGTAACCAGGAAGTCGAAACTTCCAAGAGTAAGTGATTTTTCAAATGTTTGTTTTATTTTTTTGGACAATACCGATGACGTAATGGAGCAAGAACAGATGAGGGAAACTAGCGAATGGAAAGGAGAAAGGACCAGTGATTCTACCTGTAGGAAACACGAGATGTGTATTGTACATTATGAGGTGCCACAGTCACGTGAAAAAGTAAGTACACCCCATGTAAAGTTTTGACTTTTTCAACATATTTCAACATACAGCTATTTGATCTTCATTTCAACAATATTGATAGATAAAGGTGATATAATATAACAAATATAATGAAACATTTACATTTTGTAGTCCATTGTATAATTTAAATAAACATAAATGCAAGTTTCGCATGTGGAAAAAGTAAGTACACCGCTACATTTATCACTACTTCAAATACTGTTACGTGCTCCTCCCCAAACCCCCTGGTCACGGTGTACCTCCGAGCCCCGAGAGGAGTCACGGCAGAAAGATGTGTTATTCTGTGTCAAAGATCAATGGTGAAACCACACCAATTGTTACCAACAAACAAATATTGTATTAAGGTCATACAAGAATAACAACACAAAAACAATAGTAATCAATTGTACAACAAATAGTATATCATTCCTATGATGGTACCATCAGGTTCGTACAATATAACTCACTGTGCTCCAAGTGAGCGAAAAGAAGAACATTAGCCAAAGTCGATCCGCTCCAGCGATCGTCAGAACGATGTCTAATCGAGATCAGAATCCCGTTCGGATGACAGTCACAGTCACGTTGCCAAAGCTGCGCAAAGGCGCCCTCAAGGCGACCGGGAAATCACACCCTCGGGTATGGGTGTTCCACGGCTCACAGTCGGCGAACCGCAAATTAACCTTCAAAAGCCACGTTGCACACATACACCAGATTAACGTCTGAATGCGGTGAAAATGGTTGAAGCGAGATGAAACCTTGAGCGAAGCGCAAGTCCTGCACGAGTCAAAATGGCCGACGGCCCGCTCTTGTGGCGTAACGGCACTCTGAGGATTCTCTCCGGAATCGACCACAAAACCTGACACGCAGGTTGATCTGTCACAGCGATAACAACTCTGTCGCAGGAATCCCTTTCCTGGGAAACCCAAAATTCACTCGTGACTCTCGTTCGTCAACGTTCGCTCAAGACCTCAAAGCAGCTCGGCTTTCTTGTCGAACTCACTCGCTCCGCCTTCCTTCCTCTTCCTCTTCGTCGTCGTCCGGTTCCCGTTTTATTTAAAACATTAACTTTTTACCTTTTGAAAATAGCAATATATATATTTCCCTTAAACGACAACAATAATAGTACATGGAATAAAAAATGCCGACAGTGGATGGAAACCACAACAACGGAAGTGACGAATCCGTAACACTTCCCCCCCTCAAGAAAGAAATTTTGAACATAGTGAAAACTTTCTTTGCAGGCAAAAACTCTTTTAACAAACAAAAGTAAAACTCACACCCAAATCATCAATTCCCATGAGCAACGATAATTAATATTTCCCAAAATAAAGCAAGAAAACTTCCAAACAACCTACAGAAATTTCCAAAGTTGGTTCACTCTGGACAAAACACCAGCAACGACATTGTCCCTGCCCTTTACATGCTCAATTTCCAAGTTGAACTCCTGCAAAGCCAAACTCCATCTCATCAACCTCTGGTTTTTATTTTTCATTTTTTGAATGAAGGTTAAGGGGTTGATCAGTGAATCCAAAGCAAAGCAAATCTATAGCACTTTTTGAAGGAGGCCGAGCTGAGAGCCAGGTTTCATGGGGGTTGGGTGGTGAGGCCTGGAAGTATTCACTACATGGACGCATTTAGGAACGTGGAGTTCATGGGTTAATCCGTGTAGGAATCTTGGCTCGGCTGCTCCTGAGCACTCAGTGCTTCCAACTTTTCTCTTGATCATAAAAATCATAATCACGGTTGTAGAGTCGGGTGCTGTAGTCACGTGAGTAGCGGTCCCCATCTCGGCTAATAGTCATCCCGTCGAGAGTTGCCAAAACTGCGCTGCTGCTGCTGGGAGCCTCCGTAGTAATCACGACTGCGGCCGCCACCAAAACTACTACTCCTACCCCGGGAGCCATAGCCACCCCTGAAACTACCTCCACGTTTTCCTCCTCTGTAGCCCCCTCGACGCCCATGGCCTGCCTTCTCTGCTGTTATGGTCCGACCATCCAAATCCTTGCCATTCAAATCCTTTTCTGCATCTTTGGCGTCCTTTGTAGGTTGTGTTTTCCAACGTGACAAAGCCAAACCCTCTCGACTTTTGCATCTCCCTGTCTTTTATCAGCAGCACTTCCAAGAGTGGTCCATATTTGCCAAAGATAGAGTCTAGAACATCTTCACTTGTGTCAAAGTTCAGTCCACCGACAAAGAGCTTGCCAACATTGCCTCCATCCATGACTTGTGTGTGCTGACACTTAGTTTCAGGGTACTCGACAAGAAGTGACTGTGCAAAGCGTGACTTCAGTACCTTCTCCTTCTCTTCAGAGCGCTTCCTACCCATAGCACGAGTCGCGGCACAGGATGGAAAGATACCCGGAATCTCCTGCTCTAACGGTGCGGGGTTATTTTCCATACTGGGCTTTTCAACCAACATTGGATTACCAGAAACTCGACCACCGGCCAAATCATTCCCGATAACAAAAGAGATTCCCCTTACAGGTAGAGTGGCTTGCAAACCTACGGTGACCGGTCCTGACACCAAATCAGACTTCAAATGGATGACATGACGTGGAGCTTTAACATAGCCACCAACCCCCTGTAAAAGAGCACTAACACCAGTTGCCGTCTTCTCTGACAATGGCAAAATGCCTTCAAGCATCAAAGATTGATGTGCTCCTGTGTCCCTCAATACCCTAACAGGTCTCTGGTTAGTCAAGTCTCCATCCAGTGACACAAACCCCTCTGAAATAAAAGGTTTGTAACCCTCTTGAACAAGGTCGTTCTGTGATGCCGTAACTTTGGCATGGGAACCTTCACAAGGCACTGTCCTCCAAGGACGATTTCTCGCATTGGCCAATGCATTCGGAGTTGTACTCGTCTGACTCCGCTCCTGATTTTTCCTTTTCAGGGCGTAACATTGGGACATCAAATGCCCAGGTTTCTTGCAAAAAGCGCAAGTAGGCCCGGAGGAAAAACTCGAGGTCTGCCTCGGGCCCCCCGGATGATAGGTCTGTCTTGGAACTGTAGTCTTCTGATCCCTAAAAATCGCGGTGTCAGATTTGTCCCCATCGTCATCTCGAGGCCGCCTCCATGAATATTTGTTCTCCGCACCTGATTTACCATAACTCCCCTGGCTAACTCGAGGTGGGAAGTTCGGTTTGTGGAACCCCATCCTGTGTGTCAAGGCATAGTCATCTGCCACGGTTGCTGCCTCGTACAACTCTGGTACTTTCTTTTCATCCAGATGTACTTTAATGTCCGCGTGGACACACTGTTTGAATTCCTCCACCAAGATAAATTGCCGTAACAGGTTGAAGTCTTTCCCAATCCCCTTCGAGTCACACCGCCAATCAAACATGGTTTCCTTCATTCTGGCAAACTCCACATGGGTCTCACTCTCCCTCTTCCTGGCATTCCTGAATTTTTGCCGGTAAGCTTCAGGGACCAATTCATAGGCTTTGAGAATGGTTTTCTTCACAATCTCATAATCTGCACATTGGTCAATCGGTAAAGCCGCATAGATATCTTGAGCTTTTCCCACCAAAACACTTTGCACTAACATAGTCCAGGACCCCACAGGCCATTTTAGCATTTGAGCCACTTTCTCAAAGTGTAAAAAAAACTTGGCTACCTCCTTTTCATTGAAGGGTGGAACCAGCCTCACATGCCTACCAACATCCCAAGTGTTCTGACTAGTTGTCGAACTAGCCGGCATGGATACTACTTCTCTCCGTTCTCCCATTAATTCCAGCTCCTTGAGTTTAAGCTCCTTCTGATACTCCATGACACGTTCCTTTAACTCCCTTTCAGCTCTCCTTTCCTCTGCTCTTTCCTCTGCTCTTCTTTCCTCGAGTTTTCGTTCCTGTTCTACTCTTCTTTCCTCGAGCTCCCTTTCAGCTTTCCTTTCCTCGGCTCTTCTCTCCCCGAGTTCTTGTTCCTGTTCTGCTCTTTCCTTTTCTGCTTTCCTTTCCTCTGCTTTTAACCTTTCCTGGCTCTGCAGTTGCATCTCCATTTTCCAGAGCTCCACATTTTCTTTTTCCTCAGGTAACCAATCCAAGGCTCCCTCTTTCCATTTTCTTTGTCCCACCAGAGATTCTACCACCAATGTCTGCATCTCTGCTTTCTTCATATGAGCTCGGACCTCCAAGTTAAAATTTTTAGGCCAATATCAAGAGTTCCGATCTTTTTAACGCTTGGAACTGTGCCTCATTAGGGGACGCCGCAAACTTTTCTGCATCAAACACCATGGTGACTATCAGTTAACACCTGTTAACCTTCACCTAAAAAAATTCAAATTATTATTTTTTTTTTTTAATTTGGGAATGTTAGAAAAATTCCAAATTTGGGAATTTTGGGAATGTTAGGGAATTCTATCCCATACGAATGTTAGGGAAATTTGTCAGCAAAGACGAACCCCCAATTTCAATTTGGGCCAATTTTGGACGAGCCCCCAATTTCTATTTGGGCCAATTTTGGATGAGCCCCCAATTTCAATTTGGGCCAATTCTGGACGAGCCCCCAATTTCTGTTACGATGATTCTATTCTAGGATGTCCAATATTTCAATCCAATTTCTATTCTATCCCGGACGAGCAACCCCAATTTCAATTTGTGTGCTCCTCCCCAAACCCCCTGGTCATGGTGTACCTCCGAGCCCCGAGAGGAGTCACGGCAGAAAGATGTGTTATTCTGTGTCAAAGATCAATGGTGAAACCACACCAATTGTTACCAACAAAGAAATATTGTATTAAGGTCACACAAGAATAACAACACAAAAACAATAGTAATCAATTGTACAACAAATAGTATATCATTCCTATGATGGTACCATCGTACAATATAACTCACTGTGCTCCAAGTGAGCGAAAAGAAGAACATTCCCCAATTAAATGTCTCTATTCCCGGCTTCAAGCCAAAGTTGGTTCCGGCTTCAAGCCAAAGTCGATCCGCTCCAGCGATCGTCAGAACGATGTCTAATCGAGATCAGAATCCCGTTCGGATAACAGTCACAGTCACGCGGCCAAAGCTGCGCAAAGGCGCCCACAAGGCGACCGGGAAATCACACCCTCGGGTATGGACGTTCCACGGCTCACAGTCGGCGAACCGCAAATGAACCTTCAAAAGCCACGTTGCACACACACACACACACACCAGATTAACGTCTGAATGCGGTGAAAATGGTTGAAGCGAGATGAAACCTTGAGCGAAGCGCAAGTCCTGCGCGAGTCCAAATGGCCGACGGCCCGCTCTCGTGGCGTAACGGCACTCTGAGGATTCTCTCCGGAATCAACCACAAAACCTGACACGCAGGTTGATCTGTCACAGCGATAACAACTCTGTCGCAGGAATCACTTTCCTGCGAAACCCAAAGTTCACTCGTGACTCTCGTTCGGCAACGTTCGCTCAAGACCTCAAAGCAGCTCGGCTTTCTTGTCGAACTCACTCGCTCCGCCTTCCTTCCTCTTCCTCTTCGTCGTCGTCCGGTTCCCGTTTTATTTAAAACATTAACTTTTTACCTTTTGAAAATAGCAATATCTATTTCCCTTAAACGACAACAATAATAGTACATGGAATCAAAAATGCCCATAGTGGATGAAAACCACAACAACGGAAGTGAAGAATCCGTAACAATACCTAAAATTAGAATCAGGTGCACCAGCTCAGGTGCAAATGATTAGAACATCGTCAGAGAGGATCTTGGGGGAACCTGTCTTATTTAAACCTCAGACATTTAGTTTGGCTTGCTCTTTGTTGTTGAAGTGTGGCGTCACCATGCCTAGATCAAAAGAGCTCTCTGAGGCCTTCAGAAAGAAGGTTATGGATGCCTACGAGTCTGGGAAGGGATTTAAAAAGATCTCCAAAGAATTTGAAATCAGTCATTCCACTGTCTGGAATATCATCTACAAGTGGAGAAGATTCCAAACAACTGCCAACTTGTTCAGGCCAGGCCGCCCCAGCAAGTTCAGCCCGAGAGCAGACCGCAGGATGCTGAAAGAAGTCTCTAAGAACCCCAGAATGTCATCACGGGACCTCCAGGTAGCTCTTGCCACTGTTGATGTCAAAGTGCACGAGTCTACCATTAAAAAGAGGCTGCACAAATTTGATCTACATGGGAGGTGTGCCACGAGGAAACCTTTGCTGTCCAGAAAGAACATCAGGGCAAGACTAAAGTTTGCCAATGAACACGCAGGCAAAGACCAGCACTTCTGGAACAATGTGCTCTGGACAGATGAGTCAAAGGTAGAGCTATTTGGCCACAGTACCAGAAGACATGTTTGGCAAAAACCAAAGACAGCATTTGACCACAAGAACCTGATACGAACTGTAAAGCATGGTGGTGGAAATATTATGGTTTGGGCCAGCTTTGCTGCATCAGGGCCTGGGCAGCTCACCATCATAGAATCCACTATGAATTCTTCATTGTACCAGAGGGTGCTTGAGGATAATGTGAGGCCATCTGTCAGAAAGTTGAAGCTCAACCGAAGGTGGACCTTGCAACATGACAATGACCCTAAACATACCAGTAAATCCACCAAGGAATGGCTGAAAAGAAAGAAATGGAGGGTTCTGGAATGGCCAAGTCAAAGCCCGGATCTAAATCCCATCGAGATGTTGTGGGGGATTTTAAACGAGCTGTGCATGCAAGAAACCCCTCAAACATCGCACAGCTGAAAGAATTCTGCATGGAGGAGTGGGCAAAAATTTCTCCCAGTCGATGTCAGAGACTGCTAGACAGTTATAAGAAACGCCTACTTGAGGTTGTTTCTGCCAAATGGGCCAATACCCCCTATTAGAGCCAAGGGTGTACTTACTTTTTCCACATGCGAAATTTGCATTTATATTTATTTAAATTATACAATGGACTACAAAATGTAAATGTTTCATGATATTTGTTATATTATATCACCTTTATCTATCAATATTGTTGAAATGAAGATCAAATAGCTGTATGTTGAAATATGTTGAAAAAGTCAAAACTTTACATGGGATGTACTTACTTTTTCACGTGACTGTACATGTGACACGTTTACCCTTTATCTGATGTAAAAGATCTGTCCGACAGACTACGTAATCTCGATGACATACGTTGTTAGCAGTTCTTTCTTTGACTTGAATGGAGTATGCTCCTCATGAGCCGACACCAGATTAATTCAGCAATGAGCATTGACATCATCGGGACCGATGCCTGCGCTTCACAAAGAATCTTGACCGACTGGGTCTGAACAAGAGCAGGTTGCTCAAATGAATCACGCTTACACCGGAGCCGATCAAGGGATACCAGAACTATGTTGTTTGCATCTTGGACAACCGAGTCAACATCAAAATTCATGACAGATGCATGGAGAACAATTCTTGAATGTGCAGAAAAGTAAAAATGCCAAAAAGCTGTTGACGAGAATAAAAGGCGATAACCTGTTTGCGGCAGAAGCGCGTTTTCACACAAGCTGTCGGGAAAAATATACAAGAGGCCCAGAATTGGGGAAGTGCACAAGGTAAAGCAAAAAGCTACATCAGGAGGAATTGGAGAAAGCACATGAGTGTGCATTCAGCCGGGTGTGCGACATAATTTTGAGGGAAGCTGTGCATGACAGATTGTGAAGCTCAATGAGCTGTACATTTCATCTTTAGAAAACACCGTTACCCAACCCCATGTATCAAAGTGAAAGGTTGGCAGCAAAATTGGAGCACACCTCTGGATAGAAGATAGCCTTTTGCCCCCTAAATATCACGAGAAAGTTCACCTTGCACTGGGTTCACGGTGTCACTACGAAGTTGGAAACAGCAATACAGAGAACGTTTCTGCTAAGAATGAAAGATAATTTGGCAGAAGTTGTATGACCTTTGTGACATGTAATTCTCAATGATTATGAGAAGTCTGATCATCTCATCGGGCTCCAACTGCTAAGCATATTTACAGCACAGGTGATATCATTCCACCAGAGATGAGCAATTTCCTGAAATATGTTACAGCTGAAAAAGTGAAAGAAACCTCTGCGCAGACCAACAGGTTTGTAAGCTCAATCATACAGGGCATACGTCAGGAAGTTACAAATGGTGAATGGAAGATGCCAAAACATATCTGGACGCAGTGGCTTAGCACCACACTTGAACAATCCAAATATGTGTAAGCCGCTCTAACCATGCCAGATATGTTTGGTGACTCTAAATCTGGCACGAGACACACAGACCTGTGGCCTACCGAAATTGAAAAGAGTGTTGTGTGCGTGAGACACAAGATGCCCTTAAGGGATTCATGAATCAATTTGTCCATGAGAATGCTCCTCTATATTGTATTTGTCTGGTGCTCGTATAGCTGCTGACGACGAGAATGGTATTCTGATTGCAGAGGCCCAAAGTAAGGAAGCTCCGGAAACAACTAACAAAAAAAGGGTGGAAACCCATGAAAACTTATTTGAACCAATAAACAGAATAAAGCTGAAGACCATGGAAGACATGGAGAAAACGGTGAAAATCAAAACCGCAAAGAACAAGCTGTTGGAGTGCAGGTAGCAGTGGAACATTGCATTCCAAATGTTAGTCAAATCACAGAAGCACGAGGTACACGAGGTGGATCTGGTGGATCTACTGAAATATCCTCCGACTCCAGTTCCATACAGTATCGGCACAGCCGATGGCTACTCAGCGATGATTGACAAATCCAAAGGTTTCAAATACTTGGTGAGAGAGGCGGACACTGCCAGTAAGCCAACAAACGGTAACACACAAGTCGTCTTAAACTTAAAGGATGAAAATGCACGGTTTTACTGCATGAAAGAAGTTCCAAACAATTTCCAACAAATATGCGAGAAACTGTTCAACATGATGTCTTTTTAAGCTGACGTCATTTTCAGCATAGATATGTACAGGGAGGATTCAGCGAAAGCAATGGAACCGAAGTGCAGGTGGTGTGCAGCCAAGTTAATGGTACAGGGTGAAAACACCAAGAAACCCGCTGACTGGAAATCGTTCTTGACGAATGACGACAAAAAAATGGTCCCCATGCGGAACGACTACAAGGCCAATAGGTCCTACCCTACTTATCTGTGCCGGAAAAGGACATAGCTTCACATCTAAGGATGGGAAAACAATAAGTAGCAAACAGGTTGAAGTTCTAACATCGACAAGAAAAGACTGACACAATGAGTATATTGTTACGTTTGTAGAGGGTAGGCAGTAATTACCTTAGAACCAGGTAGAATGCATAAGTAGTGTGCTCCGACTGCTGTGAAGAAGAAGAAACCTCGATGTATCATAAGTAGGAAATTTGTGTAGACCGGATGTCGTGTAAGGATATCTTCGTCCCCATGAGAGGGGTGGGGTTTGTTAATTAGCGAGGGATTATGGGTAATTAATCCCCTGTACGTAATTACCTCTGTTAGCTTTTCCTGTGTTCCTTATGACACCGTACTACAGACACCCGGTAAGAAATCAGATTCAGATTCAATACTTTATTACCACATCAACTTGACAGTTCGGAATTTGTGGTAGTGTGCTCTTGAAGACAAAAAAAAAAAACATACATTAATGGGGCATGGAAAACCCTCTGTTCGAACTCCTACCCTCAGGGAAAAGACTCAGAGCCCTCAAGGTCGGAACCTCTAGGTTTAGGAACGGCACCTATGCTACTGCCATCCACATTTTGAATGCACAGTACCACTCCTATAACTATTAACTACTCATGAGCTTCTAATGCACTTGGCACTTTAGCTACAGGCCATTTTAAATGCTCTTATACACACCTTATACAACAACAACAGGCATTTCAAGGCCAGTTTCCCTGCTAGAGTGGGGGTTAGCCTTGCGCTCCCCATGACAATCTTCTCCATTTTGCCCTATTATCTGCATCTCCCCTTGTTAACCCCCTTGCCCGCATTTCTCCTTCCACCGTCTTTAGCCAAGTCTTTCTCAGTCTTCCCCATCCTCTACTTCCTTCTGCATTCATTTCCATCACTCTTCTCAACCAGTCACTTATAATGTATACTATGACCACTGAATGTTTACCATGCCTTATTAATGTATGTTTTCTTTGTTGCACTTTATAATGTATACTATGACCACTGAATGTTGGAGGTTTTCCATGCCCCATTAATGTATGGTTTTTGGTTTTTTTTCCTTTAAGAGCACACTACCTCAAAATTCCTAACAACTGTCAAGTTGATGTGGTAATAAAGTATTGAATCTGAATCTAAAATCGACCATTAACCACACTAATTAAAACCCAACCGGAAACCAGGCATCAAGCACTATCGCTGATAATGCCGACTTGGTGAGCGCAGAGGCACAAAAGCTCCGTGAAGCCATGCCTCAAAGAGCAGTGATTGGCAGGGATTTGATTGGCACAGAGACTGGTAAGATGAGACACGCTGATAGGAGCGGAGACGGAGACGTCGTGGGATGACGTCAGAGCCTCGAGTACAAAATAGGTGGAGCGGCGGACATTTTCTCATTTGGGTCCGGACTGTGTTGGCGAACGGTCGCCAAAAAGCTCTCTCAGCATCAACATTTTATCTCTCTCAGCATCGACGTCCTCTTGGTTATTCTCGTTCTGGACCCCATAGCGAAAGGTCGCACTTTTCTCTCTTGCGTAAGGAGGATTCATCGTGGGCAGTTGTGTTCCGACTTATTGATAGTGCTCGTGAGGAGGCGGAACTGCGGACTGAGAACTGCGGTTTCCCAAGGAAGAACGACGAGTGGACAGGCGCTGCCTGCTCGTTCGCTTCGCACTCTCGACGAGGCCAGGAGTGAGCAGATGCGCCGTGAGGCCGAGTTCACGTTCCGCCAAGGCCTCAGACGATCATTGATGATTCCTGACGAGATACACCAGCTGATTGGAGATAAGTGCCACAAATCACACCTATTTATTTTCCAGTTATTTTATCCTTTGTCTGTATTTGGGTCTGTGCGAGAGCGCTCCAATTAGGAATATAATTTTATCGTGTTTTCTTTGTTACCGGCATTTTCTTTAATAAATCCAATATTTTTGTACTTTTAATTCCATGTTGTTTGAGTTAATTTATCCAGGTGTGTAGACGTCGGGTGGAGGCCGTCCAGGTAAGTTCGTCATCCCCCTTTCCCTCACATGTAAAGAAAACCGTCATTTTTGGATTGAACGCTTCGGAGGTAAAGCTCGCTTGGTATTCCGTGTCACCCTGCGGTGTTCACCAAAGGGTAGTCACACGACAATATTGTACCGCCTGTTTGGAAAGAAGCACAGTTACAGGAACATTCAAGTGAAAAGTCCAGACGGTGATGGATTTTTAATCATCTTGTACCACAGCAACAGACTTGAGGACATTATAATTTTGTTTGACACTGGAACAAGAAACAATAGCAAGCTAATCAACATGACGGACTTTGTACGAACATACACACAGGAAAACCGTGCCGCGCATTGAGCTCTCCATGCATACAGTGATTGTGTCACAAGTGTATGTAAGCGCAAAGGGAAAGTCAAGGCCATCAAAACTCTGAAGAAGATGCCAAGAAGTGTACTAGCTCTTGCAAGACTCGGGAATTATTGGAACATACCACAGTAGTCTCGTTGGTAGAGGGGGTTAGCGTGCACCCCTGGAAATCAATTTCTAATGGGCGTTTTTATATCGGAAAAAATGCGTAGAAAACGATTTGCTATGTTAAAAAGTTGTCCGGATGTCCCACGTTCCTTTTTTATGCAAATTAAGCCGCCATTATGGATAAATCTGTTATTCACCATATCTCCGCCGATATTACAGATAACTGAAAAAAACAAGGTGTCTAGACCCATATTTTGAGGGTCAAAGATCATTATAAGACCAGTCTTGGTGACCACATGTGTCCTTGGCATGTACAATATGCAAATTAGTGCCGCCATTACCGAAAAATCTATTTTTTACCATATCGCTGCCAATATTACAGATAACTGAAAAAACAAGGTGTCTAGACCCATATTTTGAGGGTCCAAGATCATTATTAGACCAGTGTTGACATGACCACATGTGTCTTTGGCATGTTAACATGGAAATTAAGAGTGCCAGAATTATCGAAAATTTGAATTGACGCTCTATCTCGACCGAAGAGTGTTCTCCACTATCACATGCTTCACTCATCATCGCTTTCATCAAAACTGTCAAAGTCGTCCTCTTCTTCCTCCTCCTCATCATCATCCTCTTCCTCTTCATGATCAATAGCGATGTTCACTGTTTATAAACAAACCCACCATATCCGCGCATGCGCAGCAGCCTGGTTGGCAAAAGCGCAGTGTTTTCGTTTTGCACAATGGCGTCGCTCGACACACATGTGATCGTTTCAGAGTATTTTAATAGTCTTGACACTGTTGCAAAATCTCGGTACAAATCGAAGTTGAGTTATAGGAATGGTGAGGATATTCTTCTGGATCCATTTGCATTGAAAGGATGGCAAAACAATCCATCTTGCTGGCCAGATTTGAACTACGGCGACGTGTACACGTACTTGATCGACACACCGGGTATCTACACAATGGAGTCACTCAAGGCATTCAGGTCACTCGAGGCATACAATTTTTTTTTAAGTGGTCATGTGAAGCCACTGTGGTATCATGCGATCGGGAATGATGTACCATTCTGCTTTATCAAAGGCAAAGTCATACCATCACAGCATCTCAACAACAAACCTCATGAGGCCTGGGTGTGTGTGGGGAAGAAGGAAGAACTGCCACTGCCACTCTGCCACTAGAACTGCCACTTTAAAACTGCTGGCAGTGATGACCGGTTTACTCGCACCCACTTTTGATACAACCCCACTTTTGATACAACCCCACTTTTGATACAACCCCACTTTCATTGGACATGCTTTGACACAACCCCCTTGGATACAACCCCGACACACACACACACACACACACACACACACACACACACCCCTCCCCCCCCCCCCCCCACACGCACACCCCTCCAAACACGCACACACACACCAACCCCCCCCCCCCCACACACACACACATCCCTCCCCCCCCCCCACACACACACACACACACACATCCACACACATGCACATCCCACACACATGCACATCCCCATACACATCCACACACATGCACTGCCACTTTAAAACTGCTGGCAGTGATGACCGGTTTACTCGCACCCACTTTTGATACAACCCCACTTTTGATACAACCCCGACCCCACTTTTGACACATGCACATCCACACATCCACACACACACACAAACACATCCCCACATGCATACACACACAAACCACACACATACACACATCCCCAGACCCCCCTCCCCACACACACCCTCCACCCCACCACACACACACACACACACACACACACCCACGCAAACACACGCACACATACCCCCACCCCCCCCCCACCCCAAACACACACACACACCAACCCCCCCCCCCCCCCCACACACACACACACATCCCTCCCCCTCCCCCCCCCCACACCCATACCCACACACACATCCACACATGTCAATCCATGCACTGATTGCAGAAAAAGCCATTTTAAAAAGAAAATTAACCTGAAATTGCAGACAGAATTATTTATTTTATCTCAGAAGCCAAACGATTCTTCTTCTTCTTTAGTTTCTCACAACTTTGTGTGAAATGCGATCTAGTTTTAAAAAAGTCAGAATTTGACCAAATCTGCTTCATTCGTTTGTTAATATACCTCACCTATTGACAAATCTTCAATTGGAATTTCATTTGAGGTTGAAATGACCGCGGGAGATCGTGTGATAGTGATCACGTCCTGGAAGGACAAAATAGTGCGTTTCTTCTTCTTTAGTTGCTCACAACTTTGTGTCGAATGCGATCAAGTTTAAAAAAGTCAGAATTTGACCAAATCTGTTTCATTCGTTTGTTAATATACCTCATCTATTGACAAATCTGCAATTGGAATTTTATTTGAGGTTCAAATGACCGCGGGAGATCGCGTTATCGTGATCACGTCCTGGAAGGACAAAATAGTGCGTTTCTTCTTCTTTCAACAATAAAGACTTATAGCTTCGAGACCGTACATGGAGAGTGGCTCTGGAATTCTATAGAAATTTATTCCCGAGTTCTTTTCAAATCTATTTGTGCAATTAACAACACAGCAGCTCACAGGCATTGTCCTTGAAATGGTGTCACGTCAATGATCGTAAAACTTCACCACTTGGAGACGGCCAGCATGGTTGGTGTTTTGCCAACCAAAACAAAGAGCGCGGTCACGTGATCGGGTACGTGACGTCACGGTAAACATCGCTGTAGTGTCCAGGAGATCAACCAGTGACGTTGGTAGCACCGGGCCACATGACCACAATGGTTCCAACACTCCTTCGTCAGTCCTCATCCATCCCTGCCCCTGATCGTAGGGTTTAGGCTTTTCCAAAATGGGTACGTCAGCTCGTTTGTACAAGCAGACGCGGTGATTCACACGCTGGACATGAGGCTTCAAAGCGGACTGGCAGGGAGGAAGGCGAGCCAGGTCGACATTAGACTTGGAAGTGAGTTTCTCGTTCTCGCCTACCATCTTGCGGAGCAGCTTGGCCCGGACAACATCCACTGAAGAATCACGACTTTGGCCGTACATCAGGCAGGCGAATGTTCCAACTTCCAACATGTTCCAACATGATTGGCAAATTCATCTGGCCAACACCCGATGGGTAGTGCTTTCATACAAATTCCCAGATCGAATGTATTTCGGACCCACTTCTGACCCACCTCAGCTGTGGCCACCTCTGAGCGCTTCAATAGCTCTCGAACGACTGTGTTGTCAGTTATTGGTTGATGGATAGGTGTAAAGTAGTCCACTGTTGATTTTCTGGGTGGGGGAGTTCTAGTTGCAGAAATGAATCCCCCTAGTTCAGGCATGGGCTGCATGCCACTGCTTCCAATATACCTGCTGAAGAGCCAGACATAGTACTCTTGCATCTTAGTAGTATAGACTGCGTCATTCTCTACAGGGGGTGTGAATGATGAGCCATCGGGAAACGTTGGCCCGATACGAGTGAGGTGCAAGGGTGGGAGAGTTTCTGGTGTATCACCTTTCCGGCTATGCTGTTGCGACTTGTCCATTTTAGGCAGCGTTCGGACATTGGGGCTCTGGGTCCCAGGCTTGACCTCGTGCACCATGATTCCCCCAGCACTGTTGACAATGTTGCTGCCGTGCACATTCGTAGTGATTTTATTCAAGTTGTCCCACTCACAATGAAATACCACGTTGCCCTCTCCCGTCACGATTTGGGGCGTCAGATAGGTTGAGACTTCATCTAGGGCCTTGGCCAGGGCGGTTTCCATCTCTAAACCAAAATCGTAGGTCTCGGAGTGGCCAAGCCTGTGCAATATCTTGGTGAGCTGCTTGCTACGGAACAAGTGCCTGACAGTCACACAGAGAAGCATGTGTTTTGGTAACTTCCATTTTCCCCTCTGACACTGCACGGCATATGTCTTGCCCGATGGAGAATACCAGGCACTTCATCTTTTCCCTCGTCTCCATAATCTTCCTTGCCGGACATAACCATGCTGAGGAAGCGGACGAGGTCTGAAGGTAGAAGCTTATCAGAACTGAGCTCCATGTCGTCGGATGTTGGCGGCCACGGTAGGCTTTGGGACTCTCTGAAAGCCTGTAGAATATTACCACGAAGAAGGAGATCGGCGTTTTGGTATTTGTCTGTGCTTCCGAGAGTGTAAGCTCGTGCAAGAGCATCAATAACAGAGATATTCGAACTGAACACGAGCCAGAATGAAATGGCATCAAATTGGTCATGATCGACCTTCATGAAGGAGACATGATCCTTGATTGGGTCATTCTGTAGGCGTTTCAGTAGTTTCTCAGAGCGATAGTTCTCGTTCTCGTACCCATTCCGTTTCAGTTCTTCAATATGTAGCAAGCGCAAGGAAGATAGCCGTAGGACCTCATTCTGCTGGACGACATGAGTTTGAATGTGCTCCCGTACTGAGACGAGTGCATTCTCATGGGCGGCTGACATGTGAGCGTGTTCAGTATACATTTGGTTCTTTTGCTCTGTTAATCCCACGCTTGTAGTTGGCAAATGATGTGCGGAAGGATCTCAAGCATGATGGATGGTGTTTGGCCTCAACAGCAAAGAGGTCTGTGCTTTTCACCAGTCGATGGAGTCGAAATAGACCCATTTTCTCGGCCGTGATTCGATTTGCTCCCATGCATTTTCTTTGTTCTTCCAAGATGAGAAGTTTTCAGCTCGCTCAGTTTTGCAATAAACACCTTTGATCTCTACTTTCTCACAGAAAATTCACTCTGGTGGGAAGACGGATCCATCGGAATGTTTACGGGGAGAATGCAATAGCGAGGTTGATGCTTCTGGTTCGATTTCATCTCCCAGAAGATGCAGGTTGCCAGTAAAACGCTGATAACACTGACGGTGGTACCCAGTACTTTCCAGGTCATCAGGGAGAGTTGCGGGGATCTGGTCGCACACTGATTGCATACGATAGGGGGACTCATGTGACTGGCGGAGACGTCGGTCCCGGATCCTATGAAGGTGCTGTAGTTTTTCACTTGCAGTTCCTTTGATTTTACTCAGGGTTGTAAAAGGGCCATGATCAGACATGGATAGCACATGAAGCATGCATGTAGGTGGAGAGGTTGTTTTGCGGGTGCTTTGGGGGACTGCAGGATCAGCACTCCCGTCACGTTTTTGTTTGAGCATGATGGCTTATGTCCACTTCTACCACAACTGTTACTCTGGAATGAGAAAGAGTAGGCCTAGTCACCAATAATAAGACGACCATAATAATAAACATTTTAAAATAACACTATTTGTGAAATTACATGCGTTTCCATCAATAACCCTCAAACACCCTATGTGTTTGATGGCAGCACTAATTTGCATATTTTACATGCCAAGGACACATGTGGTCACTTCAAGACTGGTCTTATAATGATCTTTGACCCTCAAAATATGGGTCTAGACACCTTGTTTTTTCAGTTATCTGTAATATTGGTGGAGATATGGTGAATAACAGATTTATCCATAATGGCGGCTTTATTTGCATAAAAATGGCACGTGGGACACCCTGACAACTTTTTAACATGGCAAATCGTTTTCTACACATTTTTTCCAATATAAAAATGTCCTTTAGAAATTGATTTCCAGGGGTGCACGCAAACCCCTCTACCAACCATACTTCAGGACCTGATAACTGAGTTTGAAGAGGTCACGTGCGCAGTGTATGGAAAACAAGGTTTGGAGCAGTGGACGATTTGAGACTGTTCATGATCAGGGAGAAGTGTGAAGATGTGCCCTTGAACGCAGTGCGCCCTGTTGACATGGGAACCTTGCTACCTTGCAGCAAATGCTTTGAACCACACCTCAGAAAGGTAAATTACCGAACTGCACGAGACTTGCCTGTCCAATTCCAACAACATGCATGGGAACACCGATGGAATGCTGGAACCTTTATGGATAGAAGGAGATATTCTTCCACAGCAGGTCGTTGGTGTCCTTCAGGAGGCATTGGAAGTCGACAGTGATGATGGTGAGGATTTTTCAGGAGAAAATGACGAATTCTTTGATTGGGACTGAGTGGATAGAACGCGATCTACCAGGCCGAAAATGAAGAAAGACTTTTTTCTTTTTCTTTTTGAAGTGAAGCAGTTTTTGAAGTGAAGATGGCCATGGCACTATGACAGGCATTATGTTTTAAGATAATTGATCGACTTATTCATACTCCAGAGTGGCGTGGTGGGTATCATTGTGATCGTAGTGGTATCATTGTGATCGTAGTGGTATCATTGTGATCATGGTGGGTATCATCGTGATCGTGGTGGGTATCATCGTGATCGTGGTGGGTATCATCGTGATCATGTAGGTATCATCGTGATCATGTGGGTATCATCGTGATCGTGGTGGGTGTGATTGTGGTGGGTATCGTTGTGATCATGTAGGTATCATTGTGATCATGTGGGTATCATCGTGATCGTGGTGGGTGTGATTGTGGTGGGTATTGTCGTGAAAATCAAGCTCAGACACGACTTGACCTCTGGGTAGGTTTTAATATCATTTAGATCTGTAGTACATCCTGTAAGAATACATGCATGCAACAGGCATTAAATCAGAGCATTTCATGAGCAGCAATGGTTGAATCAATATAACAATGGTTAGCGCAGCGCATTGTCAGCGCAGCATTTGGGGCGTACATACCATTCAAACTACTGGATAATGTCACAGTGAGTTCCGCTGAAGTGTCTGCGCGCCCCGGTTGTCCCGGGTCTTATAGACGCCCCCCTTCCGTAGCGAGCACCCCTGGGTTCACCTTGATATAATTTCACTACATTCTCCCCGCCGTTAGAACTATACTGCCGCTCGGCAGGTTGCAAGCAAGCATCAGCAAGAAACGAATGGGTAACGTCAATCCACGTCAGTCGGTCCACCCGTAGCGGTCGGGGCGGCGAACCTCCCTGCCAGTTCGTGTTCGGAATCCACCGGGCACGGCGTCCCCTAGCCCGGAGTCCCCCGCGTCGGAATAGCCGCCGGAGGTTGGAGTCGGAGGGGGCGCCCCTGCGCCTTCGGGCACGGGAGCGGGGGACGACGGGAGTAACAGTGGTAGTTCCATAGGGGAAGCTTCGATAGAGTCCATAGACTCGTAGACGGGTTCGTCGATATCCCTGTCGTCGTCCCCACATGGGGCGAGATGGCGTACGGAGACAGTAGACTCGCGGCCATCCGCCGTTAACACGCGAGCATGCTCGGGATTAGCTTGAGGACCTGCACCTTGTCAACAAGGGGGTCGTACTTGCTAGCGGGCTCTGGAGCGGGCTCTTGCTCTGGAGTATGAATAAGTCGATCAATTATCTTAAAACATAATGCCTGTCATAGTGCCATGGCCATCTTCACTTCAAAAACTGCTTCACTTCAAAAAGAAAAAGAAAAAAGTCTTTCTTCATTTTCGGCCTGGTAGATCGCGTTCTATCCACTCAGTCCCAATCAAAGAGATAGGCGGGCCCCGGTTCAGCGAGCCAGCTGGGTAAAGATTGGATACTGCCGGAGCTTCTAGGGTGGTGGAACAGTCGTTCGTGAGGAGTCTGGTTGGTGGCAGTACATAGGAGAGCCCGGATCGAGTTTAGAGCGGCAGGTAGTGACCACGCCCATTTATCGAGGCCTCGGCCGAGGGTCCGAAGGCTTAGCATGACGGCCCGCCATATAATCCCATTAAAGCGTTCGATCTGTCCATTCGCTTGGGGCCGGTACGGGGTGGTGTAGCTCGAAGCGACATTATGCTGGAGCAAGTAGCCCCTCACCTCCTGGGACGGGAACACCGCACCCCGATCGGTATGCACGTAGACCGGATACCCGAACATAGAAAACAAATTCTGCAGACACCGAATAACCGTGGCAGCCGACATATCCCCGCACGTGTAAGCAAAGGGGAATCGGGAATACTCATCGACGATAGTGAGCAGATAGCGAGAGTTGCTCGACATCGGCAGCGGCCCTTTGAAGTCCATCGCCAAGCGCTCCCACGGTCTAGTAGCCCTAACGAGTGTCCCCAGAGGGGGGCTATAAAAACGCGGTTTGAGTTCCGCACAGATCGCGCAATCACGGCAGATGCGGCGGATGTCCTCCATCGAGTACGGCAGATTGCCCGCGCACACAAAATACGCGAAGCGCGTTACCCCGGGATGACACATAGTGCTGTGCAAAGTGCGCAGCCCCTCCAAAGTTACAACCCCCGCGCAAGTGGCCGGCCTCGATAAGGCGTCAGCGACCAGGTTATCCTTCCCCGGGCGGTATTTGATGGTGTAGCAGAAGTCGGTGAGTTCGATACGCCAACGGGTGATTTTCTCATTCTTAATGCGCTGAGCATGTAAGGTGTCGTACATAAACGCAACACTCTGTTGGTCCGTGATGCTTTGGAAACTCCGCCCAAGCAGATACGGACGCCATCGCCGAATTGATTCGACGATCGCGTACGCTTCCTTTTCGACAGACGAATGCCTCCGCTCGGCGGAGGTGAGAGTCCGCGAGAAGAAAGCCACAGGGTGGCCTCCTTGGGAGAGAGTCGCCGCTATCGCATGATCCGAGGCATCACTCTCCAAAACGAAAGAGGCACTCTCGTCAATCGTCGCGACAGCGGCGCCAGCAATGTCGACTTTAAGGCCCTCGAAGGCCGCCAGGGCGGCCGGGCCCATGGGGAAAGTGTCGCAGGCCACGAGGGGGCGGAGCTTTGCGGAGAAATTTTGCACCCACTTTGAGTAGTGGGCGAACAGCCCTAGAGCGCGTTTCAGCGAAGCCCGATCGCTAGGCGGAGCCATATCGAGCAAAGGGCGCAGACGCTCCTTATCCGGAGAGACGGAGCCATGGGTCACGGTGTACCCCAAAAGGTCTACCGTGCGTAGAGAGTATTGACACTTCGCCGCATTCATGGTTAAGCGATATTTCCGCGCGACCTCGAGGAAGCGTTTCAGATTAGCGTCGTGATGCTCCTGGTCATACCCACAAACCGTAAGATTGTCCAGATAGACAAAGACATCGGTCAAATTCTCCTTCGCAACGAGGTCATCCATAGCTCTCTGAAAACAAGCGACGCCGTTCGTTACCCCAAAGGGAAGTCTCGTGAACTGGTACAACCGCTGACCCGATTCAAAGGCTGTAAAGACGCGATCAGCCCTAGAGATGGGGACTTGATGATACGCACTACGCAGATCGAGAGTGCTATAAACGGAATACAGGGCCACCTGGCGTACCAGGGCGTCCATCCCCGGTAAGGGGTAGGCATCCAGCTGTGTAAAACGATTAATCGTCTGCGAATAGTCGATTACCATGCGCCGGCGGTGGGCCTCACTCCGCACCACTAAGACTTGGGCCCGCCACGGTGACCTACTGTGTTCTATGATACCGTCCTTCAAGAGCAGGGCCGTTTCTTCCGCAATGAATTGCGCGTCCGCGCGAGAGTAGCGCCGCGATTTGACGGCTACAGGGGTACAATCAGTGGTCAGGTTGGGGAACAGTGAGAGTGGCTCCATGTCCATTTGAGCGAGGGCGCACACAGCGAGGGTGTCCGGCCCTCCGAAGTCTTTTTCCAAACGTCCATGCCGCTTAAGGAAATCAAGTCCTAACAGAACGTCAGCGCATAAGGCCGGTAATACCATGAGATACACGTCCGGGAACGTGCGTCCGTTTATCACAAGTTTCAATCGACACGCCCCTTTTGTGCTCAACCGAAGTCCCCGAGAGGCCATGAAGATCCGGCGGGTTGTCCCGAGAACCGGCCACCCATGTTGATGCACGAGTCGCTGATCGATAAAACTATCCGTGGACCCCGTATCAATCAAAGCTTGCGCAAAAACGCCCGCGACCGTGAGCGGAATGAAGGCCTGCGCTAGGCCGGCAGACCCGGCAGGTATAGTTCCGGCCGGGCGAGAAGATCGCGCCTCGCGGGTGGATCCCACGCCGGCTGCAATCCTTCGGGCAGCGTCGGCAGGTTGGGCCTCAGCAGGAGCATTGAAGTCAGTTGGCTCATCAGCAGTTTCATTTGCCAGAGTGGGTGAGGGTTGGTCGTAAGAGCAGCCGCCAGATGGCGCTCGAGCCACGTGAGAAAGGTCTCTGCCGTCTGCAGAGTCATTTGCCAGAGTGGGTGTGGGTTGGTCGTAAGAGCAGCCGCCAGATGGCGCTCGAGCCACGTGAGAATGGTCTCTGCCGTCTGCAGAGTCATATGCCAAAGTGGGTGCATGTAATTCATAAAAGCTGCCGTCAGGTGGGGCTCGAGTCACATGAGAAAGATTTCTGCCGTCTGCAGATTCGCATGCCAAAGTGGGTGCATGTAATTCGCAAAAGCTGCCGTCAGATGTGGCTCGTGTCACGTGCTGCGTTTGCCGCACTTCGAGAGGAATTTCCACGGCAGGAGCATGTCGCTTGTTTGAAGTAGGCGTTCGAAAGCCAGTCAAGGTCGGATGCGCTGTGACCGGTCGCGTTCGCGCCATTTGTTTCGGCGGCCCGATGTATCTCACCAAGGTCGGGCGGGTAGCCAGAGGCCCGCGAGGAGGAGAGCGGCTCTTCAAAGTCGAGCGAGGCGCCCCGTCCGGCGCTCGATCCGTTGGCTCCGCGATGAGCCCATTCAAGGTCGCTCGGGAATGCGTGCCCCGAGCGGCCTTTCTGCAGACCTTTGCAAAATGACCCTTGGTGGAGCACAAGTGACATGTCGCCTCTCGGGCCGGGCATTCAGAGCGAGGATGCTGCCGATTTCCACAAAAATAACATTTTGCATACCGGGCAGGCCGTGGCCGGGCAGCGGCGGCAGCAGTGAGGCCGGAAGCGGAGTCCGCTTCCGGAGCTCCCAGAGACTCGGCCGTCGTGGTGGTCGGGTCCTCCTCCGTATCCTCGGCGGTAGCCCTCTCAGGTCGCGCGAGTTGCGAGGTCCCCGCCACGACTCGTGGGTGATCATATGCGGTCAATTGTTCTCGGGCATCTGTGTATACGCGTGCCAGCCGTAGTGCTTCTGTAAATGTCAGCTCCGCGACCTCCAAGAGACGGAGCCGCAAGACTCCAGAACTAATTCCGGAGATGAATGAATCTCGGAGCAAATCGTCCTGCACTTGCTCGTGGGTCCGGACGTCCTGCACGCAGTCTGCCAATAGGTAGCGCAACTCCTGCGCGAAGCGATCGATCGATTCAGACGGTTGCTGTCGCCGCTGAGAGAGTTGATGCCGGCCGTGCACAGCGCTCCGTGTCTTTACGTAGAGGCGCTTCAGCTCGGCTAGGGCCGTAGCGTACGTCCCAAATCGAGAAATGTTCTTGAAAACAGTGTGATGGACCTTGGACTGTAACACGGACAGCTTTATCGCAGCGGTGGGCTCTGTCTCGTGAGCCGCAAAGTAATTCTGCAGCGTGTTGAGCCAATGAGCAAACTCCGATGCAGATCCCGCAGCTTGAGGGTCGGCTCCGAGAATCGGTACCACGATCATCTTGTGGTCAGCCATTCCGGCGATCTAAATGATATTAAATGTCGTGAAAATCAAGCTCAGACACGACTTGACCTCTGGGTAGGTTTTAATATCATTTAGATCTGTAGTACATCCTGTAAGAATACATGCTTGCAACAGGCATTAAATCAGAGCATTTCATGAGCAGCAATGGTTGAATCAATATAACAATGGTTAGCGCAGCGCATTGTCAGCGCAGCATTTGGGGCGTACATACCATTCAAACTACTGGATAATGTCACAGTGAGTTCCGCTGAAGTGTCTGCGCGCCCCGGTTGTCCCGGGTCTTATAGACGCCCCCCTTCCGTAGCGAGCACCCCTGGGTTCACCTTGGTATAATTTCACTACAGGTATCATTGTGATCGTGGTGGGTATCATCATGTTTGTGGTGGGTATCATCATGATCGTGGTGGGTGTGATCGTGGTGGGTATCATCGTGATCGTGTGGTATCATCGTGATCATGGTGAGTATCGTGATAATGGTGGGTGTGATCGTGGTGAGTATCATTGTGATAATGGTGGGTGTGCTTGTGGTGAGTATCATCGTGATAATGGTAGGTACCATCGTGATCGTGGTGAGTATCACCGTGATAATGGTGGGTGTGATCGTGGTGGGTATCATCGTGATCATGTAGGTATCATCGTGATCATGTGGGTATCATCGTGATCGTGGTGGGTGTGATTGTGGGTGGGTATCATTGTGATCGTGGTGGGTATCATCGTGTTCGTGGTGGGTATCATCATGATCGTGGTGGGTGTGATCGTGGTGGGTATCATCGTGATCGTGTGGTATCATCGTGATCATGTGGGTGTGATCGTGGTGGGTATCATCGTGATCGTGGTGGGTATCATCGTGATCATGGTGAGTATCGTGATAATGGTCGGTGTGATCGTGGTGAGTATCATCGTGATAATGGTAGGTACCATCGTGATCGTGGTGAGTATCATCGTGATAATGGTGGGTGTGATCGTGGTGAGTATCATCGTGATAATGGTGGGTATCATCATGATCATGGTGAGTATCATCGTGATCGTGGTGAGTATCATCGTGGTGAGTATCATCGTGATCGTGGTGAGTATCATCGTGATCGTGGTGAGTATCATCGTGATCGTGGTGAGTATCATCGTGATTGTGGTGAGTATCATCGTGATCATGGTGGGTATCATTGTGATCATGGTGAGTATCATTGTGATAATGGTGGGTGTGATCGTGGTGAGTATCATCATGATAATGGTGGGTATCATTGTGATAATGGTGGGTATCATCGTGATCGTGGTGGGTATCATCGTGATCGTGGTGGGTATCATCGTGGTGGATGTGATCGTGGTGGCTATCATCGTGATCGTGGTGGGTATCATTGTGATCGTGGTGGGTATCATTGTGATCGTGGTGGGTATCATCGTGATCGTGGTGAGTATCATCATATAATGGTGGATATCATCGTGATCGTGGTGAGTATCATCGTGATCGTGGTGAGTATCATATAATGGTGGATATCATCGTGATCGTGGTGAGTGTGATCATGATGGGTATCATCGTGATCGTGGTGAGTATCATCATATAATGGTGGATATCATCGTGGTGAGTATCATCGTGATCGTGATGGGTATCATCGTGATAATGGTGGGCATCATCATGATAATGGTGGGTGTGATCGTGGTGGGTATCATCGTGATCGTGGTCGGTGTGATCGTGGTGAGTATCATCGTGATAATGGTGGGTATCATCGTGATCGTGGTGGGTGTGATCGTGGTGAGTATCATCGTGGTGAGTATCATCGTGATCGTGGTGAGTATCATCGTGGTGAGTATCATCGTGATCATGGTGGGTATCATTGTGATCATGGTGAGTATCATTGTGATAATGGTGGATGTGATCGTGGTGAGTATCATCATGATAATGGTGGGTATCATTGTGATAATGGTGGGTATCATCGTGATAGTGGTGGGTATCATCGTGATAGTGGTGGGTATCATCATGGTGGGTGTGATTGTGGTGGCTATCATCGTGATCGTGGTGGGTATCATTGTGATCGTGGTGGGTATCATCGTGATCGTGGTGAGTATCATCATATAATGGTGGATATCATCGTGATCATGGTGAGTATCATCGTGATCGTGGTGAGTATCATCATATAATGGTGGATATCATCGTGATCGTGGTGAGTGTGATCGTGATGGGTATCATCGTGATCGTGGTGAGTATCATCATATAATGGTGGATATCATCGTGGTGAGTATCATCGTGATCGTGATGGGTATCGTGATAATGGTGGGCATCATCATGATAATGGTGGGTGTGATCGTGGTGGGTATCATCGTGATCGTGGTGGGTATCATCGTGATCGTGGTGTGTATCATCGTGATCGTGGTGGCTATCATCGTGATCGTGGTGGGTATCATCGTGATCGTGGTGGGTATCATCGTGATAATGGTGGGCATCATCGTGATAACGGTGGGTATCATCGTGATCGTGGTGGGTATCATCGTGATCGTGATGGGTATCATCGTGATGATGGTGGGTATCATCGTGATGATGGTGGGCGTGATAGTGGTGGGTATCATCGTGATAGTGGTGGCTGTCATCGCGATCATGGTGGCTATCATCATGATCGTGGTGGGTATCATCATGATCGTGATGGGTATCATCGTGATAATGGTGGGCATCATCGTGATAATGGTGGGTATCATCGTGATTGTAGTGGGTATCATCCTGATTGTAGTGGGTATCATCGTGATCGTGGTGGGTATCATCGTGATGGCTATCATCGTGATCGTGGTTGATCATCGTGACCGTGGTGAGTATCATCGTGATCGTGGTGGGTATCATCGTGATCGTGGTGAGTATCATATAATGGTGGATATCATCGTGATCGTGGTGAGTATCATCGTGATCGTGGTGAGTTTCATCATATAATGGTGGATATCATCGTGATCATGGTTTTTTTGTTTTTTTTTTGTATACTGAATCGAGGCTCGTGAAAGAGCTGATATTTATTTCACAAACAAATCAACCAGACAAACAAAATACATAAAAAGAGGGAGCGGAAGACAAGAGAAGGGGAAGCACACAAACACTTGAGGGCACACAACATTTAAGAGCAGGGAGATGTGTGGGAGGGAGAGGGCTTGGGGGGAGGGGGGTGGCAGAAGTATCAAACACAAGGACACCAAGGACTTCCAAAACAGAAGTTGGTATTTCAAAAAAGTGGAATTGGGGTGAAATTAGCAGGGATAGAAAAGATCAATGTTTTGGATGGGGGAAGATAAGAGATGGTGGTGAACAGCTGTTTTAAAGACCTGGAGGGTGGAGTGGGATTGAAGAGAGTGAGGGAGTTTGTTCCAGAGGCGGGAGAAAAGAGGAATGAAGGAGTGAAGGTGAGCAGAGAGTCTTGATTTTGGCAGTTTAACCATAAGAGGGTTGCAGGCAGATCTTGTGCGACCTGTAGGAATATTTGGGGGACAGAGCCCAGAGAGAGCTGCGGGGGCAAGGCCAGAGAGGAGTCGGTAGAAGACGTAAAGACCACCAACCTGCCTGCGGTGAGTGAGTGAGAGGCCCTTGGAGTTAGCTTCATCGTGGGAGATTCCAATGATTCTGAATGCTTTGGTTTCAACAGCATGAAGACGAGCTTGGTGTGAGGCAGGTGCACCAGCCCAGAGGGGAGAGCAGTATTCCATTAAGCTGCGGATGAAAGCCTTGTATGTGGTGAGGAGCTCAGGTGTGCCAAGGAAGGACTTCGCACGACGGAGGATGCCCAGTCGGCGACTGGCTTAGGAGGCCAGATTTGAAATGTGGCTTTCCCAGGAAAGATCGTGATTTTCCCAGGAAAGATCGTGATTTCCCAGGAAAGATCGTGATGGTGAGCGTGATCATGATGGGTATCATCGTGATCGTGGTGAGTATCATCATATAATGGTGGATATCATCATGATCGTGGTGAGTATCATCGTGATCGTGATGGGTATCATCGTGATAATGGTGGGCATCATCGTGATAATGGTGGGTGTGATCGTGGTGGGTAGCATCATTATCGTGGTGGGTAGCATCATTATCGTGGTGGGTATCATCGTGATCGTGGTGGGTATCATCTTGATCGTGGTGTGTATCATCGTGATTGTGGTGGCTATCATCATGATCGTGGTGGGTATCATCGTGATAATGGCGGGCATCATCGTGATAATGGTGGGCATCATCGTGATCGTGGTGGGTGTCATCGTGATCGTGATGGGTATCATCGTGATAATGGTGGGTATCATTGTGATAATGGTGGGCATCATCGTGATCATGGTGGGTATCATCGTGATCGTGGTGGGTATCATCGTGATCGTGGTGGGTATCATCATGATCGTGGTGGCTATCATCGTGATCATGATGGCTATCATCGTGATCGTGGTGGGTTTCATCGTGATCGTGATGGGTATCATCGTGATAATGGTGGGCATCATCATGATAATGGTGGGTATCATCGTGATCGTGGTGGGTATCATCGTGATCGTGGTGGCTGTGATCGTGGTGGCTATCATCGTGATCGTGGTGGGTATCATCATGATCGTGGTGAGTGTGATCGTGGTATCATCGTGAGCGTGGTGAGTATCATCATATAATGGTGGATATCATCGTGATCGTGGTGAGTATCATCGTGATCGTGGTGAGTATCATCATATAATGGTGGATATCATCGTGATCATGGTGAGTGTGATCGTGGTGGGTATCATCGTGATCATGGTGAGTATCATCATATAATGGTGGATATCATCGTGATCGTGGTGAGTATCATCGTGATCGTGGTGAGTATCATATAATGGTGGATATCATCGTGATCGTGATGGGTATCATCGTGATCGTGATGGGTATCATCGTGATCGTGATGGGTATCATCGTGATAATGGTGGGTATCATCGTGATAATGGTGGGTATCATCGTGATCGTGGTGGGTATCATCGTGATCGTGGCGGGTATCATCATGATCGTGGTGGGTATCATCATGATCGTGGTGGCTATCATCGTGATCGTGATGGCTATCATCGTGATTGTGGTGGGTATCATCGTGATCGTGATGGGTATCATTGTGATCGTGATGGGTATCATCGTGATAATGATGGGCATCATCGTGATAATGGTGGGTATCATCGTGATCGTGGTGGGTATCATCGTGATCGGGGTGGGTATCGTGATCGTGGTGGCTATCATCGTCATCGTGGTGGCTATCATCGTGATCGTGGTGGCTATCATCGTGATCGTGGTGGGTATCATCGTGACCGTGGTGAGTATCATCGTGATCGTGATGGGTATCATCATGATAATGGTGGATATCATCGTGATCGTGGTGAGTGTGATCATGGTGAGTATCATCGTGATCGTGGTGAGTATCATCATGATAATGGTGGATATCATCGTGATTGTGGTGAGTGTGATCGTGGTGGGTATCATTGTGATCGTGGTGGGTATCATCGTGATCGTGGTGGGTATCATCGTGATAATGGTGGGCATCATCGTGATAATGGTGGTTGTGATCATGGTGGGTATCATCGTGATCGTGGTGGGTAGCATCATGATCGTGGTGGGTATCATAGTGATCGTGGTGGGTATCATCGTGGTGGCTATCATTGTGATCGTGGTGGCTATCATTGTGATCGTGGTGGGTATCATCGTGATCGTGGTGGGTATCATCGTGATAATGG
This sequence comes from Myxine glutinosa, assembly GCF_964187855.1. Taxonomy (NCBI): domain Eukaryota; kingdom Metazoa; phylum Chordata; class Myxini; order Myxiniformes; family Myxinidae; genus Myxine; species Myxine glutinosa. Next base: position 86,565,062 of record NC_136274.1, read on the forward strand.
TGGGTATCATCGTGCTAATGGTGGGTATCATCGTGATCGCGGTGGGTATCATCATGATCGTGATGGGTATCATCGTGATAATGGTGGGTATCATCGTGATAATGGTGGGCATCATCGTGATCATGGTGGGTATCATCGTGATCGTGGTGGGTATCATCATGATCATGGTGGCTATCATCGTGATCGTGATGGCTGTCATCGTGATTGTGGTGGGTATCATCGTGATCGTGATGGGTATCATCGTGATAATGGTGGGCATCATCGTGATAATGGTGGGTATCATCGTGATCGTGGTGAGTATCATCATGATAATGGTGGGTATCATTGTGATCGTCCAGAATTTGGAAATGCACCACAGTGCACATTTGGATTTAAATAAACCACTTATAATTCCTGATAAGTGTTGATTGTTTTTGAATCTTTCGCTTCTGGATTTTGAAAATCATCTCATTAACATAACACTAGTTATTAAAGTGGAAACGCATAACCTCGATTTTGGTAACAGTTTTGTTTTTACATCTTAAACATTTAGCGGGATATGCTTGATTTACTGATCTCGGTGCAGTGGTTCAATTTTCCATCGATTGCCGTTCCCACGACTCAATTTGATATCATGCAAATGAGTTATTTTTCTGGAAACATTTGCTTTTTCATTCAGTCGATCGAAGTGAACAATATCGTACCCATGAAGAATTGTCCTGGGGGGTGCACGGTGGGGTTCACTGGCCCCCGGCCGATAGTGTATTGTTGCTAACTTTGTTGTGACGTACCAAGCAGACATTTCATATTGAAATCCAGACCCATTAGGTTTGTTCTTCTTGCATAATGTTATATTTGTAAAAGGAGAGGTATCTGTAAGCGAAGAGGAAGACGCAGGAAATCAAGCTTTAATGTATCGGTTCCTGCTGTTGTAGAATCATAAAAATGGTGCCGTTGGAAAGCTAACAAACTTGTTTGTTTCTGTATACATCATCCTCCCCAGCCCTTCATTCTTCCCCACATCCCTTATTCATCCGTCTCCTTCGATATTCGCCCTCTCTTTCTCTTTCTTTCTCTCTCTCCCCCTCTACTGCAGCAGGAAGTTGGGGTGTGAAGAGAATGACAGAGATCTGTAATCTGGTGGTGAAAGAAGGCCGCATTCCAGTGGATTGGGAACTGAGTACCCTCGTCCCTCTATACAAGGGGAAAGGTGACCCTCTGGAGTGTGGCTCGTATGGAGCGATAAAGTTATTGGACCATGGAATGAAGGTATTGGAAAGGGTGTTGGAGAGGAGGATAAGGAAGAAGGTGAAGATCGACGAAATGCAGTTTGGATTTATGCCAGGAAGAGGAACGACAGACGCGCTTTTTATTGTGAGGCAGTTGCAGGAGAAGTACATGGAGAAGAGGAAGAAGTTGTTTCTTGGGTTTGTTGATGTGGAGAAAGCATTCGATCGGGTTCCACGCAAAGTGTTGACATGGGCATTGAGGAAGTTAGGAGTGGAGGAATGGTTGATCAGAGTAGTGATGGCAATGTACAAAAGAGCGCGCACAGCTGTAAGGACGAAGGACGGGAACAGTGGTGAGTTTGAGGTGAAGGTGGGAGTGCATCAGGGGTCGGTACTAAGTCCACTACTATTTGTAGCTGTGATGGAGGTGTTGGCTCAGAACGTAAAGGAGGGTTTACCGTGGGAGTTGTTGTATGCAGATGATCTGGTGTTGATTGCGGAAAGTATGGATGGACTGAAGGAAAAGATGAACAAGTGGAAGGAATGTATGGAGACAAAAGGTCTGAAGGTGAATATCAGAAAGACGAAGGTGATGGCAAGTGGTAAAGCATGTGGTGAGGTGGAAAGAACTGGGAAGTGGCCCTGTGCTGTGTGCAGGAAGGGTGTCGGAGTGAACTCCATTCAATGTACAATGTGCGCTGAGTGGGTTCATCAACAATGTAGTGGTCTGAGAGGGTCATTAACCAGTGTGGCAGGTACATTCAAATGTAAGGTGTGCACAGAGGGAGCTGCACATGGAGGAAATGTTGAGCTGGATCTTGGAGACGGCGTGAAGCTGGAAGGTGTGAAAACATTTTGCTACCTCGGAGACGTGCTGAATGGAGAAGGTGGATCAGACTCGGCAACTGGTTGCTCGAGTGAGATGTGCATGGAAGAAGTTTCGGGAACTGAGTGGCGTGCTGATGAGGAGGGGAGTGTCGTTGAAGCTGAAGGGAAAGGTGTATGCTGCATGTGTGAGAAGTGTTATGATTTATGGGAGCGAGACATGGGTAATGAACGTAGAGCAGCAACGAAGGTTGGAAAGGGTGGAAATGCGAATGGTTCGATGGATGTTTAGAGTATCGTTGAGAGAGAGGAAGACAAATGATGAATTGCGAAAAATGATGGGAATAGAGCCTGTGATTGATGCTGTGAAGAGGAACAGGTTGAGATGGTTTGGTCATGTGTTGAGGAAGGATGAAAGTGACTGGTTGAGAAGAGTGATGGAAATGAATGTAGAAGAAAGGAGAGGAAGTAGAGGACGGGGAAGACCGAGAAAGACTTGGCTGAAGATGGTGGAAGAAGAAATGCGGGCAAGGGGGTTAACAAGGAGAGATGCAGAAAATAGGGCAAGATGGAGAAGATTGTCATGGGGACCGCAAGGCTAACCCCCGCTCTAGCAGGGAAAATGGCCTTAAAATGCATGTTGTTGTTGTTTGTTGTGGCTCCCTCTACTGTTCCTATTCTTCTGTTGCGTCCTGATTCATTTTGTGTTCTCACTCTTCCATGAGCCTTGACTTTAGATACAACAAAAATACAGCCGTTCCAACGGTCACATTTTTATTGTTCTACGACAGCAGGAAATCTTTGGAAGTGTATTGAAGGAGCTCAAAATTATATATACTTGGCAAAAAAGAAACGCAAGTTGATAAGACGCATTTTTTAATGTGCATTGTTGTGCACAAATTATATATCAAAAATTATGCAAAAATTATGTACAAGTTGTGCACAAAATTACAAAATTATATATACAAAATTATATATATACAAATGATAATTATCAATGACAACGATTTGTAATACCATTTTAAGCACCTGTATTTTCAACCACATTTCTTGAGCGTCATGCCTCACTGAACCAGCACAATGGGGGTTGAATGTATTTTCAAACAATCACTTACTGTGGCTTCCAAGGCTAAATTGCATAAGAGTGTTGATGTTCCTGTGGTCGTCTGTGGTCCATGGAGGCTTGAACCGAATTCACTCAGCAGATGACAATGCCACGTGTTGTTCGGGTAGGGTTGGGTAGGGTTAGGGTAGTTGTTAGGGTTAGGGTTGTTAGGGTTAGGGTTAGGGTAGGGTTTGACATAAAAACTTGCGTTTCTTTTTTTGCCAAGTATATAATAATATTTATTGAAGCAATAGAAAAAGAAATAATTTAATTACATGGAAAGAACACACAAAACAACAACAACAACTGTTTTTAAAGATCATTTTTGGTGTTTCACATCCTCATTGTGATTCACAGATAGACCTGCAATATATTTGTGAAGTGCAACATGCTGTCTTTTGATTAAATCCGTCAGTGAAGTGATTGATAGGCCCAGCTGGTACTTTCTAAAAGGGCAGGTTACCATCATTGAAGAGTTACAGCATCGTAACAGGTTTCCTCACTCAGCTATTTGCGATTCCGCATGGATCATTTTGTTGCACTTTTGGTTTTACCTGCACATGCAGCAACCACCTGTTGTGAATCCCTTCAAAATTTTGTTTAGCAATTGTGGTGTCGGAGCTAGATTGATGAGACGGGGAGGTTCAAAATTCATGATGATCAGTGACGAGGTCATGGTTCATTCTGGCAGATCTGTGGAGTGAACAAAGAGGTCTTGGTTGGTTCTGACAGATCAGTGGAGTGAAAAACGAGGCCTTTGTTCATTCTGACAGATCAGTGGAGTGAAAAACGAGGTCTTGGTTCATTCTGACAGATCAGTGGAGTGAAAAACGAGGTCTTGGTTCACTCTGACAGATCAGTGGAGTGAAAAACGAGGTCGTGGTTCATTCTGACAGATCAGTGGAGTGAAAAACGAGGTCTTGGTTCACTCTGACAGATCAGTGGAGTGAAAAACGAGGTCTTGGTTCACTCTGACAGATCAGTGGAGTGAAAACCGAGGTCTTGGTTCACTCTGACAGATTAGTGGAGTGAAAAACGAGGTCTTGGTTCATCCTGACAGATCAGTGGAGTGAAAAACGAGGTCTTGGTTCATTCTGACAGATCAGTGGAGTGAAAAACGAGGTCTTTGTTCATTCTGACAGATCAGTGGAGTGAAAAACGAGGTCTTGGTTCACTCTGACAGATCATTGGAGTGAAAAACGAGGTCTTTGTTCATTCTGACAGATCAGTGGCGTGAAAAACAAGGTCTTGGTTCATTCTGACATATCAGTGGAGTGAAAAACGAGGCCTTGGTTCATTCTGACAGTTCCGTGGAATGAAAAACGAGGTCTTGGTTCACTCTGACAGATCAGTGGAGTGAAAAACGAGGTCTTTGTTCATTCTTACAGATCAGTGGAGTGAAAAACGAGGTCTTCGTTCATTCTGACAGTTCCGTGGAGTGAAAAACGAGGTCTTGGTTCATTCTGACAGATCGGTGGAGTGAAAAACGAGGTCTTTGTTCACTCTGACAGATCAGTGGAGTGAAAAACGAGGTCTTGGTTCATTCTGACAGATCGGTGGAGTGAAAAACGAGGTCTTTGTTCATTCTGACAGTTTTGTGGAGTGGAAAACGAGGTCTTGGTTCATTCTGACAGATCAGTGGAGTGAAAAACGAGGTCTTGGTTCATTCTGACAGATCAGTGGAGTGAAAAACGAGGTCTTGGTTCATTCTGACAGATCAGTGGAGTGAAAAACGAGGGCTTGGTTCATTCTGACAGATCGGTGGAGTGAAAAACGAGGTCTTTGTTCATTCTGACAGTTCTGTGGAGTGAAAAACGAGGTCTTGTTTCATTCTGATAGATCAGTGGAGTGAAAAACGAGGTCTTGGTTCATTCTGACAGATCAATGGAGTGAAAAACGAGGTCTTGGTTCATTCTGACAGATCAGTGGAGTGAAAAATGAGGTCTTTGTTCATTCTGACAGATCAGTGGAGTGAAAAACGAGGTCTTCGTTCATTCTGACAGATCAGTGGAGTGAAAAATGAGGTCTTGGTTCATTCTGACAGATCAGTTAAGTGAAAAACGAGGTCTTGATTCATTCTGACAGTTCCGTGGAGTGAAAAACGAGGTCCTGGTTCATACTTATAGACCTGTGGAGTGAACATCGAGGTCCTGATTCATTCTGATAAACCTGTGGAGTGAACAATGAGGTCTTGGCTCATTCTGACAGACCTTGGAGTGAACAATAAAGGCCTGGTTCATCCTTACGTATGTGTGGCATGAGTAACAAGGTCCTGGCTCATGTTGATGGACCTGTGGAGTGCACAACGAGGCCGTGGTTCATTCTGACAGACCTTAGAGTGAACACGAAGACCCTGGTTCATTCTGACAGACCTCTGGAGTGAACAAGAATGTCCTGGTTCATTCTGACAGACATCGGGAGTGAACAGCAATGTCCTGGTTCATTCTGACAGATCTCTGGAGTGAACAACAATGTACTGGTTCATTCTGACAGACATCGGGAGTGAACAACAATGTACTGGTTCATTCTGACAGACATTGGGAGTGAACAGCAATGTCCTGGTTCATTCTGACAGACATCTGGAGTGAACAACGAGGTCCTGGCTCATTCTGACAGACGTTGCATTGAACAACAAGGTCCTGGTTCATCCTTAAATATATGTGGCATGTGTAACAAGGTCCTGGCTCGTTTTGATGGACCTGTGGAGTGCACAACGAGGTCCTGGTTCATTCTGACAGACCTTAGAGTGAACAAGAAGATCTTGGTTCATTCTGACCGATATCTGGAGTGAACAACAAGGTCCTGGTTCATCCTGAGAGACATGTGGAGTGAACAACGAGGTTTGGTTCGTTGTAACAGACCTGTGGAGTGAGTAATGAGGTCCTTGTTCATTTTGACGGACCTATGGAGTGAATAAGAAGGTCCTGGTTAATTCTGATGGGCCTATGGAGTGAACAACGAGGTGCTGTTTAATTCTGACTTACCTGTGGAGTGAAAAATGAGGTCCTGGTTCATTTTGAAGGATATGTGGAGTGAACAATGAGGTCCTTGTTCTTTCTGACAGAACTGTGGAGTTAACAACAAGGTCCTGGTTCATTCTGACAGACCTGTGGAGGGAACAATGAGGTTCTGGGTCATAATGATGAATTTGTGGAGTGAACAGTGCAGTCCTGTTTCATTCTGATGGATATGTGGTGAACAACGAGGTTCTGGGTCATCATGACGGGTCTATGGAGTGAACAACGCCGTCCTGGTTCATTCTCACGGACTTATGGAGTGAACAACGAGGTCCTGGTTAATTCTGACGGAGCTATGGAGTGAACAACGAGGTCTTGGTTCATTCTGACAGATCAGTGGAGTGAAAAACAAGGTCTTTGTTCACTCTGACAGATCACTGGAGTGAAAAACGAGGTCTTGGTTCATTCTAACAGATCAGTGGAGTGAAAAACGAGGTCTTTGTTCATTCTGACAGTTCCGTGGAGTGAAAAACGAGGTCTTGGTTCATTCTGACAGATCAGTGGAGTGAAAAACGAGGTCTTGGTTCATTCTGACAGATCAGTGGAGTGAAAAATGAGGTCTTTGTTCATTCTGACAGACCAGTGGAGTGAAAAACGAGGTCTTTGTTCATTCTGACAGATCAGTGGGGTGAAAAATGAGGTCTTGGTTCATTCTGACAGATCAGTGGAGTGAAAAACGAGGTCTTGGTTCATTCTGACAGTTCCATGGAGTGAAAAACGAGGTCCTGGTTCATACTTATATACCTGTGGAGTGAACATCGAGGTCCTGATTCATTCTGATAAACCTGTGGAGTGAACAATGAGGTCTCGGCTCATTCTGACAGACCTTGGAGTGAACAATAAAGTCCTGGTTCATCCTTACGGATGTGTGGCATGAGTAGCAAGGTCCTGGCTCATGTTGATGGACCTGTGGAGTGCACAACGAGGCCATGGTTCATTCTGACAGACCTTAGAGTGAACACGAAGACCCTGGTTCATTCTGACAGACCTCTGGAGTGAACAAGAATGTCCTGGTTCATTCTGACAGACATCGGGAGTGAACAGCAATGTCCTGGCTCATTCTGACAGACATCTGGAGTGAACAACGAGGCCGTGGTTCATTCTGACAGACATCGGGAGTGAACAGCAATGTCATCGTTCATTCTGACAGACCTCTGGAGTGAACAACAATGTCCTGGTTCATTCTGACAGACATCGGGAGTGAACAGCAATGTCCTGGCTCATTCTGACAGACATCTGGAGTGAACAACGAGGCCGTGGTTCATTCTGACAGACATCGGGAGTGAACAGCAATGTCCTCGTTCATTCTGACAGACTTCTGGAGTGAACAACAATGTCCTGGTTCATTCTGACAGACATCGGGAGTGAACAACAAGGTCCTGGTTCATCCTTAAAGATATGTGGCATGTGTAACAAGGTCCTGGCTCGTTTTGATGGACCTGTGGAGTGAACAACGAGGTCCTGGCTCATTCTGACAGACCTTGCATTGAACAACAAGGTCCTGGTTCATCCTTAAAGATATGTGGCATGTGTAACAAGGTCCTGGCTCGTTTTGATGGACCTGTGGAGTGCACAATGAGGTCCTGGTTCATTCTGACCGACATCTGGAGTGAACAATGAGGTCCTGGCTCATTCTGAGAGACCTGTGGAGTGAACAACAATATCCTGGTTCATTCTGACAGACATCTGGAGTGAACAACAAGGTCCTGGTTCATCCTGAGAGACATGTGGAGTGAACAATGAGGTCCTGGTTCATTCCGATGGACTTATGGAGTGAACAACGAGGTTCTGGTTCGTTGTAGCAGACCTGTGGAGTGAGTAACGAGGTCCTTGTTCATTTTGACGGACCTATGGAGTGAATTCAGAAGGTCCTGGTTAATTCCGATGGGCCTATGGAGTGAACAACGAGGTGCTGTTGAATTCTGACTTCCCTGTGGAGTGAAAAATGAGGTCCTGGTTCATTCTGAAGGATATGTGGAGTGAACAATGAGGTCCTTGTTCTTTCTGACAGACCTGTGGAGTTAACAACGAGGTCCTGGTTCATTCTGACAGACCTGTGGAGGGAACAATGAAGTTCTGTGTCATAATGATGAATTTGTGGAGTGAACAATGCAGTCCTGTTTCATTCTGACAGATATGTGGTGAACAACGAGGTTCTGGGTCATCATGACGGGTGTATGGAGTGAACAACGCCGTCCTGGTTCATTCTCACGGACTTATGGAGTGAACAACGAGGTCCTGGTTAATTCTGACGGAGCTATGGAGTGAACAACGAGGTGCTGTTTAATTCTGACTTACCTGTGGAGTGAAAAATGAGGTCCTGGTTCATTCTGAAGGATATGTGGAGTGGACAATGAGGTCCTGGTTCATTCTGACAGATCTGTGGAGTGAACAATGAGGTCATGGTTCATTTTGACGGATATGTGGAGTGAACAACGAGGTTCTGGGTCATCATGACGGATCTATGGATTGAACAACGAGGTCCTGGCTCATTCTGACAAACATGTGGAGTGAACAAGGATAGTTCTGGTTCATTCCTATTCTTGGGTTTTGGCAGATGAAGTGCGGATCATGGAGTGATTGGTATCTTGCATCTTGTGTGAGGATGATCACCAATATGTGTCGTTGAATGAGAACAGGAATTTGTTTGCATCACATTTTGATCCATGTAGCTGTGTGCAGAATGAAGCGGCATTCCAGGAGGATATAGTCAAGGTTGTTACAAATGCACGAGGTGAGACGAGGACAAGCTGGTTTCTTTGTAAGTATATCTTCTCAAATATGGCATCCCACTCGATTGTCATCCGTCAGGAGACTCCACAAAACGGATGTTGGTGCCCGGTCCATTCCCCTGCCGTCCACTCTCTACCGATAGCCCCACCAGCACCGTTTGTAACGGTCATGTCGCGTCCTCCCACGGCTCGGTGCCATTGCCTGACAGATGTGAAGTAAACCACTAATGTTCCTATCGTCTCGATTATTACCCTGTTTCTCCCCACCCATGGGGCACCAATTTTGGACGCGCGCACTTTGCATCGTAACGACGGGGCCGACCGGGCGCCATTAGGGCCTAGCCGCGGGGCGTCCGCACCGACTCCTCGGCGCGCATCCGTCTGTGCCTCCCTAACCTGGTTATCCGCAGGAGAGATATGACAGCAACCATACGTTATCGCGGCCGGTCATCGCTCAGGACCCGCCGCCCCGTGCCTTGTTTACATCACAAAGATTCTCCGCAATACCACCGCCCTGCCGACGGCTGCGTGATTCGATTTCCAGCGACAGAGACAGATGGCGACCGTCCGGCTCGTACGGAGATTTGCACCAGCTTTTTCTGCCCTTTCGTTTTTCTGGTTTCAACCATCAACCCCACCCTCGCCCCCATTTTTTGATCCTCTTCTTTTCCTCTTATGATTTTGATTCTTTTTTTGCCAGACCCACTGATCTGCCCTGTCGGTGGATGTTCTGTTCCATTTGGTGTTCACATGTCCAGCAAGGCCTCTCATCATTCTTTCGTCCTCGCATCAACAACCTCCTCCATTTTAGCTTCTTTGTCCCCATTCCTCGTCTCCCTCCTACTGTTCCTGCCTGTGGGTGTTTTCACCGAAAATGATCAATACTGCTCGAAGCTCGCTTCCAGACAAAATGTTGTCATCAGTGATGTGACCTGATTAGCAACTTTGAATCGTGGAAAAGCACAAAAAGTGAACGCAGAACCCCCTGTCCCTCCGTGCCCTCCACCTGGAATTTTTACACAGAGTAAGGCTTCTTGAGCAGCTCATATATGGGAAGGTGTGGGTTAGGTGCAAATGAACAGGGTGTACCTTGAGGCTTGGGGAATTTGGTGGTGGACCCTCCCGTGACATGGTGGTGATTCTCGCGTGTTGATCCCCACGAAGTGGCGGTCGTGCCGCCAAGATGCGGAACATGCCCACGAGATGGCGGAGCCTTCCACGAGTACATTACCATGAGATAGTGGTGTCCTCATGACATGGACATGATTCTGATGTGGACATCACCGTGAGATGGACATGATTCTGATGTGGACGTCACCGTGACAATCGTGACATGGACATGATTCTGATGTGGACATCACCGTGAGATGGACATGATTCTGATGTGGGCATCACCGTGAGATGGACATGATTCTGATGTGGACATCGCTGTGAGATGGACATGATTCTGATGTGGGCATCACCGTGAGATGGACATGATTCTGGTGTGGACATCACCGTGAGATGGACATGATTCTGACGTGGGCATCGCTGTGAGATGGACATGATTCTGATGTGGACATCACCGTGAGATGGACATGATTCTGATGTGGACATTGCCGTGAGATGGACATGATTCTGATGTGGACATCACCGTGAGATGGACATGATTCTGATGTGGACATCACCGTGAGATGGACATGATTCTGATGTGGACATCACCATGAGATGGATATTTCTATGTGGACATCACTGTGAGATGGATATTCCAATGTGCACATCACCGTGAGATGGACATGATTCTGATGTGCCCATCACCGTGAGATGGACATGATTCTGATGTGCACCTCACCGTGAGATGGATATTCCTATGTGGACATCACTGTGAGATGGATATTACAATGTGCACACCACCGTGAGATGGACATTGCGATGTGGGCATCACCGTGAGATGGACATTGCGATGTGGGCATCACCGTGAGATGGACATTGCGATGTGGGCATCACCGTGAGATGAATATTCAGATGTGGACATCACTGTGAGATGGATATTCCAATGTGGACATCACCGTGAGATTAATATTCAGATGTGGACATCACCGTGAGATGGATATTCCGATGTGGACATCAATGTGAGATTGACAATCCGATGTGGACATCACCGTGAGATGAATATTCAGATGTGGACATCACTGTGAGATGGATATTCCGATGTGGACGTCACCATGAGCTGAACATTCCGATGTGGGCATCACCGTGAGATGGATATTCCGATGTACACATCACCGTTAGATGGACATTCCGATGTTGACATCACTGTCAGATGGACATTCCGATGTTGACATCACTGTGAGATTGACATTCCGATGTGGGCATCAATGTGAGATTGACATTCCGATGTGGACATCACCGTGAGATGGAAATTCCGATGTACACATCACCGTTAGATGGACATTCCGATGTTGACATCACTGTCAGATGGACATTCCGATGTGGACATCACCATGAGATTGCAGATATTCCCATGTGGACATTCCCATGAGATTGTAGATATTCCCATGTGGACATTCCAACATGGACATTCCCATATTTTAAATTGTAATTTCTCTCCATGACCATCGTCACCGGAGAGAGAAACATTCGACTGCTCTCTCATTTGTGAAGTTGTGTCAGGATGGACTTTTTGAACTAGATTCAACCATTATTTTTCCTTCTCCTTAAAAACGAACAAAAACGGGATATTGTACTCGTCTGTCTGTCCATCTGTCACGCTATCTCCTCTTAAACGGTTATGATCACCACCTGGAAAGGAGTTGTATCATTTTTGGACCCGATTGGGGCCCTTGGGCGGAGGCAAAAGGTTAAATACCAAAAAATGCAAGTACGGGCACATTTTTAAACATTCTTTTATGAAACTCTGTATATGCAATCAACATTGAGGGATGCATGAAATCTGTAATGGTTTTCAGCTCAACTGGACTTGTCAGGTGAGCTTATGCGATTGAGCAGTGTCCGTGAGTCATTGAGTCTGTAAACTGGACTTGTCAGGTGAGCTTATGCGATTGAGCAGTGTCCGTGAGTCATTGAGTCTGTAAACACTTCAGTCATCATCGCTTGAACCAAACACGATTTTGATGAAACTTGCTCACAAGTTGCATATCTGATTCCTAACGAAGGTGTACTGACCGCATCAAAATCTGCGCTCATTAGGGGGGTCTATGGGGAGGGAAGGGGGTTTGTGGGTCTGAGGGGGTTTGTGTGGGGTCTGACCGACTTGCTCCTGATCCAGTTGAGCGTCAGGACCCGTGGTCCTATTTTTGGATTTGACCCCCTGGTTCATGCCCCAGGGGGTGTGGGGTCTTCAGGTCACAGGGGTTCTAACAGAATATGTTAACTCAAGATCTGATATTGGGTTATACCTGGTGGAACCTTTTGCAATCTTTCAACTTTACTTTCGGTCCTGAGCGTGGGTGCAGTTGCGTGCTATTGACTTCACTCCAGTTATCTCTGCCACCGAAGGTGGATGCAGGTTATGTTTTCACTCCTGTCTGTCTGTCTGTTTGTTACTTGCGAAAATGAAAGATTTTTCAAGGATATTGGTTGGTCTTGTGCGTTATTACTTGTAACATACTTGTCAAAATTTTGACAAGTATGTTGATCACTCCGGTTTGTGTGTCTGTCCGCTCACTTATACTTGCCTACAGGTCACAATTTTCAACAGATCTTCACGAAACTTCACCAAATGTTAGAGTTCGTGGTCTGACAAAATCCTATATATTTGAGGTCAAAAGGTCATCATAGGCCAAAGGTCCACCACTTTTTTTCTAATTTCTAATATCCTCAATTTTCATCCGATTGACTTCAAATTTGAAAAGGATTTACATGTCAGCTAACTGAATTCAACCACAAACTATTTGGAGGTCAACATAGGCCAGAAGGTCAACGTAGGCCAGAAGGTCATCAGCCAAAAGGTCAACCACTTCACATTTCTAAAATCATCAATTTTCATCCGATTGACTTAAAATTTGAATCGGATTAACATATCGGCAAGACGAATTCAACCACCAACTATTTTTGAGATCAACATCGGCCAAAAGGTCAACATAGGCCAAAAGTTTAACATAGGCCAAAGGTCAACCGCTTTTTTCAAATTTTTTAAATCCTCAATTTTCATCCGATTGACTTGAAAATTGAACAGAATTTGTATATTGTCACTAAATTGGGAAACCAACTATTTTGAGGTCAAAACGTCAAAGGTCAACTCATGGTCAAACATCCGAAATAATCCATTTTCATCTGAAAAATCATCAATTTTCTTTCGATTGACTTGAAAATTTAACAGCATTTGCATAGTGCTTCACATAATTGGGAAACCAACTATTGTTTGAGGTCAAAAGGTCAAAGGTCAACTCTATGTCAATCTTTTAAAATCATCCATTTGCATCTAAAAAATTGTCAGTTTTCATCCTATTGACCCGAGCTTTGATCAGGATCGCCAATTTTAATCTTGATGAAATGGACAATTTGCTGGATCAATGACGACCTTTTTGGGGGGGAGGGAGGTGGATTTTGCAAGTATCGTGCTCTGCATGACCTCTC